>NC_134530.1:114892532-115198704 GCF_050624435.1 Tenrec ecaudatus
ACCCTCGCCATGGGAGAAATGTGGTAGTCTGCTTCCACAAGTGTTCGCAGCCTTGGGCACCCTATGGGGCAGGGTTATCTGTCCTACCGGGTTGCTATTGGTTAGATTCGCCTTGATGGCAAAGGTCGTTTGGGGGCAACCACAATGGCTCTCTTTCGAGGGCACCAAATAGGTATGTGCAAAATTAAGTTATCTCAGAAGGATTAGTAAATGACTGGGAACAATGAGGTAAAAGTTAAAGATGTCCCAAATGCTCTACCACTCTTTAATCCCTGCTATCAACCTACAGTTGTATCCCTCGTGTCCCAGGGTTCCACAATTCACTGCAACATCTCAGAGAACTCATGAACCATTGTGGAAAGGGCTCTGTGCTAGGAGAGGATGGTAAGTACCTGGAGGATTCTCCTCACAGACACCCAGTCAGCCTGGTGGCTCACAAGGTGAGCATAAGCCGATTCCGGACAGGCAATAGGCTGCCAGCTCGAGTCTCAGAATCGGCAAACCAGATGCAAGATCTAGAGTGTAGATTCTAGTGTAAGCCAGTGAACTTCCACAGAGTTGCCCAGTGCAGATCAGATGACTGTGCGATGTTGGTTACCTTGTAACGCAGCACTGTTCTTCTGCACATGGTCAGTCAGGAAACACTGGCTGGGGCAGGGAAGTGCCACCACGATGGCATCTTGCCCATCCTGATGGAGGTGTGACTTTTGCATTCTGATATCAAAAGTTTATAAAGATGGTATGTTGATTGCTCCTGCAGCCCTTAGACAAGCCAGGCCTGGTGCCAGCCAGCTCTGTGAGCCCAGCCTTCTGTTTTCTTACTTTAGCAGCCTCTGAACGTTTGCCTGTGAAGGGATTAACTAGAAGTTGGAAATCGGCTATTGTTTCAACATAGATATAAAAAATGACAGGGGCCCTGGAGGCTTAGCTAGTTATCCATGATCCTGGTTATCCATCAGACTTAGCTGGTTATCTGTCGTCCTGGATATCCATCAGGTCAGCTGTTCAAACCACCAACCATGCCTCAGGAGAAAGATGAAGTTTTCCCCTCTCATAAAGATTTATAATCTCAAAAATCCACATGAGTAGTTCTAATCTGTCCAATAGGGTTGCCGTGAGTTGACTAGATAGCAGTGAAGTTGTTGTTGATGTTGTTCTGTTTTTGTTTGTGGTTTTTTTTTATTTGAAGGCTACACCATCAAGTAAACTAGTGAAATAGGGATTAAAAATATACCCTAGCTCAATCTGCCTCATAAACATAACAGCTAACTCAGTTGGGAATGGAATTATAACCACAGATGTAGAGACTAGCATCTATATCTCAAAGTGAAGGATGATCCCTTGAAGGCCATATTAAATCATGAGACCATATTATGAAATAAAAATCCAAAAAAATGTTCTAGAGCTAAGGAACGGTTGTCATTTGGCTCTCTATTGAGTGGTTACAGATTCATTAATGGTTCTGAGAATGACGAAGTTCAAGATTGCTGGATCCCTTCTTCAGGCAGTAATCGTGACTGATCCTTCATTTATTTTCCCACTGTCACCAGTCTAGCCCAAGATGTGATCATGTCAGACCTAAGCAACAACCTCCCAATTGGGCCCCCTGCCTAAAGTTTCCTCCTTTTCCACTTCCAGTCTTTCCTTTATATCTTTGCCACCCTCTCTGACCTCATGCTCCCACCTGCACACCTCTTCTGACCAGCTCTCCTGACCACATGCTCCCTCCTGCACACCTCTCCTGACCACCTCTCCTGACCACATGCTCCCACCTGCACACCTCTCCTGACCACCTCTCCTGACCACATGCTCCCACCTGCACACCTCTCCTGACCAGCTCTCCTGACCACATGCTCCCACCTGCACACCTCTCCTGACCAGCTCTCCTGACCACATGCTCCCACCTGCACACCTCTCCTGACCAGCTCTCCTGACCTCATGCTCCCACCTGCACACCTCTCCTGACCAGCTCTCCTGACCACATGCTCCCACCTGCACACCTCTCCTGACCTCCTCTCCTGACCACACGCTCCCACCTGCACACCTCTCCTGGCCTCATGTTCCCACCTGCACACCTCTCCTGACCAGCTCTCCTGACCACACGCTCCCACCTGCACACCTCTCCTGACCTCATGCTCCCACCTGCACACCTCTCCTTACCTCCTCTCCTGACCACACGCTCCCACCTGCACACCTCTCCTGACCACCTCTCCTGACCACCTCTCCTGACCTCATGCTCCCTCCTGCACACCTCTCCTAACCAGCTCTCCTGACCACACGCTCCCACCTGCACACCTCTCCTGACCACATGCTCCCACCTGCACACCTCTCCAGACCACTTCTCCTGACCACACGCTCCCACCTGCACACCTCTCCTGACCACATGCTCCCACCTGCACCCCTCTCCTGACCTCCTCTCCTGACCACACGCTCCCACCTGCACACCTCTCCTGGCCTCATGTTCCCACCTGCACACCTCTCCTGACCTCCTCTCCTGACCACACGCTCCCACCTGCACACCTCTCCTGATCACCTCTCCTGACCACATGCTCCCACCTGCACACCTCTCCTGGCCTCATGTTCCCACCTGCACACCTCTCCTGACCACCTCTCCTGACCACACGCTCCCACCTGCACACCTCTCCTGACCTCATGCTCCCACCTGCACACCTCTCCTCACCTCCTCTCCTGACCACACGCTCCCACCTGCACACCTCTCCTGATCACCTCTCCTGACCACACGCTCCCACCTGCACACCTCTCCTGGCCTCATGTTCCCACCTGCACACCTCTCCTGACCACCTCTCCTGACCACACGCTCCCACCTGCACACCTCTCCTGACCACACGCTCCCACCTGCACACCTCTCCTGACCACCTCTCCTGACCTCATGCTCCCACCTACATACCTCTCCTGACCTCCTCTCCTGACCACACGCTCCCACCTGCACCCTCTCCTGACCACATGCTCCCACCTGCACACCTCTCCTGACCTCCTCTCCTGACCTCATGCTCCCACCTACATACCTCTCCTGACCTCCTCTCCTGACCACACGCTCCCACCTGCACCCTCTCCTGACCACATGCTCCCACCTGCACACCTCTCCTGACCACTTCTCCTGACCACATGCTCCCACCTGCACAACTCTCCTGACCTCATGCTCCCACCTGCACACCTCTCCTGACCACCTCTCCGGACCACATGCTCCCACCTGCACCCTCTCCTGATCACATGCTCCCACCTGCACACCTCTCCTGACCTCATGCTCCCACCCGCACACCTCTCCTGACCTCATGCTCCCACCTGCACACCTCTCCTGACCACATGCTCCAGAAACCAGCATCCATCATCACTTCTTCATGCCCTGGGTTTTCTAGCTTCACTGCCTAAGCCAAGCCTTTCCACCTTGGAATGACCTCTGGCCTATCCAGACCAGCCAAAGACCCATCCTTTCACATCCTATGAAAATTCCACCTCCTCTAGGAAGTTCACCCAAATGCATTTCCAGAATTTCCCCCACCCCGCATTCTCTTTGTAGGAATTGAATAAATATTTCTTTAGTGAAATGAAACTGGACTAGCATACCCATTTCAATAAACAGCATCAACTTTTCCTTCTTCTTCATGAGCTCATGGAAGTTGGGTTCTATTTGCTTCAATGCGGTATCTCTCTAGTCTCTAGCGCGACATGAAGGAGGTGGGATTTTAGCAGGACCTGAAAGGATCCATCTTTGGTTGACCCCGCTATGCAAAAGAGAATCCCAAGGTACAAAGGAAGGGCCAAGGAAGCAAAGCTGGAAAGTATCTCCCTAGCCCCAAGCCTAGGAGCCTTTCGGTGTAGTGGGTTACATATTTGGCTGCTAACCATGAGGTCAGCAGTTCAAAACTACCAAACACACTGAGTCAGAAAGATGGGGATTTCTGCTCCTGTAAAGATATGTGGCCACAGAAACCCAATGGAGCAGTTCTACTCCACCTCTAGAAGTGTCTCTGTGAGTCAGAATTGATTTGATGGCCATGAGTTTTGAGAGCCAGGAATCAAAATTAGCTTGATGGGAGTGGATGGCATTGCGAGAGGCGCTTACAGAGTCACGGTTATGGTTTTGAAGCTAGTGAGCGTTCAACAAAATCACCGAACTAAACGGATGATATTCATGAAGAGATTACGGATGGCAGAAGGGTGAGAATTTCTATTTTGTCAGATACTTACTGAGCTCAGAGATCCAGTACACTGCTACAGAGGTAACTGCTTCCTTTTCTTGAATGTTCCTCCATTTAGCCCAAAACACACAGCGGGGATGTAGGCAAGGCAGCCTTGCATTCCCGAGAGCAGGCGGAAGTCCTGTTCAAATTATTTCCCTTCCTTTTACTATTCCCAGCAAACAATTACCGATCACGATGCAATCCCTGCGAGTCCCTGCTGGGACGGGCTGGGGGTTGTCATATCCCCCTGGTAGTCACCACTTCTATTAAACAAACCTTGCTGGAGGGCATGAGAATAGCCAGGGGACCTGAGGGGCCGGCAGGCAAAGCAAAGCCACTCTTCCAGACGCTCTGTTTATGGAATACAGGGCTTTGAAGTAAACCATAAATAGCAGCCCCCGCTAGGATTCCTTGTTGTTAATCTCCTACTCAAGGTATGTGACAGCAAAATAATGTAGATTATCAGCCAACTTTGAGGTACGGATCTACATGGAAGAGATTTTCTGTACGGGTGATGTAAGCAGCTAAGGCATTCCGCTGCAAACTGAATGACTGGAAGTTCAAGTCTACCCAGAGATATGTTGTGAACAAGGCCTAGTGATCTGTTTCCCAAAAAGCCAGCCGTTGACAAACCTACGAAGCACAGTTCTACTCTGAGTAAAACGGATTTGATCAATCCCAAATACTTTGTGGTTTGTGGTTTGGTTTTAATAGACCTGTTATGAGGATGTTGTGTGCACCAGACTATTTCACATCTGAAGTTGGTAAGTATATTTTTGAACTCAGGTTGCCAACATGAGAGAGGCTTCCTGCTAGTATGTGTCTTCAGCTTCTTCTCCTACCATGCAGAGAGGGGAGTCCTGGCAGGCAGGGCAGTAACCAGAAACCACAGGCAGAAAGATAAAAAAGGATTCCATTTTGGGTTCGACCTCTGCCTGGCCCAGGAAGATTGAGTTTGTGATCAGTGTCTGAACAAGCTCCCAGGGGTTACTGAGTTCTCTCGTTCAAGGCTCCCCTCTGTCACGGGGTAAAGAATTTATTAGTGAGAAATTTCAATTTCAGACCTTAAAATTGTCTTGCTTGGCCTCAAACTGTATTATAATACTTCCTATAACTATTTGAACTTTTTTTTAACCTCACAATTCTTTCTACATCTGTTTATAAAGGGATACTCTTTTTTTTTTCTCTCTTTTTTTGGGGAAATCGCAGGGGTCAGCACATCCGGAGTGCATTGGATAAGCCTCGCCCTGGGAAAACCACCTTCGTGATCATGGTATCTCCCCTGCCAGGTAAGTATAGGGATACTCTTTTTAAAACAAAGTCAATTTTGCTTCATTTGGACTGATTTTAAAAAAGAAAAATTCTATTCAAATCTCCTTTTAATTTTCCCAAAAAAAACATTTTATTAGGAGCTAATCCAGACATCATACCATTCCAAAATCCAATCACATCAAGCACTATTGTACAATTGCTACCACAATCAGTTTCAAAAGATTTCTTCTTTCTTGAACTCCTTGATATCAGCTCTCCCTTAGCATGCTCCACTTCCCCCACCCTCCCACCCTCCCACCCTCCCACCCTCTGAGCCCCAGTCTAATCATTTTCTCTATAGGGTTATCAATCCCAGGTTTGATACACCGAAAAACATAGAAAAGCACATAACAAAGATTCAAAAAGGCTACCTACAATGATAAAATACATCAGCAATAAAGCCCAGTAAGAATTAAAACACACACGCGCACACACACACACACACACACAGAACATTGAAAATCAGATCAAGCCCAAAGTGTATCAGAGGTGAGATCAAGTGACAAGGTTTGAACCGTTTAAATCTGGTTTATTACTTTAATGTGCTATCATCGTCTCTCCAGTACTATCTGTCTGGGAACCAGGTAATTCCCATCCCTCCATTATGGTTAGAGGGAAATCACTGGAGGCTTCTTCCGGTGTAGATCCCACAGGTGTATTTTGGGTTTCCACTCTCTTCCTTAGCATTCTGCACCCCAGAATCTCACAATAAAAGCACTGATAGCATTCCCTCCTTCAGATTTAGATGACATAATTTACGGTCCTTGGGTCACAGATGTTGGTGAGCTTCATCCTTGTCGACTTAGTTGATGTCTCACTTAGATTACTACTTGTTTGGAAATGAGCATTCAAGATCCCAGACGTCATTCTTCCTGACAGCCGGCACCACCTGATTTCTTCACCACACTTGGTGATAGTCCCTGTGTCTTCTGTGTTTCCATCACGAAAGCACGTTTCAAGCAGGGCCACATCTTAAGAACTCTTCCTTCCTAGCCTGGAGCTAGGATTGTGTGTGCCCCAAATCCATTCCTGAAACTATGTTTTTATCTGCCTCTGGCTCCCCTTAGAGCCTATGGTACTGGTTTTTAAAACACTATTGAGTGAGGGAGATTGAACCAGTGTAGACTAACTCCATATCACAATACCTGAATTACTCACATATATAGAATAAATCCTCACGTGATTGGTCACTGTTTACACAAACAATGGGCACTGGTTGTTGGGCAAAACTTATAATGATATTCGCTGACAATGCTAATCACAGGTCTGCCAGAATAATACATATCTTAATATAGCAAGTAGGGCCTTGAAGCAGTCAGTCAATGTTGGTCCAACAACCAACAGTTTGATACTTTCAGTATAGCTCTTTCCTGCTTTTTCACACACCATGTTATTCCATTCTCAAGTCCTCAGGTTACAGATGTGTTTGTGGCAGAGTCCAGTTCACCGAGTGGGGATTTCGCATCAGATCTCTCTGTTCTGGCCTTTGGAGGGTGCTGTGTGCCTTGAAGGTCCAGGATTCAATGCATCAATGTTCTATGGCACTGGGCCTGGCTCCCCATGGGTTGTAGAGAAACGTGGGTCAATGTGGCTTGTTAGTTGCAGATTACCACGTGTACTCCCCCTTTAGGGTCCTTAAAAGTATGGTTACTCATTTTTTCCCCACAAGGAATTTGGTCCTCACCCTTTTTCTCCCAAGGGACACGCATTTGTTTTCTCCCACACATGGCTGGTCCATTTCCCCACTCCTGACTTGACTTTCCCATCAATTTCTTTCATCACTGGGGTAGGCGGAGGTGTGGTCATATCAGCTAGAATCAGATTTTCCAGAGGAGGGTGATGAGGTGTGGCTGCTTAGTAGCTGCCATGCAAAGTTATGATGAGGTCCCCCCAGACTGGCAGGCGTTTGAACTGTTCTACTTAGGATTCGTGGTGGCTTTGTGGTCGTTCTTCATGAAGTTACCGGAAAGTCATGGTTGCCAGTTTGCAAAGGCCACCAGTTGGGCAGCCAGACGAAGTCTGAAAGCACAGAGACTGCCTAGAACATCACAAAAGAGCCTCTGGAAAAGTCTGGTCCCACGGATTAGGATTCTATTGAATTCATCAAACCATCTTTCTAAGTCAGGCTCAACTAAGAGAGGTTTTGAGAGCAAATTCACTTCAAACATCTCCATGATGGAACGCAATGAAGGCTTACTTTTCAGTCAAGTCAAAGACTGTTCTGGACAAGATGGGCTTCTTTCCTCTGGCTTCCGTGTCACAGGACCAACAAAGCAAGGGAAGCACAGGCCTCACTGTGCTCACTTATTAATCTCCAGTGAATACTTCACCTTCTTTCTCTTTTCACTATATCACACATTCTGATTCCAGATATGATTGGCATCTCTCTCTGCCCCAACCCCAAACAAACACCTTCCCACTGAATCAAAGCTTCTTTTTCAAGTTTATAATCTCTTGACAGGGATGGACCACCTGGCAAGCAAGGTAAACACAGGTTGACTTGTGATTAGTGATCTGTAGTGAGCAGTTTCACACGGGAACACACACCATTCAGTCCCTGTCCTCAACGTTCTTCCTAACAGTCTTGGGAATGGAAGAGAAAGCACATGGATTGTAAGTGACATCCCCTTCAGCGAACTACACTTAGTCATGTGAAGCAAATCAATTTCGAAAGAGGTGGGAACATGTAGAGAAATATTTGGTGAACATTAACTACGTAGACCATATGTTCCTTTGCTTAGAAAGTGACAGTTTTGATAAAGTGTTACTGGGAGAAGTAGTAGAAAATCATATCAGTTTAAAAACATGAGTTTTAGAAGCTTTCTATAAAAATCTGAGACTGGTACTTGTTCCTTGGGGATGTCTAGTCCTTTCCTACTCATGGTGACCGTCTGTACAACAGGATAAGACCCTGCTCAATCCAGCACCATCCTCACAGTCATGCCTGGGTGAGAGCCCATTGTTACTTACAGACACTCTGTGAATCCCTTCCTCTGGTTGACCAAGTATGATGTCCTCTGCAGGGACTCATGCCTCTGGATAACATGTCTAGCACACTGGAGATGAAGTCTTTCTTCTAAGGAGCACCCTAGTTGTATGCCTTCCAACACAAATCTGTCCCTTCCTATGACAGACTGATGCTCATCACCAATGGCATATTTCAAAGGCATTGGTTTTTATTTGGCCTTCTTTGTTCACTGTACAGTTTTCACGTGCATATGAAGCAATTAGAAATACCAAGGTTTGATTAGGTGCACCTTCATCCTCAAAGTAACATCTTTGCTTTTTAACATTTTAAAAAGATCTGGCAGCATATTTGCTCAATCCAATATGTCATTTGATTTCCTGACTACAATGTCTATGAACATAGATTGTGAAGATTATGTATGAGACTCCCTCCAATCTTGATCCTGCATTATTTTTGCCCACCTCAAACTCATTGCCATCAAGTTGATTCAAGCTCATGGTGACTGTATAGAACAGACTAGAACTGCCCTACAGGGTTCCAAGACTGTCCATCTGGATGGAATTAGCAAGCTTCATCTTTCTCCCGTGGAGTGGCGGGTAGTTTCAAATTGCTGACTTATGTTAACAGCCAACATGTAACCACCACACCACGTTAGAACTTGAAGCTTAATGATTGTTCCCAAGTGTTGGCAGCTCGAGAATGGCATGCAGGTTATTCTCTTTCGATTTTCTAATTCCTAGGCTCTGAACATGTCAATCTAATACTTTATTATCCTGAGTCTCTCTTAGAAATTCTGTTCAGCTCTTTTATTTAATCATGCCTTGCAGTTATTTTAGCTACTGTGCATTCTAGGATATTTTAGAGAGTCTCTTTTGGTCTTAATTTCGTTCTTGATTTTTTAATAGTGTGGTGATTTCTTCTACAAATTGTCTGATCTTCAGTCCTTAGTTTTCAATATGTCAAATCTGTTCAGTTGGAAAATACTTAGAGAAATACTTTGGCTGTCATGGATTTGTTTCAATTTCATTCCACTATAACTTGAACTTATATGTGACCAATTGGTTATCTGTTCAGCAGTTAGCCCCTGATCTTGTTCTGATTAATGATATTGACAGGATATCATCTCCTTTCACTGATGTTGTCTGTTGACTCCTGTGTCTCCCATCCAGTGTGATCCATGTGTATGTTGGCATCTGTGCTGTTGAAACGTGTCTGCAATGAAAAAGTCATTGGGCTTAAAGAAGTCTATGTGTGAGCCATTGTGTCGTTGCTATCATCAAGACCATATTTTCCAAATCCTCATTCTGTTCTTTGTTTTCAACTTAAGCATTTCACTCACCAGTAATTAGCAATGCATCTTAACTGCAAGTTTGGTTAATTTCAGACTGTAAACATTGGTTAAAAAAAATCACCCATCTTTTCACCTTTATCTTTAGTAGCTTTTAGTGTAAATTTGTACTATCGTTATAGTAACTGATCTCCCTTGTAAGTATATGACTATTATCCTATGACTGACAGCATTGTACCTCAGGATCAACCTTGAACTCTTCTTTTTGACAATGAATGCTCTGCTATTCTTCTTCAGCCTGCTGCTCCTGCACCGTAGGCCACATGCTTATCTGATGCAAATTGACCAATACTAGTTTCTCTCAGCTAACGAATTAATAGAACATCCATCTTTATGTGTTCCATTTCATTTTTGACAGCTTCCAATTTTCCTGGAATCCAGAGACAAGAAGATAGGGGGAGGGTATGAATTATAAAATCTTCCTAAAATCCTCAGAGTCAGCACAGCCAATGCCTGGATCTCAGATTCCTCTTTAAAAGGCTCCCAGTGACCATGTTTGGAAATGAGAAGATGCACTCTGAATGCACACAGCCGCAGACTCCACATCTGAGGTGATAAAATCGTTCCTTTAATATGTGTCTTTCAGGGAGGTTTAGAATTAATTGTAAAGATGATAAAGTATTAATACCTTTGTGTCAAGTTCAAGACACAAGGTTTTTAATCATTGGAACAATCTGTATGTATTCAGTATTTAAAGTGTTTGGAATGACTTAGAAGTGGCATTTTAAAGACTGACAGATTAGCCCTTTGATTCCAATTTAAACTATATAATTGACTTTTGATTTCAAGTTGAAGGTGTGAGGTTTTTTACTGTTTGTAAACAGAATTAGAATGTTTAAGCGTACTAGATTTACTAGATTTATACACTTGATAATTTGTTAGACTTAAATAACACTTAAATTCTCAAAACAGTTTTGATCATTAGAGTGTTTGTCTGGTTATCATGTGGCTAGTCCAGTACCTGAAGTGTTTTAAAAGAATACTCCACGTATGACATTTATAACTCCAGCTTAGAAAGCCTGTTGTGAATAAGACTGATTTTTCAAAGAGAAATTAGTTGGTCAAGTTACTTAAACACATAATAAATGGTCCCTCAAAAAGATACTTCTTAATAATAATAAACTTTTAGCAGTAATCATATTTAAAATTTGATCTTCAAGACTGAACAAAAAGTAATCAGTATTAATTTTAATTACAGCTAAACTTGATTATATTATTTGCTGGAATTTCACATCTCCAAATTTTATTTAATAAGGGAAATTTCTAGCATACAAACTCTAATAATCAGACTAGTGGATATCATAGAATCACATCTCATTGATATATGTTTTGTTTTAATTAGAGATTTTAAGAGAGAAAACCCAAACTTTCTGAATACCAAACCATAGGTGTGAGAATCTGAAGACAGTTCTAGTTTAAAATAAAGCTCACCTAAGCCAGGGTACAGTATAGGACCAATGAAACACACATCATTCCTGTAGTTCCTGAATGCTTCTTCCCCCTCTACCACCATGACCCAGTTCTACCTTACAAATCGAGCTAGAGCACACACGTCGGTGCACATAAGAGCTCCCAACACATGGAATTCAGTGCAGATAAAGCCCTCAGGAACAGTAGTGGGTGTAGTGAGATCATGAGAGCAGGGAGGATCATGAGAGCATGGCGTGGGGGTGGGGGAGAAGGGGAAGAAAGGGAGAACCCATTACAAGGTTGGCTATATAGTCAACCCCCAGGGGGATGAATAACAGAAATGTGGGTGAAGGGAGACAATGGACAGTGTAAGACATGAAATAGCAACACTAATATATAATTACATTCATGAGGATGGGAGGGGGCGAAGGGAGGGGGCAAAAAGAGGGGCTGATACCAACGGCTTAAGGAAAAATAAAACTTTTGGAAATGTTGATGACAATTTATGTACAAGTGTGATGGATTGTTGTAAGATTTGTAAGAGTCCCCAATAAAATGATACAGAAGAAAAAAAGAAAGCTTACCAAAATTTGAAGATGGCATTTCTTCTAAGCAAATGGCCTAGAGAGGCCATTTTGATTCCAGAGAAAGCAGATGGCTCCAAGAAGCTAGGTACAATGGACTTATACCAAAGACTGGCTGCAGCTGAGTTGATGCCAACTCTCTATGTCACTATAGGACCGAGTTGAATTGCTCCATAGAATGGTGGGAGAAGACACCCTCACCTTTCTCACGTGGAGCTGCTGTTGGTTGGAATCACAGATCTTGTGGTCAGTAGACCAATGCTTAACCCACTGTGTCACCAGAGTAGAAAATCAGCCATTGATTAATTTTAAAGTGACTGATCGAACCCCTCTCCCCCCTTTTGCTGCGAACAAGGGGTAGCAGTCACAAGATAGTCTTTGCCTCTCCAACCAACCATATCTTCTTGAGATTTAAATTGAATAAGAATGATTTCCAACAGAAAACGAAAGGATTTGCAACCAAGGATTTAAAAAATAGTTGAGAGAATGAATTGGATTAAGAAATTTTAAAGTGAATATTTTGTTTCATGAGTAAGGAAAACCCCAAATTGAAGCAAGTATCTACTATAAATTTCTCTTTGACAATTTCTAGATTCCATTCAATGTGAATTGTATAAGTACTTCTTGGTTACACAAACACACACACATCACACAGACAAAGATAAGCCAAAGTCTTTAGACAGGCGATGTATTTCAGGCACCCATAACCCTCAGGTCATCTTCTATACAGTTTGCAGTTACTGGAGGTGCCCATGTCATCATGCTTATTCCAGCTGTTCAATCAAGGGTCAGTCCTGTGTGGGGTAAGAGAAATTTAATTCATTAGCAAAGGTCAAGTAGAAATAGACCAAGTGTGAGCAATTCTGAAGAAATTAGGTAGGTAAGGGCATCACTCTTTTAAAAAATGTAAATAGCAATCTCATTGCAAGAAATTAAGGGTGGCAGGGATGGGAGGGGGGCAGATAAACTTTAGAATAAAACAGTGGTCTCTGATTCCTGTAAATGGGAAATGTAATTGCTATAAACAATATGTGTCTCTTAAACACGAGTGACCAGATAAAATCACAGAGGATGGACATTCAGGAAGGCTGCTGAAAATACAGGACTTTCACAATTGCATATGACTTTGTGGTTTTAAAATGGAAAATGTTTGACAACTGAGTATAAATATAGCTTCACGGCAGGAGCTCCAAGAGATGTGTTACTCTGGAGGAAAAAGAAGCACCTTCAGAGCTTCACCAGTTCAGCTGGAGTCAAACAGCTTGCTTTCAAATCTGAGCTCTCACGCTTCTTAAATGAAGGTCCTTAAGCAAGTTACTTGACCTCTCTAAATTCTTTTTCAAGAGAGCTTTATGCAAAGAAGGTAATAGCTGCCCCTTAACCAGTTCCTGTTGAGTCAGTTCCAGCTCATGTTGACTCCATTTATGTAAAAGCAGGACCGGCTTTCAGAGACTTTTCCATAGTTGAGTTTTCAAGGGTGGACCATTAAGACTTTCTTACAAGAACCCTTTGTTTTCGCTTTTTTTTTTTAATGGTTTTATTTTCATGTCTTACCCAGTCTCATATATCCATCACATACAATTCTGTGGCTCACCCATCACGTGGGCTTACACAATCATCAATGCTATCAGTTCCCTCTCCATCCCTTCCCAAACTTCTCTTTTGTCCCTTGGGGAGCCATTACTCCTGTGATTATTTCTGAGAGGTTATCTATCCTGACTTTCATGTACCAAACAATCTTAAATATACAAATAAACATACACAAATCTAACATGCTTAATGGGGCAAAACAAATAAGAACCATAAGAGTAAGGGCAGGAACTATTAAAGAATTAAAGAAAAGTTATGTGTTTCATCAGTGCTGTACAGCACCCTGGATTGATTATCCCTCTGTGTGGCCCTTCTGAGAGGGACTGTCCAATTACCTTACAGGTGAGCTTTGGGTCTCCACTACAGCCAAGCCCCTTCATATCTATTTGGTTGCTCGTTTTTAAACTTCTGATACCTCTGCCCATTGACACTTCATGATCATACAGGCTGGTATGCTTCTTGCATGTAGGCTGTCTTGCTTCCCTGCTAGATGGCTGCTTGTTTAATCACCAGCCTTTAAGACCCCAGATGCTTTATGTTTTGATAATGGACCTCATTCCAGTGTGTCAATCCAAAAGGGCAATGTTCCTTCTCTAAAGAACATTCCAGAGATGGCTACAGGGCCAGCCTCAGCTCGAGACATGACTTCCTCTCCCTTGATGACAGCGCTGCAGAGCACTGCCCTGAAGAGACAGTGTGGGGAGAGAGGCCAGTCTGATCTGCTCACAGGGGGGCAAACCAAGAGGGGAGTGCAACAGACCCGTGATGGGAGCAAAGACACAAAGTCCCCCAGGAATCTGGTTATAGACTTCTGACGTGGGGGGCAGCACTTGGCACCCCATCTGAACTGGTGGGGGTTACTCACAAGGGGGCCACACTGAAAGTCTAAAGGCATAATGCAGGGGTGGGGGGAGCGGGGCTCTAGACCGCTCCATCCCTGACCTTAGAATGCTCACCTTTCGGATAGAATTAATGAAGACCAAAAGGGTACATGTGTTGTTAGATAAGTGGGGCCCGGGATAGGGGTCTGGACTAATGACTTATAACATGTCCTCTCTATTGAACACAGAGATATTCATCTGCTCTCTGTCTTGATCCTTGGTAGACTTGTGACTATCTGTATTATCTTCATGGTTTTGTTTGTTTGTTTTGGAGTTTGTGTGTGTGTGTGTATTTATCTATATAAGATATGCAGGATAGGCAATCTTACAGAGAGACGGTGACTGGACACACGGTTCTTGGGGGTAATGGCAGGGGATGAGGGGAGGTGACAATAGCACATTGTTATTATCATTATACCAACAATGATAGGTATAGGGGAGTAATAAGTGTTCTAAAATTGACGGAGAGGAATGTGTAGCTTTTCTGGCCTTGTTTGACCAATCAAATTGTATCTCAGAGGAATTGCTGATAGGTGAATGATGGGTAAACATAATAGTAGGGAAGGAGTAAATATATATATATATATATATATATATATATATATATATATATATATATATATATATATATATATATTTCTTGCCTCTGTACAAGAACCTTTTGCTCTGACAATGTGGCGTTATATGATCCTCTCCTTCCTGATATGATCACTGAAGACAAAATGGATGCATAAGCAAAGGTGGTGAAGAAAACTGATGATTCCCAGTGACAGGAACCTTTTGAATGGACTTGAACCTCCAACTTTTCATAGTGACCCCACAGGACCAAGTAGACCTGCCCCCATGGGTTTCTGAGACGAATCCTTATGAGAGTAGGAATCCTCTGCAGTTTCCATGGGAGAGGGTGGTGTTTCATATAGCTGATATCGCAGTTAGCAGCCCATCATGTGACCCACTACCTCATCAGGGCTCAGATGTAAAAGCTCAGATGTAAAATATCATAAAGAGTTTAGCACCATGAGCATTGCACAAGAAACACGCAATAAGTGCTTTGTTGCATTGTTACAAATAGGAAACGTCTGTAAAAGGACATGAATCCAGCCATGTTAGACGGGGTTCTCTAGAGCTGCAAACCAGTGATTCATATTCTTTATGTGACGTATGTGCACGTGTATGTATAGATCACGCTGTGGCTCACACTGTTGTAGAATCCGTTTAGTCCAGTTTGGTTCAGGTCCCTTGGGCAGACGTTAAGCTGGAGGCTGTTCCTGACTCATATGATTGCCTGGGCTGATGAACCAGGACACAGACAAACTACAGTCCTCTGGTGGAGACAGAGGTGGATGAATTCAAGGTCCATATGTCAGGCTCCTGGTTATTCCTGCCTCACATAGCTCCCAGGTCTGAAGAACCAGGAATCAGGAAGACAAACCAAGCAACAAGCAAGGCACTTGGAGGCAGAACCAGATGAATACAGAGTTAGCAGGCAATATGGTGAGTCTACTACAAAGGGTTACCACACAAAAAAGGATGTTTTTAAAGCAATGTATTTAATTTTTTATTTTACAAAACAACTATATCACACTCTCCATAACACTTAATACATTTGTCAAATCTGCAGTTCTATTTTTGAAACTCATCTGTTTGGATGGCTGATAGCACCTCCCTCATTTTTTTTCTTCACCTCTTCTGTGTCATCAAATTGCTATAATTTCATGTCCCTCTTTATTTGTGGAAACAAAAAGAAGTCGCACAGAGCCAGGTCTGGGGAGTAAGGTGTGTGGGGCAAGAAAGGCATGCTGTTTTTGCCAAAAACTGGTGCCCTGAGATGGCGGCTGAACAGGTGCATTGTGGTGGTGGCAAAACCAGTCCCCACCCCCCACCCCCAGCACAAATCAGGTCTGTTTTGGTCGCACAGTGTTGTGCAGTCTTTCCTGACCCTCTACACAGAAAGATTGATTAACAGTCTGATCTGGTGGAACAAACTCTTCAAATGCACTATGAGTCAACATTGCATCCATTTGGAAAGTTGACAGACACCCAGAACAAGATTTGTCATCAATCGACTTTTCACCTTTTGTGAAATGAGAAAAACCCTTGAGTTTGTCTCATAGCGCTATCCTTGTAAGCTGTGTTCAACATCACAGCAGTTTCTGAGGCAGTTTTCCCAAACAGGAAACAAAATTTTACATTTGCACTCTGTACTCTTAGAAAGGAAAAAAAAATGAGATCTGAAGGAAACTGTTTTCTAAGAAAAAAAAAATTCACTGTGACCAGAGAGAACCTTCCCAGGTGACTCCACAGAGTGCACTAACTCAGAGTGAGTTGCTTGAAGTTCACCTAGCAGTAACAATGTGTACTATGAAAGCTCCACCCAGCAGAGCTACTTTCCTTGGTGTGTGTGTGTGTGTGTGTGTGTGTGTGTGTGTGTTAGCCCCACATATGAGTCAGATGCAGGAACTGAAACAGTAAGACAGAAACCGTCACCCAGATTCTGCTTCAATAAGAGGAGGCCACGCCTAGAAGGAAAAGGTATTTGCATTGCATCAGGGCCACAACCTGAGAAAGGCTGCTCCCAGGCCTCTCCCCACTACTTTGCTGGCTGCAGCAGCTTCCCTCATGGAGCAGTTTAGATCATGTTAGATCCCATCATGGGGGAGGCCTCATCTGCCCAACTATGAGAAGCCGGGCACAGCCAAGTGGCCAAAAACAAACTGCCACACCATCATTAACATGGTGGCACTTTGTTTTTGTCTTCTGCCTCTGGCAGAGAAAATATGCATTACTGATTTACACTTGGCTTGTGATTTCATACCGCTTGAAGCAAGTTGTCTCCTTAAGAAACAAACGGGAGTTTAGCCCAAGATGGTAGGTAGTCACACATACCATGCTGTCCCCCTAAACTAAAGACCCAGGTAAACTGCATACAGATGCCAATCCTGGAGGCCTGAGGAGATGGCAGAAGGATAAAGACTTGGATTAAGAGCCATTTGGAAGGGGAAAACGGAGCCAAAACAGAGAACGAGGAAGGATACAGAGCAGAGGTGCTCTGGCAGCTGGAAGAACACAGTGTGGTCCTCTGAGACAAAGACAGCACTGAGCCTAGGGTCATGCATAGGAAGAGAAAGGCGTATAGTTCCCAGTAGGAAACAGAGAAACGGTGTGAGTTGTCCTAACTAGTGTTCTCTATTTTACCTCTCTGGGTTCTACTATCCATTGCAAGGGCTATACCAAACCCACAAACAAAACTCATGGTTAAAGCTTTTATAAAGTGGCAATGCCAGTTAGAAATACAGAGGATCACTGTTTATCAGGACTTGTTACAAAGTTCTTTCAAAGTTGGCTGGTATATTCCCAAATGGGCATACTACTGTGGTTTAAGCCTCAGTCCAAAGGCACTGAGCGCCAGGTCTGTGGGTCAGCAAGCCCAGATGGTACAATTAAGTGTCCAGAGGCATCCAACTCTGCAAACCAGACTCCTACACAAAAGCACTCAGCTTTATTTGCTCTGTAGGTTGTTAAGTCCAACACTGTTCCACGTTCTATCTCAAGGTTCTGCTGCTGTTCCTATGGTATTATAGTGATCTGTCTTCTGAATCCAGAAATCTCACTGCACAGAGATCATAGGTACAGGGGATGTATTCCACTCCTGCCTCCTGCTGGTAGTGAGATCTCTCCTCCTCCTTCTCAGAGGGATCATTTTATACATGGCAGGATAGCATGTCAGGAAAGCCACTTCAAAATTAGTCTCAGGTGAATCCTATCAGTACCTCCCCCTACCTTCTTACCAGCACGAGGCAAGAAAAGGTCAAGAGGTGGAACTTAAAGACATGGACTATAGGAACTACATTAAAGAATTCAGTGGCCCTGCACTTCGCAGACATATCCCGAGTGAGGCAAGGTTAGCAGCATATGAAGGAGATCTAAGGAAGACACTGATAGGAAAGAGGGTGAGAGCTTCAAGGATCCTAGAATCCACAGAGCAGGAAGGGAGCCAAGATCTGAAGACAGACTACTGACAAGCAGGAATTCTTGACCAATGGGGAATACTCTGATTTATAGAGTCAAACTGGGTCAGCGGGACATCTACCCCAATGTCTGCCACCTCCTTGAATTTGGTCAGAATCAGATCTTGATTGCTAGATACAGCCAACAAGGAGTGCTCAAGGCACCCATCACGGTGACCAGAGGACCTACTAATATGTTGCACAAACCCTTGCGCTGCTATTTCACATGCCGAGAGATCACAGGAGCACCCCCTATCCCACCCCAGCCTCCCTCTTCTCGGCCAGAAAGAAGCAGCGAAGACTTCCGTGAAACCGGCTGTTTGCCTTTTCCAGTTGCTGCCTCCCCTCCCATTAGACATGTGGAAGGGAAGTTCTCATTCACCTGGTTACATGAATCAGATAAGTTCTGTGAGACTGGAGCCCTTGGATCCTCATTTGCTGATGGGCTACTACTCAAGGGATGGAGAAATAGCTGTAAAAATCTAATGACCGGACCTTGAAATGTGCAAAGGATGAATCTAGAAAAATTGAAAGTGGCTAAAAATGAAATGGAATGCATAAAGATCAATATCCTCAGCATTTGTGACCTGAAAGGGACTGCTATTGGCCATTTTGAATCAGAAAATCCTATGATTTACTATACTGGCAATAATGTAATTAAGAGGAATGGAGTGGCATTTACTGTCAAAAAGGCATTTCAAAATCAATCTTGAAGTACTGCCTTCAAGAAAATTCTAACAATAAAACTTATATAAATGTATGCACCAATCACAAAAGCTGGTGATGAAGAAATTGAAGAAGCCTACCAACAACATCAGTCTGAAATTTATCAAACATGAAATCAAACGGTATCAATAATTATTGGCTATTGAGGTGCAAACATTGGAAACAAAGAAGAAGGAACGGTAGTTGAAAAATATGGTCCAGGTGATAGAAACAGAGCTGAAGATCACAGAACAGAATTTTGCAAGACCAACAGCATATTTATAGCAAATACTTTTTCCAGCACAAATTGTGACTATGCACATGAACTTCTCCAAATGGAATACATAGAAATTAAACTAACTACATCTGTGGGAAGACACAATGGAGATGCTCAATATCCACAGTTAAAATCAGGGCAGGGTCTGACTGTAGAATAGACCATCTATTGCTCATATGTAAGTTCAAGAAAAGGCTGAAGAAAGTTAAAATGAGTCCACAAGAGCCAAAATACAACCTTAAGTCTATCCCACACGAATTTTCAGACCATCATAAGAACAGATTTGATACATTGAACACTAATGACAGAAAACCTAATGAGCTGCGGGAGGACATCAAGACCATCATTCATGAAGAAAGCAAAAGGTCAATAAAAAGACAGGAAAGAAAGAAATTATGAATTTCAAAGTGGATGTCTGAAAAGACTATGAAACTTCCTACTTGTAGAGTAGCTAAAGCAAAGAGAAAAACGATGAAGTCAAAGAGTGGTTTGTTTTTGTTGTTTTATTGTCTGGTTGTATACTGTTGCTTTGTTTTCCTCTGTCTTGTTTTCGTGCATGTTAGTGTCTCCACAGGTCTGTCTGAATAGGACAGGCTGGATGAACTATCTGGAGGAAAAACAATAGGACAGACAGTTCCGGGGGGACAGGCAGATCCGGGTGGGGGAGGGGAGGAGGGTAAGGAAGTGGTGTTAATAAACACAGGGACAAGGGAACAAGATGGGACCCAAAATGGTAGTGAGGGGGAGTGACAGGCCTGATGGGGAACGATCAAGGGTAAGGTTGCGTAGAGAAGAGGTATAGCTGTAGCCCAGGTGGGGACGGAGCATGGTGGTGGGGCAGGAGGAAAGTCAAGGGAGATGGAGGAAGGAGCTGGGAGTCAAGGGACATTTATGGAGGTCTAGACAAAGACGTGTACATGCAAACATATATATGAGGATGGGGAAATAGATCTAATTATCTACATTTATAGGTTTAATATTAAGGTGGCGGAAGGACCTTGGGCCTCTACTCAAGCACTCCCTCAATGCATGAATACTTTCGTTTATTAAATTGGTACTCTATGATGCTCACTCTCCCGACACAACTGCTGAAGCCAAAGTGGGTGAACAAGTAAATGTGGTGAAGAAAGCTGATGGTGCCCAGCTATCAAAAGAGATAGCGACTGGGGTCTTAAAGGCTTGAAGATAAACAAGTGGCCATCTAGCTCAGAAGCAACAAAGCCCACATGGAAGAACACTCCAGCCTGAGTGAGCGAGTGATCCCAAAGGGATCAGTTATCAGGCATCAAGGAACAAAAAATCATATGATT
Organism: Tenrec ecaudatus; assembly: GCF_050624435.1. Taxonomy (NCBI): domain Eukaryota; kingdom Metazoa; phylum Chordata; class Mammalia; order Afrosoricida; family Tenrecidae; genus Tenrec; species Tenrec ecaudatus. Next base: position 114,913,126 of record NC_134530.1, read on the forward strand.
GGCTGCACACCTCCATGATAGGATCGCTGAAGACAAATGGGTGCATAAGCAAATGTGGCGAAGAAAGCGGATGGTGCCCGGCTATCAAAAGAGATAGTGTCTGGGGTCTTAAAGGCTTGAAGATAAACAAGTGGCCATCTAGCTCAGAAGCAAAAAAGCCCACATGGAAGAAGCACACCAGCCAGTGCGATCACAAGGTGTCAAAGGGACCAGGTATAATGCATCATGCAAAAATATATATATATGTGTGGTGTGTATATGTGTATATATATATGTGTGTATGTATATATATACCACATTTAATGAAGGGGGAAGTGCAGAGTGGAGACCCAAGGCCCAAGAGTCGGCCACTGGAGATCCCCTCATAGAGGGGCTTAGGAAAGGAGATGGGTCAGTCAGGGTGCAAGGTAGTACCAACGAAGAGCACAGCTTTCCCCCAGATCCTGGATGCTTCCTCCCCCCAACTACCATGACCCGAATTCTACCTTGCAGGGCTGGATAGGGCAGAGGTTGTACACTGGTACATATGAGGGTTGGAGGCACAGGGAACCCAGGGTGGACGATACCTTCAGGACCAAGGGTGTGAGGGGCGATGCTGGGAGAGCGTAGAGTGAGTGGGTTGGAAAGGGGGAACTGATTACAGGGATCCACTTGTGACCTCCTCCCTGGGAGAGGGACGACAAAGAAGGGGGGGAAGGGAGACTCCGGATAGAGCAAGATATGACAAAATAACGATGTATAAATTACAAAGGGCACATGAGGGAGGGGGGAGTGGGGAGGGAGGGGAAAAAAAAAGAGGACCTGATGCAAAGGGCTTAAGTGGAGAGAAAATGCTTTGAGAATGATTGGGGCAGGGAATGTATGGATGTGCTTTATACAATTGATGTATGTATATTATGGATTGCGATAAGAGTTGTATGAGTCCCTAATAAAATGTAAAAAAAGAAAAGGGAAAAGAAAGAAAGAAAAGAAAATGATTAGGGCAAAGAATATACAGATGTGCTTTATACAATTGATGTATGTATATGTATGGACTGTGATAAGAGTTGTATGAGCCCCTAATAAAATGTTAAAAAAAAAAAAAGAAATACAACTCATTATAAAGAAGACCAAAATCATCACAACTGGAATAGGTAACATCATGATAAACAGAAAAAAAATTGAAATAGTCAAGGATTTTGTCTTGTTTGGATTCATAATCAATGTTCATGGAAGCAACAGTCAAGAGATCAAAAGATGTGGTGCCACTAGCCTCTCCCAACATGATCACTGATGACAAAGCAGGTGCATAAGCAAATATGGTGAAGAAAGCTAATGGTGCGTGGCTATCAAAAGATATAGCGTCCTGGGGTAATAAGGCTTGAACGTAAACAAGCTGCCATCTAGCTGAGAAACAACAAAGCCCACATGGAAGAAGCACACCAGCCTGTGTGATCACGAGGTGTCGATGAGATCAGGTATCAGGCATCAAAGAACAAAAAAATCATTTCATTGTGAATGAGAGGGGGAATGCAGAGTGGGGACCCAAAGCCCATCTGTAGGCAACTGGACATTCTCTTACAGAAGGTTTGCAGGGAGGAGACGAGCCAGTCAGGGTGCAGTGTAGCACCAATGAAACATACAACTTTCCTCTAGTTCTTAAATGCTTCCTCCCCCCACCACTATCATGATCCCAATTTTACCTTTACAAATCTGGCTAGACCAGAGGATGTACACTAGTATAGATAGGAACTGGAGACACCGGGAATCCAGAACAGATGATCCAGTGGTGAGAGTGGTGATACTGGGAGGATGGAGGGAAGGTGGGGGAGATAGGGGGAACCGATTACAAGTATCTACATATATATGACCTCCTCTCTGGGAGATGGACAACAGAAAAGTGGGTGAACGGAGACATCAGACGGTGTAAGTTATGACCAAAGAATAATAATTTATAAATTATCAAGGGTTCATGAGGGAGTGGGGGAGCCGGGAGGGAAGGGGTAAAATGAGGAGCTGATAGCAAGGGCTCAAGTAGAAAGCAAATATTTTGAGAATGATGATGGCAACATATGTACAAATGTGCTTGACACAATGGATGTATGTGTGGATTATGATAAGAGTTGTACTAGCCTCCAATAAAATTATTTTTTTTTTAAGATGTGCAGTTGTGCTTGTCACAGCCATGGTATTTTCTATCACCTCATATACATGTGTAAGGTGGACACTGAATAAAGAAGATTGAAGATGAATTGATGCATTTTAATTATAGTATTGGAGAAAAACATTGAAAATACTGTAGACTGCTAAAAGGACAAACTGATCTGTCTTAGAAGAAGTTAGGCCCGAGTGCTCCTTAGAAGTCAGGATGATGTGGTAGTTACATAATCTGTTATCAATTTGAGACTTAAGAGTGGCTGGGGCGGAGTTTAGCCTCATCAAGAGACGCTGATGAAGCCAGAGCCCTGGAGATGAGGAGTCACATGCCAGTGCGGAGATGATTTCACCACCACTGGACCCACAACACTTTCCACCCACTGGCTTGTGATCTTCTTGCATTTGGCATTATTACATGTGTTTCATGAGTCTGAAGAGGAATTTATAGATTGGTAACAGACATATGGACTAATATCAGACTTATGGACTTGATCTGGACTGGGTTAGGTTGTTTTCTCAATATTTAATTGCTCTTTTATATAAAGCTCTTTCCTATACACATATGAGTATCTATGAGTTTGTTTCTCTAGTCTACCCAGACTAACACAAATGATGAGATTTCATCAGATTTACTCCTTTGGGTCTGGTGTCAGGAGAGATCAGCCTCTGGAGAAGGACATTGGTAAAGAGGCAGGGCAGTGAAAAGATGAAGGCCCTCAATGAGATGGATTGGCACAGCAGCTACAACAAAGGGGTCAGGCATAGGAATAGCTGTGCGGATGGCAGAGGAGCAGGCAGTGTTTTGGGTGTGTTGTTATGAGTCAGAACTGAATTGATGGCCCCTAACAGCAACAGCAACAATACCTGGTTACCCAGCATATTCACCTATCTGATGCCATGGCCACTGGCAAGGGACATTGAGCATGCCCTTACTGTCGGTCAGTCATGTAGCACACCTCTCTGTCTCTTGCTCCACCCACTCATTGATTGCTTCATCACTCCCACGCCTCTGGTTGCCCACCACACCCTGCCCTCCTATCCTGTTAACTTGTGGCATTAAATATGCCTCTTCTGCCTGTTGTCCCCCCCACCCTCCCCTGCCCCACCTTCTTTCCCACGTGGCAAGTGACAGAGAGATTCCTCAGCCCTAATCACTTACCACTCCACTCCTCTGACAAGCAGCAGTGAGCGGAGCCGGGCCTCTGTTCAGTTGCCATACCCCTTTTGCCACCACATCCCTATGCCCACAGTTCTTCCCACACAGTGAGCAATACTAAGTGCTCTCTGGACCCTAGTCATCCATCGCGACCCCCACTGAACACCCTGCCCACTGGCAAGTGGCAGTGAGTATACTCACACAGTGTGTTGCCTACCACATCCCCCATGCAGAAAATGGTAGTGAGTATTCACGTACCATTGACTGCTCACTACTCATCTTGCCTGCTTCTCCACCCACCCAGTAAACACCATTATGTATTCTCACACCTATGGATCAATGGCAGGCAGCAGCTCACCCCATCCTCAGAAGCCTCCATTGCCTGGTAAGGAGCTTACAGGATTTGGTACTGTTTTTCCCACCTGGTGGCAGGTGGTGAGGGCTCAGTACCACAAAACCAGCCTTCACCTTCATGTATTAAAACAAAATGAAATAAAAATCAAGATGAAAAACATGATCATGGAGGTGTGCAGCCAATGATATGATTTTTTGTTCTTTGATGCCTGATAACTGATCCCTTCAGAACTTCATGTTCACACAGGCTGGTGTGTTCTTCCATGTGGGCTTTGTTGCTTCTGAATTAGATGGCCGCTTGTTTATCTTCAAGTCTTTAAGACCCCAGATACTATCTCTTTTGATAGCCGGGCATCATCAGCTTTCTTCACCACATTTACTTGTTCACCCGCTTTGGCTTCAGCAGTTGTGTCGGGAGGGTGAGCATCATAGAGTGCCAATTTAGTAAAAGAAATTATTCATGCATTGAGGGAGTGCTTGAGTAGAGGCCCAAGGTCCTTCCGCCCCCTTAATACTAAACCTATAAAAATAGACACATCTATTTCCCCATCCATATATATATATATATTTGCATGTACATGTCTTTGTCTAGACCTCTATAAATGCCCTTTGACTCCTTGCTCTTTCTTCCCTCTCCCTTGACTTTCCTCCTGCCCCACTACCATGCTCCGTCCCCACCTGGGTTACAGCTATACCTCTTCTTTACATAACCTTACCCTTGATCATTCCCTACCAGGCCTGCCACTCCCCACTCACTACCATTTTGGGTCCCATGTTGTTCCTTTGTCCCTGTGTTTGTTAACACCACTTCCTTACCCCACCACCTCCCCCTATCCCAAGTCCCCCCGGAACTGTCAGTCCCATTGTTTTTCCTCTAGATAGTTCATCCAGCCTGTCTTATTTAGACAGACCTGTGGAGAGAATAACATGCACGAAAGCAAGACAGAGGAAAACAAAGCAACAGTATCAACAAAAAATCATATCATTGGCTGCACACCTCCATGATGTGATCACTGAAGACAAACAGGTGCATAAGCAAATGTGGCAAAGAAAGCTGATGGTGCCCGGCTATCAAAAGAGGTAGTGTCTGGGGTCTTAAAGGCTTGAAGGTGAACAAGCAGTCATCTAGCTCAGAAGCAACAAAGCCCACATGGAAGAAGCACACCAGCCTGTGTGATCACGAGGTGCTAAAGGAACCAGGTATAAGGCATCATGCAAATATAGATAGATAGATAGATACCATAGTGAACGAAGGGGGAAGTGCAGCGTGAAGACCCAAAGCCCATTTGTCGGCCACTGGAGATCCCCTCACAGAGGGGTTTAGGAGAGGAGATGGGTCAGTCAGGGTGCGATGTAGTACCGATGAAGAACACAGCTTTCCCCAAGATCCTGGATGCTTCCTCCCCCCAACTACCATGATCCGAATTCTACCTTGCAGGACTGGATAGGGCAGAGGTTGTACACTGGTACATATAGGAGCTGGAGGCACAGGGAATCCAGGGTGGACGATACCTTCAGGACCAGGGATGTGAGGGGTGATGCTGGGAGAGTAGAGAGTGAGTGGGTTGGAAAGGGGGGAACCAATTACAAGGATCCACATGTAACCTCCTCCCTGGGAGATGGACGACAGAGAAGGGGGTCGAAGGGAGACTCCGGATAGGGCAAGATATGACAAAATAACAATCTATAAATTATCAAGGGCTCATGAGGGAGGAGGGAGCGGGGAGGGAGGGGAAAAAAAGAGGACCTGATGCAAAGGGCTTAGGTAGATAGCAAATGCTTTGAAAATGATTAGGGCAAAGAATGTACGGATGTGCTTTATACAATTGATGTATGTATATGTATGGATTGTGGTAAGAATTGTATGAGCCCCTAATAAAATGTAAAAGAAAAAAACATGATCAATCAATATTTAAATAAAAGAAAACCTTATCTCTCATGAACAATAGCACATCATATGAAAAAAAGAGAGAGTTAAGATGCCCTAAATTGTGAGCAAAATAAAATAGATGAAACACGTTCCTGAGGTAAAAAGAATAACAAAATTTCTGAGAAGTATTCAGAAAACATATTTCAGAGTCTCAATTAAATCAAAGAAAACACCAAAAGTGACCATTAGATAACAGAAGAGCAGGGAGTTAAAAGACATGGAAACTGAAAACCCTTCACTAGGCCATACTCTGACCAAACACACTGCCTTCAGTTGATGTCAATTCACCACCCTGTTGGATTCTGGGACTTTAATTCCTGACAGGAGTAGAAAGCCCCATCTCTCTCCCTTGGGGTGGCTGTTGGTTTCGGACTGCTGACCCTGCAGTCCAGTTCATAACCACTACACCACTAGGCCATAGAAAAATTAAAAATTGAACTAAAATTATTCATAGAATCAAAAGAGAATGCCAACACAATATACAGATATATCTGGGTCACAATAAAAAACAACTTAAAAATTTACAATAAATACATACATTTTTAAAAAGCTAGGGTAGAATGCACTAGACCATTCCATCACAACCACTAAAGACTAAATGGGTGTTTGTGTTGTTAGGTAGTAGGACCCAGGATTTGCAGCTCTGGAAGAAAGTGGGACCAGACGGATGGTTTATAACTTGTCCTTCTCTCTATTCAACAGAGAGATTCAGCAGCTCTATGTCAGGGTCACTGTTAGTCTTATGACTCTGTGTGTGTGCTTGTTTGTTTACTCTTTTTGGTGTTTATTTAAACAAGACAGGCAGGATAGGCAATCTTATGGAGACAGCGACTGGTCCATTGGTTCTTGAGGACCATGGGAGAAGAGGGGAGTGGGGAGTCAACCATGGCAGGTACAAGAGAACAGTAAATGTTCTAAAGTTGCTGGCAAGGATGACATAGCTTTTCTGGTCGAGCATAATAATCAATCAAATTGTATCTGCAAGGAATTACTAAGAGGTGAATGACAGGTAATAAACATAATAGTGGGGTAGGAGAAAAGAAAAAAGGAAAGAAAAAAATATATATATATGATCAAAGTTTACAGATGCAACCAGGAAACAGATAGACTTTGGGCTCTACTTAAATCTTACCTCAGTTCAAGAATGGTTTGTTCTAATAATACGGCATGGTATGGTAATCACCTCCGTGACACAATCACTGAAGACAAAATGGGTGCATAAGCAAATGTGGTGAAGAAAGCTGATGGTTCCCAGCTATTAAAAGATACAGCGTCTGGGTCTTAAAGGCTTGTAGTTAAACAAGCAACCATCTATCAGGAAAGCAACAAAGCCTGCATGGAAAAAGTGCACCAGCCTGTGTGAGCATGAGGTGTCGAGAGGAAGAGGTATCTGAAGTTCAAAAACAAGCTTCAAAACGCTTGTATAAAAATTTCATTACTTTTCCATTCCATGTTTCCAAAACATTGAAGATCTCTTGTACATGTGTGTATATAGGAATAGCTGTGGTCATGGTATACATATTTATATGTACTATACAAAGGAGGTATCCCCCCCAAAATGGAAAAAAGCTCCGGGGGGCAGAGCTTTGGTAGTACACATGTTTCCCGCTTCGTGAGCATCCAGCAACTCCGCGTCGGTGCACCCCGTGGCATCACCTAGGAAGGCTCTCTCTGGTCACAGTGAATATTATTCGTGAAAGCAGTTTCACTCAAACCTAGTTTTTTGTGATGGCCAAGAGAATAGTGTGTGGCTGTGAAATTTTGTTTCCTGCTAGGGAAAAAATATCACAGAAACTGTTGTGATGCTTATAAGAACAGCACGATGGGAAAAACTCAAGTGTACGAGTGATTTTTCTCGTTGCAAAAATGGCGAAATGTCGACTGATGACAAACCTTGTTCTGGAAGTAGGTCAACTTCCCGAAAGTACAAAAATGTCCACTCACAAAAATGCATTTGGAGAGTTTGCTCCACCAGTCAGACTGTTAAACAAGCTTTCTATTTAGAGTGTGTCAGTCTGGGGACTTTAGAGAAACAAATCCACAGCAACTCATGTATAAGACAGAGTTTTATTTGTTTTTAATATTTTATTGGGAGCTCTTACATATATCATAACATTCCATCAATCACATAAAACCGTATTGTACAATCGCTACCACAGTCGGTTTCCAAACATTTTCTTTTTTTTACATAGATGGCATATAATATTTTAAAAATACCATTAAGCAATGTATTATTTAAGGTTAAGTATAATATGAGGGGATTTTTTTAAAGTGTAGAAAAAAATGAATTAAAATATAATGGCATCTTCCCACTTTCCCACACTTTTTTAAAAATCATTTTATTAGGGACTCATACACCACCCATCTCGATTCCATACATGCATCAATTGTGTAAAGCACATTTGTACATTCGTTGCCCTCATCATTCTCAAAACTCTTGCTCTCCACCCAAGCCACTGGAATCAGGTCCTCATTTTTTCTCCTCTCTCTCCACTGCCCCCTCCCTCATGAACCCCTGATAATTTATAAATTATTAATTTGTCATATCTGGCTCTGTCCTACGTCTCCCTTCCCCCACTTTTCTGTTGTATGTCCCCCAGGGAGGAGATCAAATGCAGGTCCTTGAAATAGGTTCCCCCTTTTCAACCCACCCTCCCTATGCCCTCCCAGTATCGCCACTCACTCCACTGGTCCTGAGGGAATCATCTGCCCTGGCTTCCCTGTGTTTCCAGTTCTCATCTGTACCAGTGTACCTCCTGTGGTCTAGTCAGGCTTACAAGGTATATAAATGTTATAAGTCAGGCTTACAAGGTATATAAATGTTATAAGTCAGGCTTACAAGGTATATAAATGTTATAAGCATCAAGAAAACTTCCCAACCCAGTGCTGCCCAAGCCTGCAAGTCCAACATTAACCCATATGTCCAAAACCAACCACAAAGTCCTCCTCCATCTTACAAAACAGACACAAACGATGCCCACTGCAGGAGGAAAGCCGAGTCAGTGAATATGTAAGCATCTCAGCGCTGGCAGGGGTCTCCACACGGCTGCCCTAGCACCCAGGGCTGCATGGGTAGGTCCATGTGACTTCTCCTTGGGGACGTCTTTCAGGAAGTCAGCCTTGCCAGCTGAAGCAGGGAACTGCTAAGACAGCTGCACCCTGGTCCGACCATCACAAAGCAAGAGACCCGAGAACTAGAAAGGCCAAGTTCACTGAGGCATTTATTCCTCCGCCCTTCAATTAACCCCCCATGTGTTTATTGGCCAGGCTGGCACAATAAACTAACTAACTCATAGAGGTTCTGAGAAGATTGGATAACAGTGTGCAACTTAAAAAAAGGCCTGATTTGTGGTAGACTTCACGGGGCCTGATTTTGCCACCATGACAATGCACCTTCCCACGCAGCCATCTCAGTGCACTAGTTTTGGGCAAAAACCAACACGCCTCTCTTTCCCCACACACCTTACTCATCTGACCTCGCTCCATGCTCCTTCTTTTTGTTTCCACAAATGCAGAGGGGCATGAAGAGACAGCTATTTGACGATATAGAAAAGGTGAATTAAAAAACAAGGGAGGTGCTGTTAGCCATTGAAACAGACGAGTTTGAAAAATGTTTCCAAGAACGGAATCACAGATTAGACAGACGCCTTTAAGTGTAATGGTAGGTACTTTGAAGGTGATAAGGTTGTTTTGTAAAAAATAAATAAGTAAATGCATAAGTTTGAAAAAAATCCATTTTAAGTACCCCTTCATATAAATTCATAATCTATAATACAGCATTGGGAGCAAGCTTATGGAAACCTCCTAGACCTATCCAAACCCCCATGTAAGACTGAGTTTCCGAGTTTGGAGCCTCAGGGCCATCGGTGAGGGGATATCTAGGTCAGTTGGCATAACATAATTCATAAGGATAATAGCCTACATCCTAGTTTGCTGAGTAGCATCAGGGTCTGAAAAGCTTGCGAGCGGCCAAGCTAAGATAGAGCTATTGGGCTATTCCCATCTGCAATGAGGTAGTATGATCAGCTAGAAATCTGCAGAAAGGATATAAATGCTGACAGATTTTATTAAAATGTCTCAAGACCCTGCTGTTTGAAATAGAGGGTCCGTGAAAAAGAGTAAGCTTCTCCATGAGACGGGCTGGCAGAGTGGCTGCAGCGATGGGATCAACATCGCATGGCGAGGACAGCGATTGTGGGGACGGAGCAGCGCTGGGCAGGGTTTCGTTCTGTTGTCCATAGGGTCGATGTGCGTTGGAACCAACTTGATGGCACCTCATAACAACAGTTATGAAATAACAGCGTTCTTCTTAAATAACCATAAATAGAGAAATATAAGCCAAGCCTGCGTGCCCAGTTGTAAGCGTGTAAATGTTGTAAACCAAACTTTGACTTCTGAAAGCTTCATATATGGAGAAATTATAAAATTATTAACTTGGTAATATTTGGGAAGGTTAGACATGATCTTTCAATACTTCACTATTACATAAAATAATTCTCGCACATTAAAATGAAGTTCAAACCATCGATACCTGACTATCGCCATACTTTTAGGAGCTCTGGTGTCACAATAGGTAAACACTGAGCTGCCAACGATAAAACCAATGCTTGCAATACATCAATTGGTGCAAGAGAAAAGATGAGGCTATTTGCCTCTGTTAAGATTTGCAGTCTCAGAAAGCCTATGAAGCAGCTTTGCCCTGTCCTGCAGTGTTGCTGTGAGACAGAATTGACTGGGTAGCAGTAATTTTGGTTTGGGTTTGCTCCTTAAATCTTGAGTATCGTCAGTACTGGAGGCAAACGATGACAGCACAGGTCAGTATCCTCTAAGATCGGAGACCATCTACAAAACGTCTGGCCTCAAGGAAAGCACCGCACGATGCGCATTCACCTGCCAGCGTCTCCACGAACACGGGCTCTGTAAGAACACTGTTCTGCAGGCGCAGATTTTTGAAAAAGAGACTTGAAGCTTCTTAGTGCCGCGGCAAGTGGCATTTTCCAAAGCAGTGCGCTCCCTGCGCTCTCAGGAAGGAGCAATTTCTACTGAACCGATAAGGAACTGGGATTTCTTTCTGTTAATTAATTATGGGATGTTTTAAATAAAGAAATGGGGATTTCATTTTTTAATCAGAGTAAGGGGGTGGGAGTGGCAGTTCATCCAGATATGGACCAGCTGTTCCTTCTCTCCACTGGGAGAGAAATATTAAATTAGAAAAGGAAGCCCTCAGATGCATTGAAGACTATTTCGATGATGACGGTTACTAAAGAAAGTTCCGGAACCGCCATACCTGGAGGTCCACAAAGGACAATCCACGTGTACAGGGTCCACTAGGTCCTTTCTGGATCAGACACCATAGCAAACCCCAATGAATCTAAATATTTCATTTTGACAGACGCGCTCTTGGGGTTTCTGTGACAGGAAACTGAAATCTATCATTGAGAACTATATCGTTGATTGCTACGTGTTGAAATATCTGCCCAAATTAGCCTGACCCAGGATGCGGGCTTTGATGTGAAAATGGTTGCATCCTGACAATGCTGTCATGGTCTTTTAGAACCTCAATAACAGGGCACGGCTCTGTACGTAGTATAATTAGTGGGGAAGCATCTTTCACAGATTTCGTGGCATAACCTTTCATGTTCCGGAGCCAGAAGACTTCATCACACTACTCATTTGGGAAGGTTTCGCCTTACACTCTGATTTACCCAGCTTAATTTTTTCTTTTAATGCTTAAAACCAAGGTACACCAAGTGCTCAAAACTTGGAGCACATAAGAGGATTTATTTAAATCTCCCAAATAACAGCTTGAAAACAAATCCTGTTAAATGCTCTATTTCCCTATTCTCTTCAGAAATTTTTGTTTGGTCCTTTCCATTTTATGAAACTCTGTAATTATTCATTATATTGCAAAATAACGTATACGGTTGTCAGCAATCACCTGTAGCTATCCACACTTCTAAAGGCAGTTAGAAAGCTGAGCCTTGAGATTTGCCAACAGGGTAAAGCTGGGTAATAAAGCTATGATTCATCAGAAAAAAGAAACTGTGAGAAAAATTTTGGAAATCCTCTGAACATATCCCTTCTTCAGATCTTTTGCTCCAATAACATCACCTGCAAGAATTGTTTAAGCCCACTACAGCATTTTGATGGGCCTAGCTTGTCCCACTGGCTAGCAGGAAAGGTCAACTAAGTCTCATTGCAAGAAGACCCAAAGTCAGTTAAGCTGACCCCTGCCTGCCCTGGCTAAAACCGCTAGCTGTCTACAGAGAGGCTCTCTGGAGCACATAAGCAACACACTGGACTAGATACCACGCTGGGGGGAAGGAGGTGCTGTTTATGCTCTGCGAAAGCACCAAGCGAGAGAAGATCGAAGTGCAATACTTGACACCAGACACAGTTGGATATAGTACAGATTGAAGTGTGTCCTCCAAAAGAGAGGTTGAAGTTCTGATTCCTGGTTCCTGTGCATGATTTTGTTAGGAAATATAATCGTTGAAGAAGTTATCAATTAAATTAACATGGTCTTATGAGAGTAAGATACATCCTAATCTAATCTGAATGGTATCTTTATGAGAGACACACAGTGCGGGCGGGGATGTGAAGACGGACGCAGAGAGAAAGGTCTGCTGCCACCAAGCAAGGACTGTCTGAGATGAGCAGAAACTGGAAAAACAAAACAAGAACAGACCTTCCCTCCTCAAGACAACTGGTAGCCCTAAAAGGTTGAGGCAGATTTCTATCCCCCAGAACGACGCTGGGATGTAGTTCTGTTGTTTAAGGCAGTCCTGAGGAACTAGTCTAGGGGCCGCAGGGGAACCGTTTAACTTTCCCCTCCTATTTAGGTGACATTCAGATGAACTTCAGTGAAAACTGCTTATAATACGGAGTTGCATGGAAGAGTCAGGCCACTAGAAACAAGAAAGACGCAAAGCAAGAGCAAGATGATAGCCCTTCCCCACTTCTTCATGGCACTCACTGGAGAATAGCCTGAACTAAGATGCCCAACCGAAAAGCCAACTCTGTCACCGAGTCAATTCTGATGCATAGAGACCCTGTAAAAAGCCATTTCACTCCCATAGAGTCAATACTGACTTATAGAGACCTATAGGACTGGGTAGACCCGGCCCTAATGCTTAGAAAGCCCTGTCCTCCCGAGGGAAGGCTGGTGGTTTTGAAATACTGACCTTGCCCAACTCATCACTACTGCCACCTGGGTGCCACATACAGACCCTGCAGGATACAGCAAAACAGCACCACAGACGCCAGGAGCCTTTGCTGCCAGTGGCAAAGCAGAAACACCAAGGTGAACTAGATGGAAACTATTCTGTCAAAGAACCTGAAAAGCCACAGGATACTTCTTTAATTGGATGAATTTAGGGGAAGTGATATTCCAGTGATTTTACTGTTAAGTGATAAACCAGAAATTGTTTCTCACCATTATTATTATAAGGGGGGGGGGGTGCGAGGGGATAACGGGGAGCTGATAGCAAAGAGTTTACGAAGAAAGAAAATGTTTTGAAAATGATGATGGCAGCAATTGTACAATTATGCTTGATCTAATTGAATTGTGGACCGTTATCATATCTGTAAGAGCTCCCAATAAAATGATTTTTAAAAATAAATAAAACACAAGTTTAAAAAAAGGAAGAAGAAAGAACATGGAACTAATCTATTGAACAACTTGAACTCTTCGCAGCTCTGTCCCCATTGCATATTTTCTTTCCAACGAAGATGATCTCTGGGGTCACAGTTTTCAATCCGCCCTCTGTACGCATCCCTGACGTGACTTCTCAAAGGTGTTGGCTGCTGTGGACTTTCACCCAGCACTGGGCCAGCATCCTGACCACATGCTTCAAGCCCAGCTTCCTCCTGCAGAGGCCTTGCGGTCCAACAGAAACTCATGGGACACTGCCACACCCAACAGAATAATTTTAGGCAATGTGTTCATTTCCTCTCTTCTTGACACCTCTTGTCGATTTCTGTTTCGTTATTCAAGGTCACCAAGTCCATTTCATATGTAAATGTCCACCTGAGGTGGAGACACCCTTACAAATATAAGCAACTCTCTGACACACAAGATCTTCTCCTACTTAGTTTGGCATAAGGAGGCGGGGGTGGGGGTGGGTATTAACAGAATGTGTTACCAACTAAAATAGCTCGTCTGGTTATTGATATACTATCACAGAAACTGATACTTATTTATTTTTACTTAAAATCTCCTAACTGTTAAGTCAGTTTCCATGTGCTGACATTCCTGAATATCTCATGTTACTAAAAGCTAAAATTCATAGTTTCACCATGTCCAATAGATGTTATTTGGACATAAACCAAACATATAGTGAAATCTTTTATATGTAAGGTTATCATTTGTACCTTCATCTTCTTTATATAGCATTCTCTCATTGATTTGGTAAAATTAGAATCTAGTCTCTATTTACACAAGAAGGGCTACAGTCAGCCAGTATGATTATTCTTATGTACATATCTACAATCTGAGACCGTCTCGCATTGTACATTGTCTGATACACAGCAGGCCAATTACAGGCCAAGTAGGTGATGCAGAAAAGTCATTTGTTAAATGTGTTCTAACACATCTGGCTTTCCAGGAAAACCTCTACATGGAAAAGGAATATCAAGTTAACCCAAATTAACCTCAAATAATTCCAATTCCATTGACTGATTAGATTATGTCCAATAATAGCATATCATCCTAAGAACTGGTAAATGTTAACATTCTGCAGAGGATATTCCTGAAGAATAACATAGATTTAATAAACACTTGTAGGATAGCCAACTAGCAATTTTGTTCTGATAATATTCCAATTACAAGTCTACTGTCCATGGGGTGCAGGCAGAGAAAGTCTTGTCTTTAAGAATGAAATCTTGACTGGTAGACCTAAGTTTTGGTCAAAGACGCTAAGATAGTTGTCATTTCATAGCAAACTGAAGGGAAAACCCTGTGTTTAGAGAACTTCTCAAACTCATAGCCATCAAATGAATGCTGACTGGTCATAGAAACCCCCTGTGGGTTTCCAAGACTGTAAATATTTACAGAAGTAGGAAGCCCAGTCTCTCTCTCATGGAGCTGCTGGTAATTTCAAACCGCCGACCTTGTGAGTCACAGCTGAAAGGGCAACCACTGCAGCACCAGGGCTCCTTTTAGTGGGGGGATTAAGAAGTTCAAGTCTAGGTTGGAAATGAAGAGTCTAATCACTGTGAGTTCTCAAGAATGAAAATAAAGGTTTTATTCTTAAAGCAAAGAAGAAATACACATTTTACTTAAAAGGGCAGAACTTGAGGTCTATATGAATTGCCAGTAACCCAACTGAAGGAATGGATGGGCTCGGTTTCGATCAATCATTTCACAGCAAAGAAGGGTCAGAGAATCAATACTGCTTCCGTGCTTGATGAAGCCCTGTTGGGAGAGAAGCTCGCCCACGAATCTAATGATTTCAACAAGCGTATCTATTGTGGAGAAGAGCACAATCATACGTTTATGTAATTAACATTTGAATCATATAAAATAACTTTCCTTTTTCTGATTCTATGTTCATCAAGAAATGCCTAATAATCATATAGGATTATAGCAATCCTACAGGAACTCAAGCATTTAGTATTTTTGTAAATTAATGCCTTAAATGTTCAGGCTTTCTATACTAATCTTATCTTTATTTTACATAGATCTTTTAAAACTGAAACTAATAGTTAACTTTGCTTAACATTACTAAGCAAATAATTGGAAAACTAGAGAGTCCAGTGTTCGTGACAAATAAGAACTAGACAAGTTAAGATGATCCCTGAATTGGGACAATCGGCACAGGAACAGCAGAGCATGACTTCCACCCACCCCTCCTGCTTGCAGATCAAATAATCAATACCTGAATCCTAGAAGAGAACCCCTGATTGACCAGTCTTGCTCCCATGAATTCTGCTGGTCACAGCAGGATATTGGGATGAAGGATGGCATGAGAAGGAACTTCCTAATCTATGCAATGAAGTAATATAACCCGGCACAGTCTTGTATCCATTATCTTCGTTACTGCCATCAAATGATTCGGGGAACTACGTAAATAGGGTTTTACAACTCTAATAGGGGGATTGATCCATTTTTTCATTGCACTGGGTAAAATGGAAGCCACTTCGAAAGAAAGAGCAATGCATGCCAAGGCCAGGAAGAAAGAAAAACCAAAAATGGAACCCCTCTGCGGCTCCTATGTGGAGAGCTGGCCGAGGAACAACTCTGGCATGCAAAGCAAAGAAGAGGGGAGCTACCGAGGAGCGAGGCAGAGCGGGCTCCCCAGGCCACTGAACAAATAGAGCTGAGTGTCTTTGGGCAAGAGACTTGTTCTCAGAGTGGGTGAACTTTCGTATTTGTCAGCACTTCAGGAGCTTTGTAACACTTTCCCCGAGCAGGGCAGAAGCCAAGAGAACATGCTGAGGACCAGAGAGCAAACATGCCTCTCTCTGGTGCTCCGCATGGTTCAGAAAGGGCACTGTGGACAAAAGAAGTGCATCCTGGACATTTTGTAACTGGTTAGCTTCCTTAATAAACACCCTAATTGTGAGTATTGTCTGTAAAGCTGGAGGTTTGAAGTCCCCGACCCCTCTGATGGGCAGTGATGAGGCTGTCTAAACCCAAAGGAGCAGTTCTGCTCTGTCGTATGGCGTCACTGTGAGTTGGAATCAACTCGGTGGTGGTGTGGTTTTGGTTTTCCTCTGTAGTCCGAGGAGATCAGACCTGGCGTCCACACATAGCTTCAATCTACTGCATTAGAAGAGTATTAGGCTTCACTGTCACTGTGAAAATGAGGCAATTTTCTCAAGTAAAAAAGATTGCTAGGGGCAAAGAGGAAAGATTTGATGGATGAAACTAAGACATCCACTACACGTCCCCATGAGTTTTTAAATATGATGGCATTGAGTTGATTCCAGCTCATGGTGACCCTGTAAGATAGGTAGAGCTTTCCCTTTGGGGTTCTTAGACTTTACATCTTCATAGCAGTGGACAGTCTCATCTTTCTCCCGTGGAGCAGCTGGTGGGTTCAAACTGCTGACCTTGTGATTAGCAGCTCAATGTTTAACCCACTAATGTGGCCAAATTTGGGACAAAGGTATATTTATATTCTTAGACTACAAGAATGAAGCAGAGATTGAGCCAAGGTCAATTCTCAATAATAAATGTCACCTCATGAGATTTAGGGGAGAAAAGTCATCCAGTCTGTTTCTGACCTTCTACTCAATGACTGCTATTCAATTATATATGTTATATAGTGTCTCGGGAAAAATTGTTTGACTTAGTAAATTTCAAACTAAAAAAAATTCAGAATCCTCTAATAAGCTTTAAAATATATAAATCCTGGAGTACCTGTACTGGAAGCAGTTCTGGAGTGAGCTCAGGAAACCATATCCCAAGGCCGTATATTAAAATGTTTTGCTGATCACTCAATCGTTTCAGCTTCAGATTATCCTCAGTATTAAGTTTTCCCTTTTTGGCGTAGGCACGGGGTGGTGAAATGCATCCATGCTGTAGAATTCTAACCATTGGTACCAATTCTAAATTTCAAGTCTAATGAATCCCTTTCTCACCTGCACATTTCACTTAATAGATGGCAGCTGAGATCTTTCAAGAGAGGTGCACCAGTCTATTGACAGGGAGCTTCCCACTGGTCAGGCTGGATTCAGAAGAGGGTGGGCAACAAGGGATATCATGGCTGATGTCAGATGGCTCATGCTTAAAGCAGAGACTACTCGGAAGATGTTTATTTATGCCTTATTGACTACGTTGGGACATTTGACCATCTGGATCTTAAGAAACCACGGATAACTTTGAGAAGAAGGGGGTTCCAGAACTCCTCGTTGACTGTACATGGATCCAGAGGCACGTGTGTAAATCTTTGTTACTATTTGTGAGCTTTGCTTTTCACCTTGGTTGAGAGCAGGAATGCTGTAATATTTTTTGTATTCTGTTTAATTTCCCTAGTTCCTATCCTGTCCAATCTTTAGACGCTATCATATACGACGGCCTTATGAGCAAGGAATTTTAGAGTGCAAGTCATTTGGCTCTGAGACTCAACATTACCGAGTATTTCCAGCTTTTCATAAAAATTAATTGCCATGCTTGGCTCTACTTTATCTCTCTAATTATTGGCTTTATTACTTTTAGTTTGAAGAATGGTTTCCTTTCAGACAACACAGGAGCAAATACAGCTGAGGGGTCTATTCCCCTTCGTTTCAATCAGCAGCACACCACCAGTGCTTAACATTGAAATACATTCTGTGTTCTAATGCGGTTGGCACGATGTTACAGGTCTATTCATTCGCTTCCAATCATAGCTGACTCAGCATTCCTTTTTCAATGCACGTCCTTTTCATTCATTTATTAAAAATTATTTTGGGGAACCTACTTGCCAGATCCTACCCTAAATACTGATGATACAAAATAAAGTTCTGTTCTTTGTAACTTACAGTCTAGTCTGAGGAGGAAATAAAATCAGCAAACAAGTGTAAATATAATGCCAGCAGGTAAAAATTGCTATCATGAAAAATAAAGACATGTAATAGGAACATTGAATAACAGTGATTAAAGACGAACTCTCAAGGTCTCATTTAAGAAGAGAGGGAAAATGAGAACTATTTATGATATCTAGGGAAAGAATATAATCAGAAAATGGAATAATAAGAGGTAAAGCCATACAGTGGGAATAATTTAGTCATGGTTATTACAATGCATGAAGTACAGTGAACAGAGTGGTGTTTGTTGAATACTGTCAAATAGGGTATTAGAAAAAATAGAAAAGAAACACAAGAAAAGACAACAGAGGGGCAAATAGGAAATAAGGGGCATGTTGTTGTTACTGTTAGGTACTATCCAGTTGGTTCCACCACAGCAACTCTATGCAAACAAAATGAAACACTGCCCAATCCTGAACTCTTCACAAGTGGTCTTCTGTTTGAGCCTATTGTTGCAGACAATGTGTCAGCCCATCTCCTTGCGGGCCTCTCTCTCTGCCCTTCTACTTTACCAAGCACGATGCCCTTCTCCAGGCATTTGTCTCTCCTGACAACATGTCCAACGCATGTAAGACCAAGTCTTGCCATCCTTGCCTCCAAAGAGCACTCTGGCTGTACTTCTTCTAAGACAGATTGACTTGTCTTTTTAGTCATCCATGGTATTCGAACTCAAATTAATCAATTCTTCTTTTTCAGTCTTTCTTATCCAAATGCCCAACATTTACATGCATATGAGGCAAATTAAAATACTATTAGTCCAATATGGACTAGGAATATGGAATCGGTACAAATTCTTGATATTCATGAGCAAGGGCTTCAAGTCCAACTCATTTTCAACAAAGAAGGTTGGGCCACCTGTATATCACAGGTTGTTAATAAGCCTTCCTCTAATTCTGATTTCATTTTTTCTTGATATAGTCCAGCTTCACTGATGATTTTCTCAGCACTCATACTGAATAAACATAGTGAGAGGAATCAACATGGATGCATATCTTTCCTGATTTTCAACCATACAGTATCGTCTTGCTCTGTTCCCACAACTGTCTCTTGATCCATGTATAAGTTCTACATGGGAACAATGTAGTGTTCTGGAATTCCCATTCTTCTCAAGATTATCCATAGTTTGCTATGATCCATATAGATGAATGCCTCAGCATAGTCAATAAAACACAAGTAATTTTTCTTTTTTGTATTCTCTGCTTTCAACCAAGATCCCTCTGACATCACCAATGACATCCCTTTGTGAAGGGGTTGAGTTTAACCTGTCAATCAGGTCACAGCTTGATGGCCTCATTTGGAGGCACCACAGAGATAATCAGCTCAACTTGAGACCAGATACACTCACTCCCTGCGAGACATTAATGACTATGAGCCTTTTGGAGGACACTGATACAGTCAAAGCCATGGAGCTTGAGGAGCCACATGGAGATCCACGCCAGCACTGAGATGCTTCTACCACCACTGGATCCACAAGACTTTCCACCCACTGGCCTGTAATCTTCCTGCATCCGGCACCATTGCATGTGTTTCATGAGTCTGAAGAGGAATTTATAGATTGGTATTGGACATATGGTCTAATATCAGACTTATGGACTTATTCTGGAATTTACTGGGATGTTTTCCCAGCAATATTCAATTGTTCTTGTATATAAAGTTCTTTCTTATACACATGAGTATCTATGAATTTGTTTCTCTAGTCAACCCAGATTAACATACCCTTGTTCCACATCCTCTTCTGAATCTGATCTGAACCTCTGATAGCTCCCTGTCAATGTACTGTTGCAAGTGTTGTTGGATGATCTTCAGCAAGTTTATTTGCATGTGATGTCAATGCTATTGTTCTATAGTTTGAGCTTTGAGCATTCTTTTGGACCATCTTTCTTTGGAATAGGTACAAATATGGATCTATTTCAGTCAGTTGGCCAGATAACTGTCTTTCAAATTTCCTGGCACAAAGGAGCACGATATAGATTTAAATCAATTATATCAATAATTACATTAAATACATAAGATCTAAGTTAGAGATTGTTAGTCTTATTAAAGAAAGATACAAGTATAAATCATCTAAAATAAATATACTTTAGAAATGAAGACTCAGATACAGTAAATGTAATAAGATGGTACAAGAAGTAGCCCTAATGTTAGAACCCTGAGATGGATATATTAATATCTGGCCAAATAGATTTCAAGACAAAAAATTACTAGTTATAAATAGAATCTTTCATACAATTAAAACATAAATGTATCAGAAGTTACAACAATCTTAAGTGAACTTCAAAATTCATAAAGCAAAAAATGACAGTACAAAAGATAGATAAATATATAATCATGAGTAATTATTTTAACATCCTAATGTTGACAATTGATAGAGCAACTAGACAAAAAATCCTGTCAACAAAGGATAACATAAATTATCAATTTGACCTAATTGACATTTATAAAATGCAGTTGATAACTACAAACAACCATTTTATAGAATGTTATCCAAGCAAAATAAATCAGAAACCAATAGCAGAAAGACAACTACAAAGGGCCAAAATACTTTAAATTAAGCAACACAATTCTAAATAACCTGTGGATCTCTAATATATCACAAGAGAAGTAAAAAATTACTTAAATTGAATAGTTATTTGAGTAACACTGAAAATACAACATATAGAAATTTCTATGATGCAATCAAAACAGTGCCTAGAGGAAACATTTTAGCTTGAATGCATATATTAGAAAAAGAAATATTTTTAGCTAATAATAGTACTTGAAGTTTCTACATTAAGAAACTGGGAAAAGAAAAAATGGAACCAATTTAAATAGAAAGATCTGAATGAAAATCAATGAAATTTGAATTAAAATAAAGACATGTTCAAAAGAATAAAATAATTGATAAACATCTAGAAAATGGATCAAGAAATTGGGACAGAAACACAAATTAGTAGAAAAGGGATCCCACTACAAGTCCACAGACAAATATATAGTAAGGTAAACTCCAATCCTAGTTTATATACAGAGAGTTGCAAGAAACTGTCATTGTTTCACACAATCAAACCAAGACAAATGAAATAAATCACAATATTTCAAAATCAAGGAAAATAAAATAAAAAGATGACTTCAATAATTTACAAAAGACCATATAAAATAACACATGGAACGTGCTCATTAAACATCCACATTTAAGACGAAATTCGGTACCATCACTTACATATTGCTGTTATGAGATGTCATTGAGTAAGTTCCAACTCATAGTGACCCTGTGTAAAACAGAGCAAAATATTGTCTAGTCCTGTGCCATCCTCACAATTGTTCTTATATTTGAGCACAATGTATTTCATCAAGGAGCTTCCTCCATTTCCCTGCCCCCTCTGCTTCACCAAGCATGATGTCCTTCTCCAGGGACTGTTCTCTCCTGGCAACATGCTCAAAGTACATGAGATGAAGTCTCCCCATCCTTGCCTCTAAGGAACACTCTTGCTGTGCTTCTTACAAAACAGATTTGTTTGTTCTTTGGCAGTTGTGTTAGCCTGGGTTGACTACAGAAACAAATTCATAGACACTCAAATGTGTGTGAGAAAGAGCTTTATATAAAAGAGCAACTGTATATTGAGAAAACATCCCAGTCCAGATCAAATCCATAAGTCCAATATTAGTCCATATGTCTGATATTAATCCATTAAATTCTTCTCTTGACTCATACAATGATATGGAATGCAGAAAGATCACAGGCCAGTGGATAGAAAGTCTTAGAGACTTAGTGGCAGTGGAAGCATCTCAGCGCTGGTATGGGTCTCCACGTAGCTCCTCCAGCTCCAGGGCTCTGGCTCCTTCTGCATAGCTCCATGTGGCTTGTCAACTGGAATGTCAAGCAGAGAGTGTTGTCTGGCCTCCGGTGAGCTATTTATATCCCTAGGACCTCTGAATACAGCCATCAAGCTGATACCTGATTGACAGGCTAAGCTCCACTCCTTCATTCTTAAGAGTCTCAACTTGACACCAGGTTATGTAACTACCACAGTAGTCCATGGTACATAATTTAACTATTTTGATTTTCTTTTGTCTTTCTTACTCAATGTCCAACTTTCATGTGAATAGGAGACACCCTTCTAAAATGTTGAAAACCAAGAAGGCTGACATCAGTATTAAGAACATCACATGTCGATAAGATTGTGTCAATAAGTGCCTCATACACTTCTGACAGGAGTGTATACTTTGTACTACCACTTTTTAAAAGTGGCAGTTTCCCTGTGTCTGTCTATATAAGATAGGCAGGACAAACAATCCCAAGGAGAAAACAATGGGACCAGCAGTTCCAGGAAAACATGAGAGAGGAGTGGGCAGGGAGGGGGAGTGGGGAGTGGGGAGCCAACAAACTCAGGAATAAGGGAACAACAAGAGAGCTGAAATTGATGGCAAGACGGGTGTCTAATGCCTGGTGGGGTTTAATCAAGTGCAATTTATCCAAGAGGAATTATTGCGAGCTGGATGGAGAGTGAGCGTGATAGTGGGATAGGAGAAAGGTGAAAGGAAATAGAAGAAAGAAATAGGAGGCAAAAGCTATTTATAGAGTTATAGCTGTAGGCATGTATCGATGTAAATATACTAATTTATAATGAAAGGGATAGAGGTCAATGTACACATATTGATAGGCTAAGTATTAAGGTAGCAAATGGACATTGGGCCTTTACTCAAGTACTCCCTCAATGCAAGAACACTTTGTTCTAATAACTTAGCATTCCATGATGCTCACCTTCCTGACATGATCTCTGAAGATAAAATGGGTGCATAGGCAAATGTGGTGAAGAGAGCAGTTGGTGCCCAGCTATCAAAAGATGTAGCATATAGGGTCTTAAAGGCTTGACGTTAAACAAGCGGCCATCCAGCAGGGAAGCAAATAAGCCCACATAGAAGCACACCAGCCTGTGTGACCATGAGATGTCGATGGGATCAGGTATCAGTTATCAGGTCAAAAGATCCAGAACAAACAATTATGATTTTATAATATAATTATAAACACCACCACCCCGAACGAGGGGGGTTGGAGTGGAGACCCAAAGTCCATCTGTAGTCATTGGATATCCCCACACAGAAGGGTTATAAGGAAGGGAAGATTCAACCAAGATGCACTATAACACTGACAAAACATACATCATTCCTCTAGTTCCTGAGTGCTTCCTCCATGACCCAGTTCTACCTTAAAACTCTGGCTAAACCAGAGAACACACATTGGTACAGATAAGAGCTCTTGACACATGGATAAATCCCTCAGGAACAGTAGTGGGAGTGGCAATATCATGAGAGCAGGGGAATGGTTGGGGAGGGAGAAAGGGGAGAAACAGGGAAACCCATCACAAAGTTGGATCTATAGCCCCTCCCCACAGAGGGAACAATAACAGAAATGTGGGTGCAGGGAGACAATGGACAGCATAAGATACAAAATGATATTAACAATATATATGGTAATTGATCAAGGATTCACAAGGGTGGGGAAGGGAGGCGGGGGAAGAGGAGCTTATACCAAGGGCTCAAGTAGAAAGAAAATATTTTGGAAATAATGATGGCAAAATATGTGCAAATATTCTGGATACAATTTATGTATGGAATGTTATAAAAGCTGTAAGAGTCCCCCCAAATAATGATTTTTTTAGAAAGAAAGTGGCAGTTTCTTATAAAGTTAAGCATGTCCCTGCTCTGTTACCTAGCAGTTCCTCCTCTAGATTTTTACTCAAAAGAAATATGTCAACAAAAACGCACAAGAACATTAATACCAAATCAAATGTCAATCAATAGGAAAATAAACTTCAAACCAATAAACACCCAAGAAAACAACTGCTGTTGTTAGGTGACATTGAGGCGATTCTGACCTATAGCCACCCCAGCACAAGAAAAAAAAACCCCACCAGGGATTGCACCGGCCATCCTTGCAGGCAGCCCCTCTGTCCGCCCATGTTGTCGACGGCCTAGCACTTTTTACTGCCTTTCCACTTTAATATCAAGCAAAACGTCTTTCTCCAGGGACTGGTCTCTTCTGATGACATGTCCAAAGAACATGAGACAAAGTATCGCATTCTTGCCCCTAAGGAGCATTCCACTTATGCTTCTCCCAAGAGAGATCTGCTTGTTCCTTTGGCCTCCACGGAGCTTGCAAGATTCTCCATGAGCACCACAATTCAAAGGCATCAGTTCTTCTTGGGTTCTCCTTACTCAATGGCCAACTTTCACATGCATATGAGGCCATCAAAAAATAACATGGCTTGGGTCAGGAGCACCTTTGCCTTCTAAGTAACCTCCCTGCTTTTCAGCACTTTAAAGAGGTCTTGTGCAGCAGATCTACATAATGCCATTTTACTCCTTCCATGAGTAATGATTATGGATCCAAGCAAGACAAAATCCTTGACAACTTCAATCTTTTCCCCGTTTATGATGCTGTTACTTTCTGGTGTAGTTATGAGTGTTTGGTTCTCTTTACATTGAGTGGCATGAATATATTGAAGGCTGCAACCTTGCTCTTCAACAACAAGGGTGTCCATGTCTCCTCACTTTCTGAAAGCAAGGTTGTCTTCTGTATGTAAATCTTCTTCCCGTCCTGATGCTGCGTTGTTCTTCACTAGTCCAGCTTCTCGGATGGTTTGCTCAGCATAAAGATGGAATAGGTTTGGGGAGAGGATGCCATCCTGATAGACACCTTTCCCTTCTTTGAATCAGGCTGTAATCCCTTGTTCTGTTTGCACAACTGTCTCCGGATCATGTACAGAACTTCATGTGAGAACAAGATGGTATTTTGGAATTCCCATCCCTTTCAATGCTGTGCATCATTTGTTATGATCCACACAATTTAATACCTATGCATCATCAATACAACACAAGTAAACCTGCTTCTGGTGTTCTCTGCTTTGAGCCAAGATCCATCTGACATCCACGGTGATATCCCTTTTTCCATGTCCTCTTCCAAATCCAGCTCGAACCTCTAGTAGGTCCTTGTCAATGTACTGTTGCAACCACTGCTGAATGTTTATTTGCATGCGATACTAATGATATTGTTCTATAATTTTGGCATTCTGTTGGGTCACCTTTCTTGGAATGGGTACAAATATGGGTACCATCAAGTAGCTGTCTTCCAAATTTCTTGACATAGATGAGTACTTTTTTTTTTCAGTGCTTCATCGGTTTGTAGAAACATTTCAATTACAAAGAGAATGAACTTTTTGAGCATGGCAACAGTGGAGTGAATTTGGAAAACAGAGCAGCTAAGGCAAGTGAAAGAAGTAATGATGTCAAAGAGCTGTTCAGAAAATTTCAAAAGGCTGCTCAAGAAGACAAAGTATTATAAAGAAATGTGCAAAAACCTAGACTTAGAAGATGAAATAGGAAGAACACATTCAGCATGTCTTAATATGAAATAAAGGAAGAAAAAAATTCAAGTTTTGAGTTGCAGTATTGAGAGATTCTATGGACAAAATATTGCCTAATGCATGTAGCATCAAAATAAGATGGAAAGAACACATGGAGTCACTGTACCACAAAGAACTAGTCTACTTCCCACCATTCCAGGAGGTCGCATATGAGAAAGAACCAGTGGTACTGAAGGAAGAAGTTCAAGTTGCACTCAAAGCATTAGCCAAGAACAAGGCTGCAGGAGCTGAATGGAATGTCTAGTGTTAAAGCAGCATCTTTGACAGAAGACACAAGGTCAGTGTGGAAGGGGGGGATCCTTACTGAGATGGAATGACACTGGCGCTGCCACGATGAGATCAAGCTTGACAATAATTGTGAGATTGAAGCAAGATTGGGTGGTGTTTTGTTCTGTTTTATATACAGTCACTATGAGCTGTAAACAGCTTATTGGCATCTAAAGACAACAAGCGTGTGAGGGAAAAAATTTTGTAACTCAGAATGATACATTTTGGGTTAGGGATTGGGAAAAAAGACTTCAGAGATTGCTGACATTGATAACTAATGGTAAAAGATAAACACAGTAAAAGGGGAAAATGTACAGAATGCCTGGTTCAATCCTGGTTTAAGAGCTAAATTAAGGTTACAGTAGAATAAGTGCTAATCACCCTTTCCTCATTTGAACTGATTGAAAGCTCTCATATAAATGCTACAAATACCTTAAACTGCCTGTGATTTCCCTAAGCCTCCCTGGTTTAGAATTAATATCACTAAAGCCCTATTTTTCACTACATACGGATCTCTCTCTCTCTCTCTCTCTCTCTCTCTCTCTCTCTCTCTCTCTCTCTCTCTTTCTTTCTCTCTCTCTCTCTGTCACACACACACACACACACACACACACACACACAAAGCCTATGTTCAACATCGACAAATACCCACAGTTTGAGATTAATAGCCTAGCATTAGGAGGGCAGAAACCTTCTATAAGAGCACCATGCAAAAAGCCAAAATGGAGTTTTCATATTAAGGGCAACAAGCATTAGCTAATTTTTCCTACTGGAGTTCATTGTCCTTTCTTCTCTATTTTTGCTCCCAATTGTTCCTGCAGGCAGTAGGTTAGCATGTAACATACCTAGGACAGGCTGCAATTGAATATAACACAGATACTGAGAGAAAAGGCTCAATAAAAGAGCAGTGTGTGCTTAATCTGGCCCTTTACAACATCCACTATCAAAGAGCTTTGGGGGTTTAAGGGGATTAGATACCATAACCCATCTGTCAGGGCATTATGTAAGGAAACATCCCTGCTGTTTCCAAGGGAAGATGTCCTACTGTATATTATTATCATTAAGCATTTACAGAGTACTGTAACCTCGCAAAGCACTTGCAAAGCATCTTTATCTGTTGTTCCTCACAAAACAAAGGCAACCTTGTAGGAATTATTTACAAATAAAGAAACTGATGACACATGTCTAGGTCACCGTGGAGTAGTGGGAAATACAACAGGATCTCTGAGCCTTGAGAAAGAGGACTAGCTCCTCTCTCCCCTTTCCTAAAAATATGCCAAATTTTTAAAACCATGAGCGATTATTTTGTGTCCCACAATTGCATCTATTATTCGATAACCAGTGCTTATTTTCTGTAGACCCGGATGTATCGGAACCCCGGTTTTCTTTCATGATTGACACTCTTCTGTATGGGAGGAGAAGCAGGACGCATTCAGGCATGAGCATGTACAAAGATCGACTGATATGCCCTAGCTATCATCCACAAAACCGGAGCTTCCAAATCTAAAGCATCAGGAGGCAAAAATGAAATACTACATGTCCTTTCACCCGTACTGCTTGCAATTTGCTAAAAATAACTTAACATTCCAGTAAACCCTAAGAAAGCAACTTAGTATACATGAGTTGAAAAATAAAGATGTCCACTGAAAAACAACAGTGCTCTGCGATATGAGCTCCCCAGAAAGGAGTTCAACTCTCCACAAATTCATGGGTGCAGTTACCTGATGGTGTTCCTTTGGCTAAGATCTTCCCTCATTTCCAGAACAGACCCAGTAGTCACGTTTGTAAGTATTACTACTGAGTGAACTGTAGTTTTCCCTTGAAAGGGAATTAATCTTCATTAAAATAAAGTAATGAATAGGCTTGATGTATTTAGACCTTAAAGTAAGGAAATATGAAGCATCAAACATGTTACTAAAAAATTTCTGAAACATTTCAAACATTTATTAATATTAAACAAAATGTCAAAATATAAAGCTATGTTTTTCTATATATCTTCCATTTCTATCTATGTAATTTTTTTACAAACCATTTTATTGACATAGGCTTTGTGTATGATACAATTTAATACAATGGTTTCAATATAGTTGTGTCATCATCACCGCAATCAATTTCAGATAATTTTTTTCATTCCTCTCTCCATTGTTATTAGTTCCCCATTTCCCCTCAATTTCCCCTGTAATAACCCTAAGGATTTATTAATCTAGTTATAATCTCTATAGATTTACCTATCCACAGAGTTCATATAAAGAAAATCATACCAAAAAAAAAAACCAACCCATCAGCAACAGCAAAATTAAACACAGATACACTTTCATCCATGAGAAAAAAGAAAATGATAAAAATAAAAAGAAATTTAAAATGTGTTAAAGGGGAAAACAACTGGTAAGATGTTAAATTTTGCCATCTGTCCATTTTCCAATGCAGGCTGTCTGAGGACAAAACTATTCACATGCCTGGCTAAAGATCAGTGGAGACAATCCATGAGGGGACTCTGCAAATCTATTTTGGCCTTTCATGGTCATTTCATTGCCTTTTGGAAACCAGGTGCTCAGAATTTAAGCTCTAACACAACTTCCTCCTTTGATCTTTGATTTTATTACTTCAAACTCACATGAACTGGTGTGCTTCTCCTGCATGGACTTAGATGACATCTCTCTTAGATGGCTGCTTGTTTGAAGACAAGCCTTTGAGACCCAGGTGCTATTCCTCCTGATAGCTGGGCACCACCTGCTTTCCACACCACACTTTGCAATAGCACCCAGGGCTCCAGAGATCACTTCATGCAGACAATAAATCCATGTGTTTCAAAAGGCAGTGTTTCCATCTCTCTAGCCCTTCTCTGAAGATCGCTCTGCTCTTTGATTTAAGACCACCTCAAAATGGCAGTTTGGGCATTCTTGAAAAAATGAAAGTGTGTTCCTTTCCAAAGTTCATTAAGTTTAGGGAACAAATGGAATTTGAAGGGGCTACAATAGCTAATATCTGTAGGGTGGATGGGTAAGACTTCCCAATAAAATCTTCCAGGATTACCCTTGAAGGCGATCAGGTACCTTGTCATTTTTCTCACCAATTCCCTGTTGAATTTTCTTTAAAATCTTTATAAAAACCCCTGTGATCATTCTGTGCCCTTCAGAAAATTCTATCAAGACCACGCCTTTTCAATTTCAAAAGATCGTCTCTAACTTTCCAAGATGGCCCCTCTGCCTTGAAGTGGCACAGCAGATCCCCTGGAAAGTGTCTTTCACTTAGAGAGCTCCCCTCCCCCCACCTTTTTTGTTGTTGTTGAAGGTAGTCTGTGGTGGTTAGATTTGTGACAAAAATGATTGGGTCAGCATTCTCAATGGCTTAGCAATTAAGGCCTAGTAAGTTCCCATGATGTGACTAAGGTAATGGGATCTGCTTTGAGCAGCCAATGAGTTCCAAGAAAATCAGGGTGGGTTTCAACTCCTTTTCTCAGGCCACCACCTTGATGTAATTGAAAAGAAGTCTTTTGGTGAATGTAACATGCTTCTAATGATAGGTAGGTTTATTGTGCCAACCTGGCTAATGGGAACTTGTGAGGTTATATAAGGTAGCAGTCTGGTTGGAGGGCAAAGAGATAAATGGCGCAACAAGCCCCACCTCTTTCTCTCTTGCTCTCTGGTGATCAGACCGGTGTGCAGCAGCCTTAGCTAATTCTCTGCCTCAAGTTGTGGGCTACCCTGCCTGGGGGAATACTCAATCCTTGGATTGTGTCGCTAGAGTTTGAGATTCCTTTGAGACTTGCTTTGCCACACTGTTGTTGCATAAAATGCTTGAGTTTAGGACTGTCAGATCCTGTCTGGTTTACTGTTGGTGGCCCACCCTGCTCTTTGCTGCCTGTGGTCAGACTGCCTGCATTGTCCTACAGAAGACTCAGCTGTCTACTTCCTTGACCTTGGACCCAGAGCCCTCTTGAGTTGAAGGACTTCCAGTATATTAACTGTTCCATGGAAGTGAGTTGAACTGAGCCCTCTTTACTGCTGTGTGGACTAATTAGCTGTACCTATCTATATCTATATATCTATATATCTATATATCTATATATCTATATATCTATATATCTATATATCTATATATCTATATATCTATATATCTATATATCTATATATCTATATATATATATATATCTATATATATATATATATATATATATATATATATATATATATAATCATAAATGTCCTGCTTTTGTTTCTCTAGAGAACCCCGTCTAACACACTTCCTCTACAAGTAGACACTGTGGAAAAGTTTTCTTTTTTTCCAATTCCAGATCCTGCTTCTGGTTCATCACCCCATAGTCCTTTAGACTTGAATCATCAACCTGGCATAGTACCTGAAAATCCTGGAAGCCATCTGCTATCTGACTAGTCAATCTTAGATTAATTCCATTACCTGTCACATCCTGACATGCTAATCTTGGATTCATCGACCTGTGCAGCCACCAGCCTGTGGTGTGTCAGCCAATCTTGGTTTCATCAGTTCCCTGAATTACTCAAGTCAAGAGAAGCATCCAGCCTAACAGCTGTGTTATATACTTGAAGCCTGCCTGGACTCAGATTATATTTGCCTGCTTCTACAAATGCATGAGCCATTTTCTTGATATAAATTTATATGTATGTGTGTGTGTTACTGGTTTTGTTTACCTATATATCCTAGTCTAAGATATGCCCTAAGGAGACTATGATAATTGTATTACTGAGAGTACTTGTCTATGACCATCCATTGTTTTGTTCGAAATAAACCCACGCAAGTATGAACTGGAATCATATTAGCAATCATGTTGGACTTATTCTCATATGTACTGTGATTGCATAAAAATGTGCAAATGTAGATAAAACTAAAATTTTCAAAGTCTATGTTTTGTATCTTTTAAAGTTATGTATTTCCCTCTATTTAGACAAAATATGCAATTATTTTATCATAAGTTGGTAGAAACTATTATATTTATACATTTATTCTTTACTAAGCTTTCTATTCTGTGAAGAATTGACAGTCTCAAAAACCAAAGAACAGTTCTACTCTGTCCTATAGGGTCACTATAAGTCAGTGTCGACTCAGTGGCAGTGAGTTTGGTTGGGCTTTGTTTTTAGCACTTATACTATAAGTTAAAGGTACATTTTATAAGGCTTATTTGCCTATCATGACCTAAATATATATCATAGCAACCCTACAGGACAGGGTGGAACTGGCCCTGTGAGTTTCTGAGACTGTGGCGCCCACCTTTCTCTCACAGAGCCGCTGGTGGTAATGAACTGCTGGCGTTTGCAGTGAGCAGCCCAATGTGTGATTGTTATGCCACCAGGGCTTCTTCATGACATTCAAAGGTAGAGCGTAATGATTCTATAAGTGAATGACAGTTACATGACTTTGGAACGTGAGGAAAGGTGTGGGGCTGGACAAAATCATCATCTTTTTCAATGGGAGAGTTGAAGGGCAAGGTCAGAGGGGGAAGGAGGAGGGACGTGGAAAATTTTCATTGAGCAGATAGTAATAGAGGTGATTCTACAAGGATGTTTAATAATTGGGCAAAGAGAGTAGTAGAAAATATAATAGAGGGGCTAGTAGCACATAGAAAGACATAGAGGTCAAAAAAAAAAAAGTAAGGACTTGACAGGGAGACTTCGCAGGAGTTAGCAGTCACCTGTGGTGATTAGGCTGGATCACAGTCATGTGTAAAGAAAGCTGGAAAGAATGCAAAGGCGTGTCAATGTGTGCCATGATTATCAAACCTGGTTAGGTATTTGGAAGCTAAACAAGCCAAACTCCTTGCCATCGAGTCAATGCAAACTCATGCCCGGTGGCTTTCCAAGACAGTAACTGTTCAGAGGAATAAACTCACTACAGATCGCATGAAATTTCGATTCCCGTAGTCTAAAGTGCACCTATAATTGTGAAAAGGTGATTTGGATACTCAGGTTGGGAGCCGTTGACTACTTTTATGTTTCAAAATGGATGTACATGTATGATCGTCACACTTCAAAATCTTGGGGTGGTGTTCTGTTAAATAAGAGCTGAAACGCTGCACCAGGCAACCAACATGTGACTGCAACCCACCTTGCTTGCATTACCTGTCCCGTCCTTCAGCACAAAGGTACATGCTCCCAGTCGTTCCTGAAGTTCATTCGGCCTCTGTGGGAGGAGGGCCTTGTGGTTCTGCTTCCTCGTGGCAGGAATATTAACGGCACTTAGCATTTTCATTCCTGGAAACCTGCTCTAAAGAAACAGCTTAAGGAGAAGGGGGAAGATGGCCGACAGGGACACCCGCATACTCTGAGAGCTCCTCCAAACAAAGCGGGATTGGCGACCAGGTAGCTGAATAGTAAGAGTCTGGTGAGTGAAATATCCCCCTGGGTCAGCACCCCAGTCCTACCCCACGTATTTGTCCGGAGCAGGGGTCTAGGTGAAAGAGGACCGGACTAGTGGGACATCTCTGGCCACTAAGCTGCCGTGAGCTCACTGGCGACCGGCTTAGGCTCCATCCCCAAACCCGGCGCCTAGGCCAGAGCCACTTGCCTGCCCTACCTACTCCAGCGGCCCACTCCCCACTCCCTATCGCGGATCCCCACTGGGAGAGAAGCTTTCCTCTCCCGCAGTTCCCCTCTCCCCACAGGGCAGCGATCTGCCCTCGGGCCCACGTCCCTCCCTCCATTCATCCAAGCTCAGGGGAGCGGACCCGCGGGTTGTCTGGCGACCCCCACGGGGGACCATCCACCCGCACCGCTGCCGCGGACCTCTCCACCTGCCCTCCGTGCGCTGGCCTCCCACCCCCGCCCGCCCCCGCCAGCCCCTGGCAGCCTAGCGCCAGCTCCACTCCTGGCGGGGACCCTGCTCTGAGCACTTCCCGCCGACGGGAGCCATAGCCCAACCCGCGCCTGTCCCGGACCCTGAGCTTCCGCGGAGCGCCTCGCCCCGCGCTGCTGAGTCTGCCCACCAAGGGCCCCCCCCCTGCGCAAGGCACAAGAGTAGGTGCCCTCCCCAGGGTGCTGCGGGGACCCCGGCGGCCGCGACTCTGAGCCTGAGAGGAGGAAGGGCACCATTGCCCCCTGCGGTTTCGCGCCAAGCCTCCTTTGCCAGCGCCATTACCCCCTGCGGTTTCGCGCCAAAAGGGCTGAGAGCGAACACCATTGTTCCCTGCAGTGTCCCGAAGCTGCCTGCGCAGCTATCCAAGGGGCCGCTCACAGCCCAGGCAGATCAAACACTCCACCTGCAGTCTCGGCTTTGCAGTCCCTGAGGAGCCTTCAGTGAGCTCCAGCCAGCTCTCACCATCTGGGGCCCTGTTGGGTCCCCAGTGCCAGCCCTAAGCCTGCCGCAGCCCGCCCCAGCCACCCCAGGAGACGGCACAGTGGCCTGAGCCTCCACACAATAAGGTTACTCCTGTCTCCCAGAAGCATGGGGCCTATTAAAGGATCAAGGAAAAATCAACAGACCACATCACTCCCAACAAAAAAATCAGAAAAACGAGGCACTTTAACAGACCTAACGTCACTCATAGAAGAAACAGATATAGATCAGCCACAAAAGGAAATCTTCAGAACTCTGCTTGCAGTAATACAGGAGCTAAGAGAAGCAAACCAAAATAAGGATGCAACGATAGAAGGGATGAAATGCACAATAGAGGGGATGAAGTCCACAATAGAGGGGATGAATACTATCCACCAAAAGGAACTGCAGAAACTAACAGAGGAGGTAGCAGAGGCCACACAAAAGGTCACAGAAGCTATATCTAGGCTTGAGGAGGCTGAGAACCGTATCAGTGAACTCGAGGACGCTCAAACCAAACGAAGCAAGCGAGAAAAACAATCAGATAGGAAAATTAAAGAAACAGAAGACAGCCTGAGATCAATGACAGATGCGAAGAGGAATAATATTCGAATAATCGGTCTACCGGAACACAACATAACACACAAATCGACCGCCAAGATAGCAAAGGAATTCCTGGAAGAAAATTTCCCCAACCTAACAAAGGAGAATCCGACTCTCATACAGGAAGCAGAGAGGACGCCGGCTAAGCTAAACACCAAGAAGAACACGCCAAGGCATATAATTGTAAAATTATCCAACTTAGAGGAAAAAGAGAAAATTCTACGAGCATCAAGAGAAAGGAAGACAGTCACATACAAAGGAGCGCAGGTAAGGGTATGCTCAGACTTATCAGCTGAAACCATGAAGAGGAGGAGAGAATGGAGCACCATCTTCCAAATTCTGAAAGATAAAAATGCCTCCCCCAGAATCCTATACCCTGCCAAGTTATCCATTAAGATAGAGGGTAAGATAAGGGTCTTCCAGGACAAGGAAGAACTCAAAAAATATACTGCAAGTCACCCGACCCTGCAGAACATACTGGCTGACTCACTATGGCCAGAAGATCAAGCTCCAACTAGAACCTCCAGGAGACCACCATATAGCCCATCTCCATCTAGAAGCCAACATGCCAGCAACACGCACCAGGACAACACGGTCTCAGATGGAAAAGAGGACAGGATAGAAACCCTCCACTCAAACGCAGTACACTGATATGAAGGAAGATAGGCAAAGACCCAAAACACAAAACAGAATATGGCAACCATGAAGCCAGAGATTGTAATAATCACTTTGAATACAAATGGGCTCAATTCATATGTTAAAAGAAAGAGGCTGGAGGATTGGATTAGAAAACATAACCCATCAATCTGCTGCCTGCAAGAGACACACCTTAAGCAAGCAGACAAGCATATGCTGAGAATAAAGGGCTGGAAGAAAGTTTACCAAGCAAATGGTAACTCCAAGAAGGCAGGAGTGGCTATCTTAATCTCCGACAAAATGGATCTCAAGATCCAAAACATAAAAAGAGACAAAGAGGGACATTACATAATGCTCAAAGGCTCAGTAAACCAGGAAGCAATAAGCATACTGAATATTTACGCACCTAATAATGGTGCGGCAAATTTCGTCAAACAAACTATTAAAAAAATGACAGAAGAAATCACGGAAACAACAATAATAGTGGGGGACTTCAACACTCCACTATCAGAGAAAGACAGGTCACAGGGAAAGAAGCTCAGCAAAGAGGCCAGAGAGCTAAACAATGTAATTAGGCAACAGGGCCTGATAGACATCTATAGAGCCTTTCATCCAAAAGCAAAAGGTTTCACATTCTTCTCCAATCCACACGGATCTTTCTCAAGAATAGATCACATGCTGGGGCACAAGGCCAGCCTGAGTAAATTCAAACACATAGATATTATCCAGACGTCTTTCTCAGACCACCATGCCATAAAGCTGGAGATTAATAGGAGGGCACCCAGAAAAGCAAGGGTCACCAATTGGAGAATAAACAACGATCTCCTGCGACATGAATGGGTTAAGGTCCAGATCAGAGAGGATATCAGGAAATTTCTAGAAACTAATGAGAACGAGCATACAACATATCAAAACTTATGGGACACTGCAAAGGCAGTCATCAGAGGTAGCTTGATATCACTGAATGCATACATGAAAAAAGAAGAAAGGCGTATGACAGATATGTTAACACAAAACCTTCAACAACTAGAACAGAGTCAACAGAACTACCCCTCCAATAGCAAGAGAAAAGAAATAATAAAAATCAGGGCGGAGTTAAACCAGTGGGAAGACAAAAGAACAATGCAAAGGATTAACGCAACTAGAAGCTGGTTTTATGAACGAATTAATAAAATTGACACTCCCCTGGCAAAGCTTACCAAAGATAGAAAGGAACAATCATCAATAGCCAGGATAAGAGATGAATCGGGGGCAATAACAACAGACCCCAATGAGATAAAAAGGATAATCACAAAGTACTATGAAGGTTTGTATTCTAATGAATTCAGAAACCTGGAAGACATGGATAAATATTTAGAAAAACAATCTATCCCTAGATTATCTGAGACAGAGATCAAGAACCTCAACAAACCCATAGCGAAGGAAGAAATAGAGAGTGTCATCAAAAACCTACCAAGGAAAAAGGCCCCAGGGCCAGATGGCTACACAGCAGAATTTTACCAAACATTCAGGGAAGAGCTGACACCGATCCTCCACAAAGTATTCCAGAACATAGAAAAGAACGGCAAGCTCCCAAACTCATTTTACGAAGCCAGCATTACTTTGATACCCAAACAGGGAAAAGACCCCACAAGTGTAGAGAATTATAGACCAATATCTCTAATGAACATAGATGCAAAAATCCTTAACAAAATATTGGCCAATAGAATACAAAGGAACATCAAACATATCATTCACCACGACCAAGTAGGATTCATCCCAGCGATGCAGGGATGGTTTAACATCCGAAAATCCATCAATATCATACACCACATCGAGAAGAAAAAGGATAAAAACCATATGATAATATCCATAGATGCAGAAAAAGCATTTGACAACATCCAGCATCCATTCCTAATCAAAACACTCATGAAGATAGGATTGGAAGGTAAGTTCCTCAAGCTCATACAAGCTATCTATGAAAGACCAACAGCCAACATCATAGTCAATGGAGAAAAGACAAGAACAATACCACTGAAAAAGGGTACAAGACAAGGATGCCCCCTGTCCCCTCTTCTATTCAATATCGTTTTGGAGGTTCTGGCTAACAACATAAGACAGCGGAAGGACATCAAAGGGATCCAGTTGGGAGAGGAGGAGGTGAAACTATCGTTATTTGCAGATGACATGATCCTATACATTGAAGACCCCCAAAACTCCACAGTTGGAATACTTACAGCAATAGAGGAATACGGAAGGGTAGCAGGATACAAGATCAATAAACAGAAGTCGGTAGGGTTTCTATACACATCGGACAGGGCCATGGAAGAGGCGATTAAGAGGGAAGTACCCTTCACAGTAGCCAAGAACAAACTGAAATACCTAGGAATATACTTAACAAAAAATACTAAAGACCTATATAAGCATAATTATAAAACCCTATTACAGGAAACCAAAAGTGACCTTCACAAATGGATGAAGCTCCCCTGCTCATGGTTAGGTAGGCTGAACATAGTAAAGATGACAGTTCTTCCTAAAGCACTCTACAAGTTCAATGCTATACCAATCCAATTACCATCAACCTTCTTCAAAGAATTGGAAAAACTGACCACCAACTTCATATGGAGAGGGAAGAAACCCAGAATTAGCAGAGAACTCCTCAAGAAGAAGGACACAATTGGAGGACTCGCCCTGCCTGATTTTAATGCCTACTACACAGCTACAGTGGTCAAAACAGCATGGTACTGGCACAATGATAGACACTCAGACCAGTGGAAAAGAATAGAAAGCCCAGGAGTAAAATCATCAGCATATAGACAACTGATCTTCGACAAGGGTCCCAAAAACGTCAAGTGGGAAGCAGATGCCCTCTTTAATAAGTGGTGCTGGAAACAATGGATATCCACATGTAGAAAGTTGAAACAAGACGTCTACCTCACCCCATGCACAAGAATACACTCAAGGTGGATCACAGATCTAGAAGTCAAACCCCAAACCATCAGGACCATTAAGGAAGGAATCGGGACTAATCTCAGAGCACTGGCCCAGGGAGCACATAGGCTCACTGCAACAGGGAAGGGGACACACACAGGTGATCTGGAAATCGACAAATGGGATCTAATAAGAATAAAACACCTGTGCACCTCGAAAGACTTTGCCAAGAGGGTGACAAGGCAACCCACAGACTGGGAGAAGATTTTTAGTAATGACACGTCAGACAAAGGGCTCATTACTAAAATCTACAACACCATCATGACCTGCAAAAAGAGGAAAACAGTTAACCCCCTAAGGAAGTGGGCAAAAGAAATGAGAAGAACTTTCACTAGAGAGGAGATCAATATGGCCAATAAATATATGAGAAAGTGCTCGAAGTCCCTTGCCATAAGAGAAATGCAAATCAAAACAACCATGAGATACCACCTAACACCCCTGAGGCTAGCCCAGATCAGTAAATCAGAGAGCAACAAGTGTTGGAGGGGCTGCGGTGAAATAGGAACCCTCCTCCACTGCTGGTGGTCGTGCAGATTTGTACAGACACTGTGGAAAGCAATCTGGCGATACCTAAAGAAAATGGAAATTGATCTACCTTACGACCCAGCCATCCCTCTACTGGGCATATACCCGGTTGAAGCAGCAAATAAAACACGACCAGTCATATGCGCTCCAATGTTTATTGCGGCACAATTCACAATAGCAAAGACTTGGAAACAGCCTAAGTTTCCATCGATAGACGAGTGGATTAGCAAACTTTGGCACATACACACAATGGAGTATTATGCAGCACTGAAAAGCACCGATGAGCACATGAAACACGTTATTTCATGGGAAGAGCTGGAAGGAATTATGCTAAGCGAGGTAAGCCAGTCCCAAAGGGACAGGTACAACATGAGTCCCCTGAGGTAAGTACAATCAGCATGACAGAAATGGGGCATTAATCCACCCAAGGGGAGGGTATTGTTTATATCTCCACAGGGAAAGTGGGACCAGACTTCAACCCAGTGTCGCAAGGTGTGAATGCATTATCCCGGCGTGGAGGACGGAACCGGTGGAGAGGTCTGGGAGGCTGGCCCCAGCACCATAAATTAAGTGGATTCCTGCCCCTCCCCCGAAAAGAACCTGTTCCAAAGGACGACATTGACCCTGCAGCTATGGGAGATGGACATATTTGATCAGAGCACACGGGAGCAGATGAAGGGGCAGGAGGAGAGAGTGGAGCACAGCCTGGCCCACCAGGCCGTGAGGATAATGTTCCTGAGTAGAGCAGCCAGTCCACAGAGAGAACAACATGGCTGGCCCTACTATGAGACATGATGCCCCTCAGTGACTAAGGGCGATACAGGGGACAGAACCGGAGACACAGTGTGGGAATTGCACCTGACCTGATCCCACCACACCGAGGCAATGCACTGGAGGAGTGCAGCGGAACAGCAAGGGAATTGAGTGGCAAGGTCCCCAGGGAATGCTGAAAGTGGACTTTGGGGCCAGGGCGTGGTGCCCCAACAGACTGGACTGGAAAACGCTCCTAAGGGCCAGCAAAGATCCCTGAACTAACTACAAGCTTTTCTCGTGCGAACTGTTTTGTTCTGTTCTTTTTCAGTGGTTTGTTTTGGCTGTTTTGTTGTCTGGTTATATACTGTTGCTTTGTGTTCCTCTGTCTAGTTTTCGTGCATGTTAGTGACTCCACAGGTCTGTCTGAATAGGACAGGCTGGATGAACTATCTGGAGGAAAAACAACGGGACCGACAGTTCCGGGGGGACTTGGGGTGGGGGGTAGGGGGGGGTAAGGAAGTGGTGTTAACAAACCCAGGGACAAGTGAAAAACATGGGACCCCAAAGGGTAGAGAAGGGGGAGTGGCAGGCCTGGTGGGAAATGATCAAGGGTAAGGTTGCTTAGAGAAGAGGTATACTCTAGCCCAGGTGGCAATGAAGCATGGTAGTAGGGCAGGAGGAAGGTCAAGGGAGATGGAGGAAAGAGCTAGAAGTCAAAGGGCATTCATGGAGGTCTAGACAACGACATGTACATGCAAATATATATAGGAGGTTGGGGAAATAGATCTTTGTGTCTATATTTATAGGTCAAGTATTAAGGTGGCAGAAGGACCTTGGGCCTCTACTCAAACACTCCCTCTATGCATGAATACCTTCTTTTATTAAATTGGAACTCTATGATGCTCACTCTCCCGACACAACAGCTGGAGCCAACATGGGTGAACAAGTAAATGTGGTGAAGAAAGCTGATGGTGCCCGGCTATCAAAAGAGATAGTGACTGGGGTCTTAAAGGCTTGAAGATAAACAAGCGGCCATCTAGCTCAGAAGCAACAAAGTCCACATGGAAGAACACACCAGCCTGTGTGATCGAGTGGTCCCAAAGGGATCAGTTACCAGGCATCAAAGAACAAAAAATCATATCATTGACTGCACACCTCCATGATAGGATCGCTGAAGACAAATGGGTGCATAAGCGAATGTGGTGAAGAAAGCTGATGGTGCCCGGCTATCAAAAGAGATAGTGTCTGGGGTCTTAAAGGCTTGAAGGTGAACAAGCGGCCATCTCGCTCAGAAACAAATAAGCCCACATGGAAGAAGCACACCGGCCAGTGCGATCACGAGGTGCCCAAGGGACCAGATATAAGGCATCATGCAAAAAAAAAAAAAAGATATAAGTGTGTGTATTTATGTGTATTTATGTGTATATGTATATATGTATGTGTATATATATATTATATTAAATGAAGGGGGAAGTGCAGAGTGGAGACCCAAGGCCCAAGTGTCAGCCAATGGAGATCCCCTCACAGAGGGGCTTAGGAGAGGAGATGGGTTAATTAGGGTGTGAGGTAGTATCGATGAAGAACACAGCTTTCCCCCAGATCCTGGATGCTTCCTCCCCCCAACTACCATGATCCGAATTCTACCTTGCAGGGTTGGATAGGACAGAGGCTGTACACTGGTACATAGGAGGGTTGGAGATACAGGGAATCCAGGGTGGATGATACCTCCAGGACCAAGGGCGTGAGGGACGATGCTGGGAGAGTGGAGGGTGAGTGGGTTGGAAAGGGGGAACTGATTATAAGGAGCCACATGTGACCTCTTCCCTGGGAGAGGGACAGCAGAGAAGGGGGGAAGGGAGACCCCGAATAGGGCAAGATATGACAAAATAACGAGGTATAAATTACCAAGGGCATATGAGGGAGGGGGGAAAAGGGAGGGAGGGGGGGAAAAAAAGGAGGACCTGATGCAAGGGGCTTAGGTGAAGAGCAAATGCCTTGAGAGTGATTGGGACAGGGAGTGTATGGGTGTGCTTTGTACAATTGATGTATGTATATGTATGGATTGTGGTAAGAGTTGTTGGAGTCCCTAATAAAATGTAAAAGAAGAAAAAAAAAAAAAAAAAAAAAAAGAAACAGCTTAAAATGTGTGGCCTTCCTTTTGGACCTCTTCAGCCATCCACTCTTCAGCTCCAGCTGTAAGGAACTGCTTACTTGTAGTTCCTGCGACCTCCAGGTCTTTGCAAATGGTGTCTCCTCAGCTTCATGGCTTCCTGTTGATATTTTTGCTGCTTTTTATTTCTCTATATTTCATCTCCAAAAGATGACTCCTAGCTCCCTTCTTCTCCATTCTGCTAAGCAAATCGCACTTCCCTTCACCAGTTGTAGTTACATAATTTCATGCCAACTTGAAGATACATAAAAGTGTAGGGTGGCGTTCAGTCTGTCAATCAGGTCCCAGCCTGATGGTTCCTACTTGTGCGCATGGCCTCCTCATAAGGAGGACCCTGGGAACCTGTCTCTTGTCCTTTACCTTTTTGTTGGCAAGCTATTCTGAGACCTGCCAGAGCCTGTGACACATTCACTACCAGTGGATCAGCACAACTCTCCACTCTCCAACCTGTGATATTTCTGCCTTCTGAATCACTGCTTGTGACTGCAAGAATGTGAAGAGGGACTTATGGGCTAGTGTTGGACTTGAGTTGGTCTGGGCTGTGATGTTTTCGCAATAGATGATAACGTCTTGATATAAAGCTCTTTCTTATACATATATGAGAGTCTCTGGATTGGTTTCTCTAGTCAACCAGGCCTAACACCCCAGTCTTCCATAGCACTGTGAGCAAATCTCCACTGTCATGCTGCATTATAAATGGCTTACAAGTGCATTTCTTTCCAAAGCACTAGGCTCAAGAGGACAAGAAAAGGGCTACACCTGACTAGTCAACAAAAGGCTGGTGGTTTGAACTTACCCAATAACATCACAGACGAGATAAGCCCAGAAATCTGCTTCTGTAAAAATGACAACCAGTAAAACCCCATGGAGTATTCCCACCCTGTCCCACCCTGTGCCTCCAAAGTCACAGATCAAAAACCGAAACCAACAATCAGCAAGTGTGAGTGAGAAAGCTAAGTGTGGATCACCGATAAAGTGAACTCTCGATGATGGTGAAAATATTCTTGCCAAAAGTAATTAGAAACTGTAGAAGGAAGCTAAAAGGAGCCTTACATTTGTAAACTCAGCCTGGGATTTGTGGAAGACAAGGGACTATATGGTAAAGAGAGCTTTGGACTCTAGATATGTGGACGAGTAGTCAATTCTGTACTACGTAGGATTCTCTGGTTATGGCACTCGTGCTGTTGAGCTGCAGCGTGGGTAGCTGTTAGTCACTGCATG
The DNA here is from genome assembly GCF_050624435.1 of Tenrec ecaudatus. Lineage (NCBI taxonomy): Eukaryota > Metazoa > Chordata > Mammalia > Afrosoricida > Tenrecidae > Tenrec > Tenrec ecaudatus. The sequence continues at coordinate 114,955,041 of NC_134530.1, forward strand.
ACTACACAGGAATCAATAGACTTGTAACCAGTTTATTGAAAGGGCTGAATGTAATGAGTACAAACAGGAAGCAGCTGTATTTTCCTCTGACCAATAGCTTTCAACATATTGTCAGAATTCCCTTTCTCATACCTTAATGACATTGCAGGCAGCTCCCATACGCTTTCCAGTCATTCTCAACTAAAGTAATAATGAAGTCCCATGCCAGTAATTATGACTCACTTCCATGGAATAAAAGGCCCGGTGCTGTTAAATCTAAAACTTTAATCTCACATCCCCTTCAAAGCGTCTACATTGCCCGTAATGGGGGCCACCCTGACCCCCGGCTCCGGCAGTGGGAGCGCTGACCTATTCCTTCACTCTCCCTCCGTCTCCTCTGCCTTCCGCTTCTGGCTTTTCTAAAGTCTGAGCAGGAGGAAAGAAGTGTTTAGACAACAGAACGAAACATGTGCATTGGTGGTGCCGAGACTTGTGGTTCTCTCTTGGCTAGGTCTGCCTATTGGCATGCCACTGTGTGTTGAAATGTTCGTATCTGTGAAGCCCTCGGGTGGATCTGCCAGAGGTCTCTGCTTTCCCTATGTAGGCACACTCTGGCGAAATTCATAAGAGCCTCACATGCTCGCTCTCTCTTGCTCCCTCTTCTTTACACACACACACACACACACACACACACACACACACACACACACACACACATTAGATCCCATAAGGCAGCTGGCTGAAGCCTGGTTACTTTGAGCACTTGCTACATGGGAAGCACACATCCAGGTGACACCAAATGATGAGTGTCCAGGTTGTTCTTACTGCTGTAGTTTCTCCCTGGACAGGTGGCCCCATAAAACTCACAAAATCTTCCTGGGTTTCCCAATACCCAAGCAGAATACCATCCTTGTTATACTAGGACTGAAAAGCGAGCCCAGAGCAACACACTGCTCAGGTCAGGAATTTCTATGTAGACTCGTGCAACAGCCAGCATGGACAAAACCGTGAAAGCTAGAGCTTTTGTTTTAAAGAAGCAGCCTGTTTTTTAAAGAGGGTTTTTTTTTCTCTTCAATTCCCAAAGCTGCTTTAATCTCACATTTCATTCGAAGCTTCTGAAGGCATAAAGTTGATGCCCTAACGACTACACCAACAAGATGGACAGGAGAGCCGGGCTACAGCACACCAGAGAAGAGAAAGGGTCTCGGAACTGGAAGAGGGGAATAATGATCAAAGAAGAATGTGATCGGCTGAAAGGGCAGTGAGGCCCAGCATATAGGTATGAACCTGGTAGGGGAAAAAAGTGCACATAGAGAATAACTAGCCTCTGCTGGGGGGAGGGGAGGGGGACAATATGGCACCAGTACCAGAGAGTCACAGAGAATCGTCTTATTGTTCTAAGGTCATTCCAAGAGCATTCAAGAGACCATCGTCTATCGTCTGTTCAGAGAATTACATCAGCTCTCCTTTTGATTACTACTGGGGAGACCTTTATATCCACAGGAGTCTGCTTGTCCCCTAGTGACCACATCCGATGGCACTTGGGCACCAGATGCTTCATCTGAAGCATCCTTAGTGGAAAATCCACCCAGCCCACTGCAAAAGTCTCCTTGACTTGCTCAAGTACTTTGGACTTTCGGGGTGGTAGCACTCAGTGGACGAAGTCCCCAGGCCCCGGCTTCTCTCCATGGGTTGCCCCATGAGGATGAGTCTTACCCAGCATTCCACCCACTGCCCAAACATCACATGTGCTGCTTCCCTTAGGGTAAGATCTGAGCACACCTTTAAACAATAATCGAAAGTTTATGTCTAAGAAAACCATAATGAGAACAATGGAACGAAAACTTTTTGAAAATGCTTGATAAGACCAGGTAGATTGTCAGACCGTTAATTATGAATATTCACACCAGCTATCAATACACCTTCCTTAGCTTGAACAGATGGAAAAATGATGTTCCTATGAGCTGCCTTTCAAACTAATTTCTCTTTGGTCCCATACTTTAGGAGCTAAAAACCATTCGCTGCCAAGTGGATTCTGACTCATGATGATGCTGTGTGTGGTAGAACAGAACTGTTCACTGTAGGGTTTCTAACAGCTGATCATTCGGTGAAGCAGAAAGCCAGGCCTTTCTTCAGAGATACCTCTTGATGGACTCAAATAGCCAGTGTTTCAGACAACAGCCAGCTGAGCCTGTTAACCATTTGTACTGCCTTCAGACTCCTGACTTAAGAACAATGCAACAAAAATGCTTCATTTTTTTCTCTCATTTACTACAACCACAATAACAAAAAGAAAAACCGTTCCTTCAAGTTGATTCCGACTCATAACATCCCTTGGCAGTATTTCTAGGACTAAATTGTTTCATCTTTCTCCTGGAAAGTGGTTCATGGGTTTGAACTACTGACCTTACCATTAGCAGTCCAACCCCTAGCCCACAGTGCTTCCCCGGGATCCTTCTAGAATTAGTAAATTGTGAAAAATGGATTTGTTACCTATCAAAAGAAAACCATAAGGAGAAATAAGAAATGGTGTGACTATGAGCAATTCCAGTTGTCAGTATAAGTTTATGGAGATGCTAGATATTGAGATTGATAACATTCCATTTTCAACTGCAAAGATAAAAAGTTTACCAGGTCGTGGAAATGTTCATAGTGCGTTCTGCAGTTCTCTAGCCATTCAGAGACACCATGCATTTTATTCAGCCTCGGGAGACGCTTTTCAAAAGATCTTTTGACGTGTATTTCTATTGCCCATTTCAGAACTTATCGGTGCTGACTTTTCAATTACAAATATTGACTGCTTCTCTCTATTGCTTTCCATATCAATAGGCTAATGCACAGGAGGAAAATCTCCAATATGTAGTTTATTCCTGGAATTCCTTGAAGAAGTGAACATACAGGTTGTAGGAATCCTGGGGACATCATGGTTCAAGGTCAGCAGTTCTAAATCACCAGCTGCTTCTCAGGAGAAAGATGAGGCTTTCTAGGCTCTCTACTCCTGTAAAGATGACAGACGCAGAAACCCACCGAACAGTTGTACTCTGTCTTACAGGGTCGTTGTGAGCGGAAGTAAACTTGATGGCCGTGAGGACAGTGGCAAAGTGTCATTGTACCAACAAGAGGAGAGAGTACTTGATGAAATGTGTCCTCTCTGGAATTATTGTCTTCATCAGGAAACAGAAAATGAGAAACAAATCTTGCCTTTAGGGAATGCATAATCTCTTCTGTTTAATGTAGTTATATGGTGTTCTCCTTTATATTCAAAGACATTCCCAAAGACATCTAGATATATGGGGTGTGCCTGTTGAACTAGGTTTTAATACTTTCTATAATCACTGTGGGAGGGCAAATCTGCTTCTCCATTCCTCCTTGTAGCTCTTCATATAAATGTCAAATCTCTTTATTTTCCTGTCACCTTTTCTCTACTTCAGACTTCTATCTTTCAGAGAGAGTTACGTGAAAATACATTTTATTTGTTACTTTTACCAGACTTTAGTGGCCCTTAATGTACAATCTCAATTTTCACACGTTAAATTTTCATTATTATTCCATTATTACATAGGTAGTCCTTTTGTGACTTTTCTCCTCTTCATATCAATGTCTCTGTAGAAATTCACAGAAAATAAAAGAGTTCTCTCTCTTTTGAAATGACAACACACAAACGGAAATCAAAAAGTATTGCTGTAAAATCATAGAAACATTTATTAAACAAAAATGTAAAAAATGAAGCTATTGTTTCTTGACATATCTGCCATCTATATTTATAAATGAAAACAAAAACTCCTAATCCACTGCTCTTGAGTCCATTCTGATTCATGGTGACCCTAGAGAACAAGCTAAAATTGCTCCTTAGGGTTTCCAAGCCTGCAAATCTTTGGTCTTTTCTCTTTTTTTGATCAGGGGCTCACACACCTCCCATCACAATCCACACAGACATCAATTGTGTAAAGCACATTTGCACATTCGTGGCTCTCATCATTCTCAAAACATTTGCTCTCCACCCAAGCCCCTGGCATCAGGTCCTCATTTTTCCCCTCCCTCATGAACCCCTGATAATTTATAAATTATTATTTTGTCATATCTTGCTCTTTCCCATGTCCCCTTACCCCCCATTTTCTGTTGTATGTTCCCCACGGAGGAGGTCACAAGCAGATCCTTGAAATCGGTTCCCCCTTTCCAGCCCACCCTCTCTATTCCCTCCCAGTATTGCCACTCACACCACTGGTCCTGAGGGGATCATCCGCCCTGGCTTCCCTGTGTTTCCAGTTCCCATCTGTACCAATGTACCTCCTCTGGTCTACTCAGGCTTGCGAGGTAGGATTAGGATCGTGACAGTGGTGGTGGTGGGGGGGGGGAAGCATTTAGGAACTAGAGGAAATTTGTATTTTTTTATTGTTGTGGTGGTGTACCCTGTCTTGTCTTCTCCCTAAGACCCTTCTGTAAGGGGATCTCCAGTGGCCTACAAATGGGTTTTGGGTCTCTATGCTGCACTCCCCCCGCTCATTCACTATGGTAAGATTTTTGTTCTGATGATGCCTTATACCTGATCCCTTGGCACCTTGTGATCACACAGGCTGGTGTGCTTCTTCCATGTGGGCTTTGTTGCTTCTGAGCTAGATGGCCGCTTGTTTACCTTCAAGCCTTTAAGACCCCAGATGCAATCTCTTTTGATAGCCAGGTACCATCATCTTTCTTCACTACATTTAGTTCTTCACCCACTTTGTCTTCAGCGGTTGTGTCGGGAAGGTGAGCATCATAGAATGCCAATTTAATAGAAGAAAGTATTCTTGCATTGAGGGAGTACTTGAGTGGAGGCACAATGTCCCTCTGCTACCTTAATACTAACCTATAAATATATGCACATAGATCTATTTCCCCATCCTCATGTATAAATATATTTGCATATGTACATGTCTTTATCTAGACCTCTATAAATGTCCTCTGCCTCCTAGCTCTTTCCTCTATTTCCTTTGACTTCCCTCCTGTCCCACTATCATACTCAGTCCCCACCAGGGTTTCAGCAATTCCTCTTAGTTACATTACCCTTGATCATGCCCCACCAGGCCTCCCACACCCTTCTCACCACTGATTTGGATGGCTTGTTGTTCCCTTGTTCCTGGATTTATTAACACCACTACCTTTCCCCCCACCTCCCTGTCTCCCATGTCCTCACAGAACTATGGGTCCCGTTGTTCTCTCCTCCGATTGGTCATCCAGCCTATCTTATTTAGACAGACCTCCAGAGATAGTAACATGCACAGAAACAAGACAGAGCACAACCAAGCAACAACGTACAACAAAACAACAAACAATAAACCAATGACAAAAACAAAACACAACAAGAAAGAAATGCTTGTAGTTAGTTCAAGGATTGTTTGTTGGCCTTTAGGAGTGGTTTAGGAGTCCAGTCTGTTGGGTCACCATACCCTGGCCTCAAAGTCTACTTTCAGCTGTCCCTGGGGACCTCACTGCTCCATTCCCTTGCTGTTCTGTTCCACCCCCTTGATGTTTTGCTTCAGTGTAGAGGATCCGATTGAGTGCAATTCCCTCAATGTGTCTCCGGTGTTGTCACCTGTAGGGCTATGGATCAGTGAGGGATGTCGTGTCTCATAGTGGGGCTGGCCCTGTGGTCCTCTCTGTCAACTCGTTTTTCTAATTGGGCACATCAACCTCCTGGGCTGGTGGGCTATGATGTGCTCCACTAGCTCTCTCCTCCCCCCTTCCTCTGCTCCCGTGTGCTACAATCAGATATGTTCCTTTTCCAGAGCTGTAGATTCAGTGCCATCCTTTGATATAAATTATTCTGAGGGGAGGAGCAGATGTCCCCTTAGTAGTTGGGGTTGGGGCCACTCCACTGGTTCCCCACTCCACGCCGGCATGTTGCATTCACATCTTGGAGCATCGAGTTGAAGTCTGGTCCCTCTTTCCTTGTGCAGACACAAATAATACCCTCCCCTTGAGTGGGTTAGTGCCTTGTGCCCCCTCTACCCTTTATTATTATTTTTTCTTTCCCCACCTCCTTTTTCAGTTGTCTACCATGTGTATCTTTGTAGTTGGTCCTCATCTGGTTCTCACCCCAGGAATATTTGTATACTGTAGCTTTTTCCCTATGCCCCATTTGCCTTTTTTTTTAAAGCTTACCTCAGCAGCCTTTCAAGTCTTTCTATATTTAAGTCAATGCTATCTTTAGGTCTGTTTTCTCTTTTTTGCCCTCTGGGCGACGTTGTTCTATGTGGTGGTCTCTTATTTATGTTTGGTGAGTGTTGTTCTTCTGTAGGGCTGGGTTTCTTCTAACGTATTCTTTGAGTTTTTCCTTGTCTGGGAAGACTCTTACTTCTCCATATATCTTGATTGATAATTTGGCTGGGTAGAGTATTCTTGGGTTTGCATTGTTTTCCTTCAATTTTTGAATATGTTACTCTACTCTCTCCTCTTCTTCATAGTTTCTGCTGATAAGTCTGGGCATATTCTTATTTGGGAACCTTTATATGTGATTGCTTGTTTTTCCCTAGCTGCTCTCATGATTTTCTCCTTTCCTCAAAGTTGGATAATTTAACTATTATGTGCCTTGGTGACTTCTTCTTGGGATCCATTCTTGCTGGGGTTCTCTTAGCCTCCTGAATGGTTGCCTGGTTTTCACTCACTAAGCTGGGGAAGCTTTCCTCCAAGAATTCCCTCACTATTGTTGCAGATGACTTCTTTGTTGTGTCTTCCTCCGGTAAGCCTATAATTCTAATGTTCCGCTTCATAGCATCAGACATAGCTCTTAAGTTTTCTTCAGCTTCTCTGATGATATTATTAGATTTTTGTACATGTTTGTTAAAGTCTGCTTGGCTGTCCTCCAAGTCACTCATGCGGTTCTCTGATTCCTCCAGTTGCTTCTTGAGGTCAATGAGTGTGCTACTGGTTTTTGTTATCTCCTCCCTAAGCTCCTGTATTTTTCTTTGATGTATGGCTTTTACCTCTTCTATCATTTCATCCTTTTTCTGTATTGTTTCCCTCATATCCTCTATGACTTTAAGTAGTATTCTGAAAATTTCTTTTTGTGGCAACTCAATGTCTGCTTTCTCTATGCATGTCATTATGTTCAGGACATCTTCTGGTATTGCCTTTTGTTTCTCCCATTTTTTGTTGAGGTTGTTGGGGTTGATGGCTGTATTGTGTTGTTTTAGATGAGCCAGGTGCCACTTTCCTGGGAGTCGAAGAGCACTAGCTCTCTCTGGGAGACTTGTAGGAGTGTTTCTTCAAACTACCTATAGCTTATTTCACTATGGAATTAACCCACCACTTTATCCTCCTGTGGCTTCCCTCTCAGGGGGGTGACCCAGAAGGGTTGCCTGCTTTGGTGTTGTGGAGGTTGGGCAGAGGTTCCTGCAGCAGCTTGGAGTGTTGAGGAGTGTTGGCTGAGCTGCCTTATGTCCCCAGGCACACAGGCAGAAGTTGAGAAGAGTATCCCCTGGTGGGAATCAGCAGGGCTTTTCCCAACCTATCTAGTTACACAGGTTGGAGCTCACCTTGCTGGGTGTGGCACAGGTGTAAATGCCCTAGGCTAAGAGGAGTGGTCTGGAGGTTAGCAGTAGAATGTGAGAGACCAAGAAAGAGGCAAAGAGGAGACAAAAAAGTTAAAAAGCAAGCCCATTGAGCCTGAGAATTTTTTTTTTATCTCCCTGGCCAACTAGAGTATACTCAAATGTAATTGTCTATCACAGTCACTGGGCTGCTGCTCCTTGCTGTTTAAAGCTGACTCTAGCTACAGCGGGTCTTTGTTATGCTAAAGGCCACCTGGCCCTGTAGCTGAGTTCTGGCATCCTTAGCTAGGTTGCTTCTTGTGCTGATTTATGTTAAGGGCCTCTGCCTATGTGCTCCTTGGAGCTGAGCAACCAGACTTGAGTTTGAGTTTTAAACCAATAATGTATATTTCATCCCCTTTATTTTTGCTTGTGATGTGCTCCAATTTGAGGGCTGTCAGGCTGGCCCCCAGAAGTGGAAATCCAGCTTCATTATGGGGGTTATTTCCTTCTCAGCCAATTAGAACCACATTTGCTCCCTGGACCCCCAACTTTCCGCTTATATTCTCCCACACCATGATCTTCCTAAGGTAATACTATATTTTTTCTTTTACTCTAAATTATGGATACCCGCCACCACTCCCCTGGACGTGGGCTCAAGGCAGCCAACCAGGAGGAGAGCTCCGGAGTGAGGTTCCCCTCATGTCTGGGATTCTGTCCCCTCTTGTGAGTCTGCCTGCAGAAATCACTATTCCCGGCAAGGGCACAGCCAGCGCCTGCAGGCTCGCCAAAGCTACAGCACTTTAAAACATTCTTGGTTTGCTTTGTGAGTAGAAATCCCACACAAAAAGAAGTTCAGGAGAAACCCTGGTACCCTAGTTCTAATTTCAGGACTCCACCTTCCAGTTTCCTTTGCCTTACCTCCCGATTTTCTGGTCTGGCAGCAGGAGCTCTGGAAGGATGAGTCCTATCTGGTTGCCATTTTCTCCCCCTACAGCCTGTAAATCTTTACAAGAGCAAATTACCTCATTTTTCTTCTGCTAATTGACTGATGGATTTGAACAGCCACATTTGGGGTTAGAAGCAAATGCTTACTCTATTATCCTACGATGGGTTCTTATCTAGGTTTATACACTTCTGAAAGTTGTGTTTCCAACTCTTCAACCCTTCCCCAAAGAATTCTGAAGTCTTTGATTCAGGCCACATCAAGATGTCAGTTTTGGCATCCTGTAGGGACTCAAATTGTATTTTTTGAAATGTGCTTTGAGTTTGGGGAATAACAAGAAGTATAGAGAAATAAGACCAGGACTGTAGTGTACATGGGGTAAGGTTTTCCAAAGTCATCTTCACAGGGCTACCCTTGTCACCCTGGGAAAATAAACAAGTTCATTGAAGTGGCTTTTTCTTAACACTGCACTTTTTCATTGTCTTAAGCCTTCATCATAGCCATCCCTCATGATCATCCTGTGCCCCTCAAGACAATTGATCTCTCTCTCTCTCTCTCTCTCTCTCTCTCTCTCTCTCTCTCTCTCTCTCTCACACACACACACACACACACACAAAATCAGTCACCATAACCTTCTGAGTTGATTTGTCTGCCTGGAATTTAGCCGGCCCAGCAGGGCCCCATGGATGGATGCCCAGTTTTTATTGGACGTTGCATTCTGCCTCATATTGATAAATAGAAGGCTTGTCCATGATTATGATTTGTTCCATAAATTCTTCTTCATTAGTTTCAATCCTATTAAAAGACCCATGAAAGATCAGCTCTTTCGGCTAGCTGAACTTTGGGCAGCACTTTTAAAAAAAGATCCTTTCTTGGAAAGAACCCTAACAAGAGTAAGAAACTGTGTCCCTGGGATAATTGTCATCCACTAATTGCAGAGACAAATTTATACACATTTTATTTGAAATAATCATGTGCATGTATGAACTAGAATCCTTATAGCAATCTTTTTAATGTCCATATGATGGGATTATGAAAGATCAATTTGTACTAAATTAGTTAGTACTGTATTTAGTCCTGTAGTTAACATTTCATTTGTAGAAAAGCTTGTTAAAAATTTGAAATATGCAAATGCACAACCTCGCGTGCTGAAAGTGAGGACATTAAGCAGTTATTGAAGATCAAGAATTTCAACCTTCAGTATGGATTACAACTAATTCAAAAGAAGCAAAAGTCCCCAAAATTAGACCAGTGGTTAACATCATGATAAAGGTAGAGAAATTGAAGTTGTCAGAGAGTTTGCCTTGCTTGGATCCACAATCAGTTCTCAGGGAAGTGGCAATTAAGAGAACAAAGGACACACAAAGTTTGGGTCAATCTGCTGCACAAGACTTCCTTAGTGTATTGAAAAGCAAGGATGTTACTTGGAGAACTAAGATAGACCTTCTCTCAGCCATGGTATTTTCAATCACTTCATGTGCATGTGAGAGCTGGACATTGCATAAGAAAGACTGAAGAAGAGTTGATGCGTTTGAATTATTGGGACTATGGCAATACTCAAATTACCATGAATTTTTAAAAGAACAAATCCATCTGGTTTGGAAGAAGTACAACCAGAATAATGTTCCTTAGAGGTAAGGACAGAGAAACGTTGTCTCACGTTCTTTGGACAAGTTATCAGTAAAGACTAGGTTCTGCAAAATGATGTCATGTTTGGTAAAAGACAGAGGCAGTGAAAAAGAGGAAGACCCTCAATAAGATGGACTGACACAATGGCCACTACAATGGGCTCAAACCTGGCAACAATTGTGAGGATGGCGCCGAAGTTGTGTCTCATTCTGTTGTGTACCAGGTTAGAGTTGGAGCACACTCAACGGCACATAACAACATTTCTAGTACATATATGTGTGCATATACATATATTTGTATCATTTTTTCCACACCTAATTCCTAGGAAAACTCAATGATAATAATAAAAACTCACAAGAAATATAGGATTAATTACATTTATTTCTAATTAAAAGTCTCTATGATTTTCACTAGCTTGTCTTGACTTTGTTTATGCTCACAATATGTAAGCCAGTACAAAATACTTAATTTGTGAGCACTAAGAAGTATCCTTAAGATAAATCAGGAAGTGGACAGATTAGGAGGAAAAGTAGAAAGCAAAATTCTATATTTCCCAGAAAATAGCATTTAATAAAACCTAGCTCACTTACTATCTTACTTCATTTCATACACCAGAATAACTAGATCACTAGCACGAAGTGAAACCAAGTTTCGCAAACATTAATTGCACCCTATCTTATAAAATCCAATATTCTAAAGTCAGGATTTTCACCGTAGTCATAATAATTTGGGGGCTCTTTCTTATTAACCTTGACTTAGTCTTGCTCAAAGTACTTGGTAGTGATCATCTCCTGGGTTCTTCTGAAAGCTTTATCTTTCTCCAAACTGCTTTGTGTGTTTCCAGTCAAGCCTATGGCTTCTTGCAGTTCCTGGTCTAACACTCAGAATGAGTCTGAGTTTTCTCTGTGGAACCCATCGAGGGCTTGTTCTGACTGCTGCATTCTGACTATATTCTGTGATGGGAAGTTTTATGCTTGCATGTGAGAGGCATATCTGACTCTAGAGTACCTGCTCTTCACATATTGCATCAGTGGGGGGTGGTGGTAATAATTCATTATCCATATTATATTTTTATACTAGTTTCTACTTAATTTTCTGTTTGCAGTCACAGGTTCAGTGATCTGCCCAGCTGAAGCTGAGCTGCATTCCTTCCCCATCACGTCACTGAATGCTCTGGTCAGGGTCACCAATAGCCCCTTCTTATTTAAATTGTGGTGTTGACCCCACTGTTCAACTCTTTTAAAGAATTCCTCTGTAAAGTATATCTTAGTTATTTAGTGTTGCTATAGCAGAAACACCAACACAAGAGGAAGCTAGACTTGTGGACTTCTCAGATGGACTCACAGAAATCCTCTTGGCTACATCTGTGGGAGCAGATGATGCAGAATCTCACTATCTCAGGAGACAAATCCAGACCATGGATCAGTTGTGGAAGAGACCGTCAGTTACTCACATGTAAGTTTAGATCAAAGGTAAAGAAAATTGAAACAAATCCACAGGAGTCCAAATATAATGTTGAGAGACGTCTCACACGAGTTTTGAGAACCTCTCAAGAACAGACTCGCTACCTTGACCACTAATGACAGAAGACCTGGTGAGCTGTTGGAGGACACCAGTACCATCACTTATGATGAATGCAGACGATCAATTAAAATACAGGAAAGAAAATATCAAAGTGGACGTCAGACAAGATTCTGACACTTACGCTTAGTCCTAAAGTCAAACAAAAATCAAACCTCATTGCCATTGAGTCGATGCCCACTCATAGCAATCTATGGAGTAAAGACCAATGAAAGAAATGAGAACCTCAAAGAGTTGAACAGATAATTTCCAAGAGCAGCTCTAGGAGCGAAAGTAAAATATTATAATAAAATGTGCAAAGACTTAAGAGTTAGAAGATTAAAAAGAAAGAACATGCTCGGCATCACTTAAACTAAAAAAACTCAAGCCTTCGGTTGCAATATTGAAAGGTTCTATGGGGCAAATATTGAATGATGCACGAAGCATCAAAATAAGATGGAGAAATACACCGTTACTGAACACAGAAGAAAAAGTTGACTTTCAGTCATTTCAAGAGGAAGTATGTGAACAAGAACCAATGGTAGTGACGAAAGAAATCTAAGTTGTACAGAAAGAAATGGCAATTAAAAAAAAACCTTAATAAAGGAATGCCACTGAAATGTTTCAGCAAGCTGACGCAGCACTGGAACTTGGCACTCATCTATGCCAAGAAATTTGGTGGACAGCTACTTGGCCAACTGACTGGAAGAGATCCTTACATGGATGTATTCCAAAGAAAAGTGACCAACAGGCTGCTCAAATTATAGAAATATCATTGCTATCACCTGCAAGCAAAGCTTTGCCAAAGATCATGCAACAACGGCTACAGCAGTACATTGACAGGGAGCTGTCCGAAGTTCAGACCAGGTTCAGATAACATGGAACAAGAGCTATCATTGCTGATGTCAGCAGAGAATACCAGAAAGATGTTTATTTGTGTTTCACTGATTATGTCAGGCATTCGACTCTTTGGATCATAACAAATTATAGATAGCATTGAGACGAATGGGGATTCCAGAATGCTTCATTATGCTCTGCAGAGCCTGTCCTTGCCTCACGAGGCAGTCATTCAATGTAATGCAATCCCTCATCTTTCTTCAAATAAATGGAAAAACTGATTGCCAACTCCATATGGAGAGGGAAGAAGCCCAGAATTAGCATAGAACTCCTCAAGAAGAAGGACACCATGGGAGGGCTTGCTTTACCTGACTTTAACACATACTATACAGCCACAGTTGTCAAAACCACATGGTATTGGTACAATGACAGATACTCAGATCAATGGAAAAGAACTGAAAACCCAGAAATAAAATCATCAGCATATAGACAACTGATCTTTGATAAAGGCCCCAAAAATGCCCAATGGGAAGCAGATACCCACTTCAACAAGTGGTGCTGGAAAAAATGGATATTTACCTGCAGAAAAATGAAGCAAGACCCTTATCTCACTCCATGCACAAGAATAAACTCAAGGTGGATCATAGAATTCGAAGTTAAAAACCCAAGCTATTAGGGCCATCAATGAGGGTATTGGGACAAATCTGAGAACCTTGGCACAGGAATTAGATAGGCTACAAGAAATAGGGAAGGATACAAATACAGATGAGTCACAAATTGACAAATGGGGTATACTGAAGATAAGACACCTGTGTACATCAAAAGAATTCACCAGGAGAGTAATAAGAGAATCCACTGGGAAAACATCTTCAGCAATGACACATCAGACAAAGTCCTTATTACTAAAATCTACAATACTTTGCGAGCTTACAATAAGAGAAAAACTAATTGCCCACTGAGGAGGTGGGCAAAAACCCGAACAGAAGTTTCACAGAGTCTGAAATTCAAATGGCCAATAAACATATGAGAAAATGTTTTTATTAGCCATAAGAGAAATGCAAATCAAAATAACTAGGAGATATCACCTAACACCCTCAAAGATAGCCCAATTTTAAAACCCAGAAAGCAACAAGTGTTGGAAGGGCTGTGGTGAGATAGGAACTCTCATCCACTGCTGGTGGACGTGTAGGTATGTACAGCCACTATGGAAATCAATTTGGCAATTTCTCAAACAGATGGAAATTGAGTTACCATATGACCCAGTAATCCCTCTACTGGGCATATACGCAGAAGAGGCAAGAAACAAACCACGACCAGATATCTGTGCTCCACTGTTCATTGCGGCAGAGTTCACAATCGCAAGGAGTGGAAACCACCCAAATTTCCATCAACTGATGAGTGGATTAAAAAGTGGTGGTACATACATACAACGGAGTACTACACATCGCTAAAGCAGTGATGAACGTATGAAACACATTGTTGCATGGCAAGAACTGGAGGAAATCATGCTAAGCGAAGTAAGCCAAGCACAAAAGGACAAGTACATAAATCCGCTGAGGTAAGCTTTAAAAAAAATGCAAAGGGGGCATAGAGGAAAAACTACGGTATACAAACATTCCTGGGGCAAGGACCAGGTAATATGGCAGGGACCAGACCAAATACAGAGATACATATGGTAGACAACTAAAAAGGAGGCGAGGAAAGGAAAATAATAATAATAAAGAAATGGGTAGTGGGGTCACAGGGCACTAACCCACCCAAGGGGAAGGTATTGCTTATATCTCCACAGGGAAAGAGGAACCAGACATCAACCCAGTGTTCCAAGATGTGAATGCACAACACGCCAGCATGAAGTAGGATGGAGAGGATTGAGGGATTGGCCCCAATCTCAACTACTATGTGGACACCTGCCCCTCCCCCCAGAAGAATTTATTTCAAAGGACAGCATTGAATCTGCAGCTCTGGGAGAGGGACATATCTGATCAGAGCACACGGGAGCAGATGAAGGGGGAGAAGGAGAGAGTGGAGCACATCCAGGCCCACCAGACCTTGAGGATGATGCTCCCGATTAGAACAGCGAGTCCACAGAGTGGACCACATGGCTGGGCCCACTGTGAGACATGACATCCCTCACTGACCCATAGCCCTACAGGGGACAACACTGGAGCACAGTGTAGAAATTGCACCCGATCTGATCCCCCCACACCGAGCCAAAACAGTAAGGGGGTGCAACAGAACAGCAAGGGAACAGAGTGATGAGGTCCCCAGGGAATGTGCTAAAGGTGGACTTTGGGGCCAGGGCATGGTGCCCAACAGACTAGACTAGAAAACACTCCTAAAGGCCAACAAACAGTTCTTGAACTAACTGCAAGCTTTTGTTTCTTGTTATGTTATGTTTTGTTTTTGTCATTGGTTTGTTGTTATTGTTGTATATTGTTGCTTGGTTGTACTCTGTCTTGTTTTTGTTCATGTTATTATCTCTGCATGTCTGTCTAAATAAGAGAGGCTGGATGGACAATCTGGAGGAGAACACGACGGGACCAACAGCTCCAGGGGGACATCGGAGAAGGGGAGGTCGTGAGAAAGGTAGTGGTATTAACAAACTCAGGGACAAAGGAACAACAAGTGATCCAAAACGATGGGGAGGAGGGTGTGGGAGGCCTGGTAGGGCATGATCAAGGGTAATGTAACCAAGAGGAATTACTGAAACCCAAATGAAGACTGAGCATGATAGTGGGACAAGAGGAAAGTCAAAGGAAATAGAGGAAAGAGCTAGGGAGCAAAGGGCATTTATAGAGATCTAAATAAAGGCATGTACATATGCAAATATATTTATATATGAGAGTGGGGAAATAACTCTGTGTGCATATATTTGTAGGTTTGATATTAAGATAGCAGAAGGACATTGGGCCTCCACTCAAGTACTCCCTCAATACCAGAATATTTTCTTCTATTAAAATGACATTCTATGATGCTCACCTTCCCCACCAACCACTGAAGACAAAGCGGGTGAATACAGTCGCTGAAGACAAAGCGGGTGCATAAGCAAATGTGGAGAAGAAAGCTGATGGTGCACAGCTATCAAAAGAGATAGCATCTGGGGTCTTAAATGCTTGAAGGTAAACAAGCGGCCATCTAGTTCAGAAGCAACAAAGCCCACATGGAAGAAGCACACCAGCCTGTGCAATCACAAGTTGTTGAAGGCATCAGGCATCAAGCATCAAGGAACAAAAAATCATATCATT
The DNA here is from genome assembly GCF_050624435.1 of Tenrec ecaudatus. Lineage (NCBI taxonomy): Eukaryota > Metazoa > Chordata > Mammalia > Afrosoricida > Tenrecidae > Tenrec > Tenrec ecaudatus. The sequence goes on from NC_134530.1 coordinate 114,970,745, forward strand.
GAAAAGGTGAGTGAGTGCAGAGTGGAGACTCAAAGCCCATTGGTAGCCAACCGGACACCCCTTACTGAAGGGTTGTGGGGAACAGATGAGCAGTCAGGGTGCAGGGGAGCAATAATGAAACATAAAACTTTCCTCTAATTCTTAAATGCTTCCTCCCCTCCACTCTCATGATCCCCATTCTACCTTACAAATCTAGCTAGACCAGAGGATGTACATAGGTACAGATAGGAACTGGAAACACAGGTAATCCAGGACAGATAACTCCTTCAGGACCAGTGGTGAGAGTGGCGATGCCTGGAGGGTGGAGAGAATGTGAAGTAGAAAGGGGGAACTGATTACAAGAATGTACATATAGCCTCCTACCTCAGAGATGGACAGCAGAGAAAAAGGCAGGGGGAGACATCAGACAGTGTAACATATGACAAAATAACAATAATTTTTGAATGATGAAGGGTTCATGAGGTAGGTAGCAGTGGGGAGGAGGGGAATGAGCAGCAGATATTAAGGGCTCAAGTAGAAGGCCTATTTTTTTAGAATGATGATGGGAACAAATGTCCACATGTTCTTGACACAATGGATGGATGGATTGTTATAAGAATTGTACGAGCCCCCAATAAAATGATTTTTTAAAAAGAAATGATCAATAAACAAAAGAAAAGTTTAAACAGGGGGAAAAAGAAAATGAGGACTTTAAGCACTTACTAATAAATATTAATGATTTCATCCTTCAATAATGGATTATAGCTCAATATATTGAAAGCCAAAATCCTCATAACTGAACCAGTAGGTAATAATATCATGATAAATAGAAGGATTGAAGTTGTCAAGGATTTGGCCTTGCTTGGATCCATAATCAATTTTTATGGAAGCAGCAATCAAGAGATCAAAGCAAAGGATGCATTGCATTAGATAAACCTGCTGCCACAATACACTTCAAAGTGCTGAAAGTCAAGTTACTCTGAGGACTAAGATATGCCTGATCCAAATCATGGTATTTTCAATCGCTTCATATGCATGGGAAAATTGACAGTTGAATAAGGGAGACCGAAATAAAATGAGAGCATTTGAACTATCGTGCTGGTGAAGGATGGCCAGACTTTCATGGACTTGGAGCATGCTGTCAGGTGAGACCAGTTCCTGGAGGACATCATGCCTGGTAGAGTAGAGGGGCGGTGACAAAGAAGGAAAAGTTGTGACAAAATGAACTGACACAGTGGCTGCAACAATGGGCTCAAGCATAAGAACAATTGTGGAGCTGCCACAGCTATCCCTCTATTGACTCCTGACAGCTCGGTTTTTCTGTTGCTCGCAGGGTCGCTGCGAGTCAGAGCGGACTCAATGGTGCCTAACAACAGCAGAAACTTCAAGTGGGTGTGTTTAGCAAGCAGAAACTTATTATTTTCAAATTTAGGCGTCTGCGAGTCCAAGTTCAGGAGGCTGGCTCTAGGAAAAGGCTCTCTTAGTATCATTTGTCAAACAAAGACCTCCCCTTTCCAAAGGTACTGCAAATATCTGCATAGAGTTACAACTCTCTTTCAGGGGAGAGGGGAGGCACAATCTGTAATCGCTTCTATGGCCCTACAAAGCTGTAGTTTTCCTTTGGCCTCGGTGGTAACTTGTTTTCAGACCCCTTTGCTGTCTTTTCTTTTCTTGGGGTGGGGGGAGGGGATTGATCATTATTCATTGGTTTTCAAAGGATTTCTATTTCTTTTTTAAATCATTTTATTGGGGGCTCGTACAACTTTTATCACAATCCATACATGTGTCTATTGTGTCAAGCATATTTGTACATCTGTTGCCTTCATCATTCTCAAAACATTTGCTTGCCACTTGAGCCCTTGAAATCAGCTCATTTTTTTGCCTACCTCGCTTTCTCCCCTCCCTCATGAACCATTGATAATTTATAAATCATTATCATTTTGTTATACATCATCACACTGTCTGACTTCTCCCACTTTTCTTTTGTCCGTCCCCCAGGGAGGAGGTTATATGTAGATCCTTGTAATCGGTTCCCCCTTTCCACGCCACCCTTCCTCCACCCTTCCGGTATCACCACTCTCACCACTGATCCTGAAGGGATCATCCGCCCTGGATTCCCTGTGTTTCCAGTTCCTATCTGTACTAGTGTACAACCTCTGGTCTAGCCAGACTTGTTAGGTAGAATTGGGATGATAGTGGGGGGAGGAAGCATTTAGGAACTAGAGGAAAGTTGTATGTTTCATCAATGCTACACTGTACCCTGACTGGCTCGTGTCCTCCCTGAGCCCTTGCTGTCTTTTTATCTACTGCTTCGACTCTAATATAGGAGTATCTCTGACTTGGCTTTATGAGCGAGAACCCCCAAAAAATGGGAAAAAAAGTTCTGCTGGTCAGAGCTTTCGTAGTATGCCTTTTTCCACCTAGGTGAGCAGGAGCAACTCTCTCTGAATTAGTGCACCCAGTGGCGTAACAAGGGGAGATTTTCTCTGGTCACAGTGAATTTTTTTCATAAAAGCAGTTTCACATGAACCTTGTTTTTTGTGGTGGCTGATTTAAGAGAACAGTGTGCGGCTGTGAAATTTTGTTTCTTGCTTGGGAAATATGCCACGGAAACTACTGTGATGTTGAACATAGATTTCAAGGATAGCGCTATTGGAGTAACTCAGGGGGTACAAGTGGATTTCTCATTTCCAAAATGATGAAATGTTGATTGATGACAAACCTCATTCTGGACATCCACCAATTTCCCAAACTGACAAAAATGTTAACAAAATTTGTGCACTTGTGCTCAAAGATTGACGACAGACCATTGAAGAGATGGGGAAGTTATCTGGACTATCTTGGAGCTTGGTTCAGCAAATTTTCATGGAAGATTTGGGGATGAGAAAGGGTCAATATAAAATTTGTGCCTCAGGTTCTCACTGCCCAGGAAAAAGAATGTCGGCTGGAAACATGCTGTGCTTTGGAAGACCAACTCTGAAACAACCCAGACTGTTTTCCCAAGGTCATTACTGGTAAAGAGACATGGGGCTATTCTTACGACCCCGAAAACAAACATCAATTAAGACATCATAATCATGTCACCCAAAGAGAGCTCATCAAGTGAAATCAAATATCCAGACAATGTTCATTTGTTTTGATGTAAGGGGGGACAGTACATTTGGAGTTCATTCCACCAGATCAGACTGTTAATCAAGCTCTCTGTTTAGAGGTTCTGAAAAGACTGCACAACAATGTGTGACCCAAAAAGGCCTGATGTTTGGCAGACAGGGGACTGGGTTTGCCATCACAACCATGCTCCTGCTCACACAGCCATCTCAGTGCACCAGTTTTTAGCAAACAACAGCTTGCCTCTCTTGGCCCACGTGCCTTACTCACCTGACCTCTCTCATTGTGACTTCCTTTTGTTCCCTCAAACAAAGAGGAACATGAAAGGACAGCAATTTAACAATGTAGAAGAGATGAAAAAAAAACAAGGGAGGTGCTGTCAGCCATCCAAACAGATGAATTTGAAAAAAAGTTTCCACGAATGGAATCACAGATTAGATAAATGTCTTAAGTGGAGTGGAGAGTACTTTGAAGGTGATAAGGCTGTTTTGTTTAAAAAAAAATTTAATACATAGCTTTGAAAAAATTCACGATTTTTTTTGTGGGAGGGGTACCCCTCACATATCCTCTCTGCCATGTTTTCCCATCATTGTACCTGCCATGTCAATCCATCTTCTGAGGGTGTTCCCCTTTTTTGTTGCTCCTCCACTTTACCAAAAATGGTGTCCTTTCCCAGGGACTGGTGTCTCCTGATAACATGTCCAAAATAAATGAGATGAAGTATCACCATCCTTAATTCTAAAGAGCATTCTGGCTGTACTACTTCCAAGACAAAATCATTGGTTCTTTTTGAAGTCCATAGTGGATGCCATAGTGGGTTTGATGATAACAATGGTGAGGATGGCACAGGACTGGCAAACATTTGTTCTGTTGTACACTGGGTCACTGTAACTCAATGGTGCTTGAGTGAGTTCAAGTTTTGTGCCAACCTGGCCAATAAACACATGTGGGGCTAATTGAAGGGTAGGAGATAAATGGCTCGGTGAGCCTCGCCTTTCTAGTTCTTGGGTCTCTTGTTTCTGATGGTCGGACCAGGGTGCAGCTGCCTGAGCCAGTTCCCTGCTTCAGCTGGCAAGGCTCACTTCCTGCAAGACATCCCCAAGGAGAAGCCACATGGACCTACACTGATACAGCTCTGGATGCTGGAGTAGCTGTGTGGAGATCCCTGCCAGCACTGAGATGCTTACACATTCACTGATTCGGCTTTCCTCCTGCAGTGGGCATCTTAGTATGTGTTTTATGAGATGGAGGAGAGCTGTGTGGATTGGTGTAGGACATATGGTTTAATGTTGGACTTGTGGACTTGGGCAGCACTGGGTTGGGATGTTTTCTTGATGTGCGTGTTACCTTTATATAAAACTCTCTTATACATGAGTTTCTGTGGATTTGTTTCTCTAATGCACCCAGACTAACACGGTGCCTAACAAGAACAACTAAGACTATATTTTCTGAAATAAACTGATTCCAACTTCATAGTTTTAAATATCTCCAACCCTGAATGACAAAGTAACAGAAGAATGACTACCAACATAGGCTCTGGAGCCAGGTTTCCTAGATTCTAAATTGACTAGATGTGTTAACATCTCTGCACACAGTTTTCTTATTTGAAAATGGTTAACATAACAACAGCTGTTACTACATGTAACTAACCTCCATACTCACTTGGATATCAATTCTAACTTACCTAAATCTGAAGTTTGGACCCCACCATCTCTTCCTGAATCTGCTCCTTCCTATTTCAGTCAATGACCTCCAAGTACTCGGCTGCTCAAGTAAAATCACATGAGGCTCATCCTTCACGCCTTCTCTTTATTGACTCCTAACACACAATCCATCAGCAAGGCCAATTTGCTCCGCCACCAAATACGTTCTACATGTTTCACGTTTTGTCGTTCTCTTCTTTCCTAGTCTACTCAAAGCTACTGATATCTTTTATTTAGACAATTTTAGACTCTTTCAACTGACTTTACCCTTGCCACCCTACAGTCTATTTTCAAGATATGCGTATTGGGTGTGAGGGGAGCGGGTTTAGCTGATGACATTACCCCTTTGCTGAAAACATTCTGGTAATATCCCACTGAATTTAGACATCAGATTCCATGCCATGACCCAGAAAAATCCTCTGTAAATAATGCCTTCCTCTCCATCATCTGTACCGCCCTCCCTAAGTGATCACACACCAACCACGCAGGCCTTTCTCTGTTCCTTAAGTAATCCATTTGTACCACTCAAAGACCTTTGCTTTTCACTGGAATGTTCTCTGAAAACCAAACCAAACTCATTACCATCGAGTTGATTCTGACTCTTAGGCACCCTGTTGGCCAGAGTAGAAATGTCCCTGTGGGTTCCCAAGACTTTAAATCTTTACAGGAGTAAAAGGCATTGTCTCTCTCACATGGAATCACAATGTCCTCCTTTGCTTCCCTTGTATTCACAGAGTTGCCTGGAATTTATATGTTTTAGCAAATATCTGTTTGACTGAGTTTTTTAATGTCTATAAGTCAAGATTGTATTCACTGGATTTATATTTTAAACTCATAGGGAACTTTCAGTGGGTGCCTAGGTGGCAGAGTGGGCTAAAAATCGGTCTGTTAGCCACAAGGTTTGAAATCATAAGCCACTCTGTAGGAGAAAGAGGATATGTATCCCTGTAAAGAGTTACAGTCTCAGAACCCCACAAGGACGGTTCTACTCTGCCCTAAAGGATCACTATGAGTTTCAAATCAGTCCGAGGGCTGTGAAAGGAGCTTTCCAGGTAAACAAGTTATGACGTGAAATATTTTTTTAAATGTAGGTAGAATTCCTTCTAAATACCAGTATTTTTTAAAGTAGGATTTTGAAGTTAAAATACATATATGTGATATGTACATATTATAGAGACTCATTATGAGATATATTTGTTTATATAGTTATGCTGAAAAAATATACTTTAAAAATACGTGATTTTTTGAATAGATAAAATTGATGTATTCCAATAGCTGTGCCAGATATAAAATTAGACCTAGTATAGTATTTTAGATATAATCCCTGTTTGTTCGAAGACAGGTATGAAAGGACAAGATGAGTACCAGATGGGAAGGGTTCAATTACACAGTGCCAACGCCTCCTCCTTGTGGTATTACCTTTCTTAAAACATGCCCATCAACTCTCCAAATAGCAAGCTACATTAATCATTCAAATGTTTACATGGAATTTGTAAAACCCATAAGCTTCTAAAAATAAATATTCAAGATTAATAAATTAGATGTATTTTTTCTAGGTTTAAATGCACACAGTAACTTTCTTGAAAGCACCCAACTAGTACATTTGTTGTAGACCTGAACTTTTTTTTCCTTTTTCTTCTTTTTTTTTTCTGGCAAATGCCCCCCACAAGAGGTTGACAAGTATCTAAAGATCCATAAAACATGAGTTTAATACATATAATAAATCATTTGTCACTGACATTTTTAAGATTTGGCCTTATCGAGTTTTAACTGATCTGTTTGGCTGGTACTCCTGCAGTTCCATGCAAACAATATAAACTTACTATTCAGTTAATGAAACTGGAAAGGACTAGGTTTTCCTGAAGCATGGAAACCTAGAGAAGAAACAGAATCTTGCAAACAATTGAGACATGGTTTTACACAAGTAAGACAAAATCAATCAGAGTCATTTCTTTGGAAGTTCAGATGTATTGGTGAAATCTTTAGACTTCTGTCCGATGGTCATCATCTCAATCATTCCTAATCAGAGCGTTGTTGCCGGGTGCTCGCAGGGACATGATGGCCAAGTCATCACACTTAACACTGCAGCAATCTTCAGACATATGAGTTATCCCAAAGGTGGACAGTATGCATCGTATTTTTAAAACAAAAGTGTCTTTTAAAAAAATCACTCACATATTTAAGACTTGCACTTTCCTTAACTTCATTCCACCAGATGGAAAGAAGTATCCTGTTGAAAGCCATTTATGACAGAAAAAGACCAGTGCTGGTGCTTGGAAACTCATAACCATAGACCATAAGTGAAATCACAGCGAAGAAACATTGTGCATAGAAAAATCTACAGACAAAAATGTGATCTCTAAAGCATGCATCATCGACTGTCATAGCCTCAACTAATCACTGCACCTAATCTATCAAGATCAGAGGCAGGTAGAGTAATAGATTCCTGAGTAAAGCATATACACAAAGCCACTGCTTACCGCATAAAATGGCCACGTAAGTACATTTTAGAAAAGTGTGCTTATGTTGCTCTCTTTTGGTGAAAAAGCAGTACTGTTCACTTTGAGGGCCACTGGTTTTTCTTTTTAACTTTTGAAAAAATAATTTTCTTGTTACAAAAACAGTCTGTTTTGATACAGCATTTCCTGTGCCTTTTGCACAATTTAAAGTGCTAATTGCAAACCGTCGAACAGCTAGAGCTGCTTTAAATAATTCTGAATTCCTAAATTGCTGTGGATCAAAAGCCAGTTGGAGCACATAGTCAAATGGTTTCATTCTGGGCTCCCAGGAAATGTCCCTTTGTAATAATTGAAAAAAGAAGGTACTGAAGAGGAAGATACCGACTATATAAGGGAGTCAGCATCTTACACCCGATTCACTGAAAGGCACCCTCCTGAGTCTTCCAGTCATTTAAATATTTGCTAAAATTAATTGTGTTCTATTTGAAAGAGACAAAAATTACTGACTAGACATAAGTAGTAGCACCTGTCCAACTATACATTTTTAAAATTCAACTAGTTTCAAAATCAGAACCAGTGACATGGTGGAGTCAGCTTGTACTACCTCTATTAAGTGACATAATTGTGATAGTTGAAATCTGTTGTCATGGGAGTTTCCATAGGATGGAAATTGGGTTTGGTGTGTGTGTGTGTTTGTGTGTGTGTGTGTACTGGTTATTAAACATTTATCGGCATACCACTCAAAATGCCAAAAAGCATGCCAAAAAGGCCTTTCCCTTTGACTAATGAAAACTGATATACAATTAACAATTTTCTAATAGTAGTGAATATAAATATTGGATAAAGGAGAATTCAGTACATACTCACCATTATTTAATTGAAAATATTAGTTTTGATGCTATATTTAAATTTACCCAGGTCTAACTCTTAATTTATAGAGTGGTATCATAAAGGAAAAGGGTATCATTTTTCCTTTTCTTTCATCTACTAATAAATCAAGCAACATATAGCACTTAGTTGTCAGAATGGAAACTATTCCCAATTATTATTACCTCATTTCCTCTCCAAATTGAGGCTTTTCTAAAAGCCTATGTTCCAAACCTGTGTTTAACCAGTTCTTTTCAGAAGTCATCCAGGAGAGTGGTAGTGGTACCGTGATTTAGGGGATTCAGCAGTGGGCTGCTAACGGAAAAGTGAGGGCTGGGACCCCACTCCCTGCTCTGAGAGAGACAGATGGGACAGTCTGCTCCTGTAAAGCGACAGTCTTGGAAACTCAATGGGGCAACAGGTCTAGTCTGTCATGCCCAGTAACTGTGGGTCAGAATCCACTTGATGGCAGAAGTCAAATAAAACTGAGTAACTTTGGGGAATTTTTAACTTATCAAAACACATCTCACAAACAAAGTGAAAAAATTTATATCTATATTTTAATGAGACTGAATCAGTGGATGTGCAAATGCATGAATAATATCATAACGGCGCCAGCAAAATGTTTGCTTGCCAAACACCAGAAAGCACTGTTCCAGGAGTCAAGCCTGCCTTGGGCTCCCTAAGAAAATAAGAATCAGAGAGCACTCAGAGTATTGACGACTTCGGAGATCCCCACATGTTTAGCAGAACAACCTCGGACCACAATGATTCTGGTATTTCAAACCGTAGAGTGGGATCTCCTAGCCACAAGTCATGGAAACTTAACTTTTAATGTATCACAGCCGTCTGCAGCTCACATGTGCTAAAGGGACTGAGATGAACTCATACCACAATGGTACAGTAGCTTGAGTTTATATTAGGTGCAGCTCACTATGTGGGGAGGATCACCAAGGGGAGGTCTGATGAATTATTATTCTAGTTCTGTCTATGACCCCAGGACACACTTGAAGGTGTTATACCTCAAGGTGGTATTCTGGTGAAGAAAATATAGCATTAATTAATTAATGATTACCCATTAATAAGGGGAAGAAATGAAACAAAATGATCATTCAGTTAAATAGCTTTAACAATGTCACCAACAGCAACAAGGAAGCTGAGAGATTGATAAAGGTTACCAAACATCAAGGGCAAAAATAAAACCTTTAAAATGATTCTTTTCATGTTTTTTCCCATAATGTAAACCAATAACTAAAGCCTATTTTAGGTTCAAATGTTAGAGAAGATACAATTATCAAAGCAGCAAAAGCTATTGCTTTATCATTAAAACTTCAGAATAATGATAAGAAGAACATAATTCATGCCACTGAGAAGATTTGTAAGAGACAAATGATTTTTTTAATTATTTACTACAATGAAAAAATAAAGTAGACTCACTGTCTCACTCACTCACTAACTCACTCACTCTCTCACTTACTCACTCTCTCACTCATTGTCCAACTCTCACTCACTCACTCTCTCACTCTCACTCACTCACTCTCTCATTCACTCACTCACTCTCTCACTCTCTCACTCACTCACTCTCTCACTCACTCACTCTCTCACTCACTCTCTCACTAAAAAAAAAGAAAAAAAGAAAGTAAAAGGTATCTGATAAGATTGTTTCTAATGCTGTTGACAGAGGTGAGACTGATCATTGGATCCCTAACATTGAAAAAAAGAATGATCACTTTGCAAAGAAGAATTAATAAAAATGGAATTTTCAATATTACAAGTCATTAAATTGAAGATATACGAGAATCATTATTAAATACAATATAGAATCAGAATCTATTGTGAAATAACACCATAAAAATAACTTTTAAAACTACAGCAAATAAAGAAGACATGTATTTAGCAAAATGAAAAGCTAATCTTTGGCATAGTTATTTTGAAGGTCATCTTAAGGAATTACAATTGTTACTTTGGAAATGCACAAAGTCATAACCTTATGAGCACTATTGGTATCATGCCCATTTTACCGATGTGGAAACAGACTGCAAGTAACCTGTTTAAGGTCAGAACATTAGTAAATGGTGGAGCAGTTCACCTGAGTCTGGGCTCTTCGCTGCCACACTATGAGCATCTCATTCACTGAGTGAGACAAAAATGTAGAAAATTTAGAAATCCTTTTTAAAGAGAAAGTTCTCTCTTGTTTTTTAGCCCTTTCTACTGTCTGCCTCTGCATACATTCTATCACATAACACAAGCAATTGTTAAGCAAATTACCCAATTATGCCTGCTGCCTCAAAGGGCCATTACATCTGGAAACCAGAGACAAGACCTCATATTACATAGAAATATTCCGTGCTAACAGTAATAGCCATTTTATAGAAGTCCTTACATACACCTCTGATATTTTTCTTTATTACACTTCATTATAATTATGTTCAGATGGCTTTTTTCTGTGTTAGAGTTTGAGGTCTTGAAATGTGAGGATGATATCTTACTAATAATTTGTTTCTGTGCTATCTAGAATAATTCTTGACACACAATTAACACTCAATACATATTTGTTAAAATGAAGTTACATATCTGAGCCAAGAAAAGCAAGCTTGAAAGAAGCAACTTTAACTTACATACTGAAAGACAGTTCATCATTTTCAATACTAAAAAATTTTACTACAGTGAAACAAAAAATGTCCATTGCCTTCATTCCTCGTATAAAATAGAAATGTCTCTGGGACCTGAAACATCACATCCCTCTTTAAGTTTAGGTTGCTGTCCCACTGTGGTAGTTACATAATCTGCTGTCAATTTGTGGATCCAGAGTGAAGGGGTGGAGTCTAGCCTGTTAATCAGGTCATAGCCAATGAGGCATCTGTGTGAGCAGGGCCTTCTCCTGAGGATTCTGGAAACTCTGGTATTCCTCCTTGGAGGGGGCAGACACTCTCCCTCTCTTGACTCACTCCCTGGGAGACGTTGCCGCTGACAAGACACATGGAACTACGCTAGCACCCTGAGCTGGAGGCGCCACGTAGAGACCCCTGCCAGCTCTGAGCTACTTAGAACACCACTGAATCCATAGACTTCCCATTCACTGGCTTGTGATCATCCTGCATTTGGCATCATTGCATGTGTGTCGTGAGTCTTAAGAGGACTTTATAGATTGGTGTCGGACATATGGGCTAATCCCAGACTCATGGATTTCATCTGGCCTGGGCTGAGATGTTTTCTCAATATTCAATTGCTCTTGTGTATAAAGCTCTTTCCTATTGACATTGGTCTCTCCCTCTCCCTGGATTTGTCTCTCTAGTCTACCCAGACTAACACACCCACCTAACCTATCTGATCGGTGGCAACAATGTCCTACACTCTTTGGGAATCACGGCCTCTACCAAGCCCTGTCAATCCTCCACTCATCACAAAGGCCAGCAGTCAACTCCATAACAAGCAAGCCCTTTCTCCCTGCGTCCATTGATTCTACTGTGCAATGGGTAAATTCCAATCTGTGGTGCCTATGAATTTTATGATGTGGTCCCAATTTACCTCGTATCCCGACGCATGTTTGTTCACGGTTAGCTTGTGCAGGTCCTAGGTGTAGGTTTCTGCTGTCTTGCATACTCCCTGTAACTGGGAGCCTCTTTTTTGCCATATCAAACTCCGACTCAAATGCCTCCCTATGTTATTTCCTCTCAACTCTCACACACACAAAGAGCTTTCCGCTGTTCTCCTCGAAGCACTCAGTGTCTCCAGTTGTTCATGCTGGTATTATCCGGTAGCACACACCTGTCTGCCACCTAGAGCATGAGCTCATTGCACCACAAGAGTAGAGGACAAGAACTTGGCACTTTTAACTGCCACCTTATTCTATTGTTTGTTCAAAGTCCCTGGCTGTGTGAAAAATGCGTCCCTATATAATCTAGACAGATTTATCCCCACTATGCAGGTCTTCCACTGAATTCACCATCTCTGTCCACTTGCAGGGGGGCCTCCAACTCTCTGCTCTACACACCCCTTCACCCACCAGGGGCCTCCTTGCTGGGGCCTCAAACCTCTGGGGTACCCACTCCACCTGTTTCCAATCCGCATAGCGGGGTGCTACAGACCACCGGAGAAGGGCTGGCAATTTCTTCCCTGAATTCAAATCTTCAGGTCCTACACCTCCTCGAGGTGGTGCCTGCTGACGTTGTCCTGTCTACCAACCCAGAGTGATAGGTTCTGTTTCTTAGTTCATTCATCCGCCATGGCCATTTCAAACCTAAGATGGTAATGTTGTGGGACTGAACACGTCTCATAGCCACACCAGGAAAATGTACCTTTCCGGGACAGTCTTTTTCTCCTGGGATGCCACCTCTAACTCATCTTGCTTTGGAATGGCACCCCATTCAAAGCCACAGCAGAAAGCCAGGAATCTCCAGAACACCAACGTCCGTTTTTTCTCCCATTGTAGGTGAGGCGGAGCGAAACGAGGGCGCCCTCTGCTGCCATGGGAAGCATTTGCCTCCAGCCTGCGGCTCCTGAGGATGGGGACAACTAGCCCGGGGAGTCGCCACTACGCCCTTCTTTCTAGGCGCCTGTCTCCCTTTGGGAGACACCTTATATCAGAGGACTTCCAAACATTCGTGGACAACAGGATGAAAAGACCCTGGAGTTTTTCCACAAACATTTTTTAAGCTCCCTGATGATTGTAAGTTCCTTTATATGTTTCATGCATCATTGTAGCCCTAGTGCCAGCCAGGCCAGAGTGCCTGCAATCTAGGGCACAGGGCATTTTTTATTCAATGAATGGATGAAGGTAGTTACCACTCGTTGACACGTATTCTGAATCTTAGTTTTAACAGCATTTGAGACTCAATGATACCCAGCCATACTTAAAATTACAGAGTTAAAAATTTTTATTGGCAAATATATACAAGTACTTTTCTGTTGTCCAATAGGGGAATCAAAACAAACTTAAAATTAGCATTTCCTATTTTCTTCACAACAAAAATTTTTCTTAGACAAGGATAACATTTTTTTAGGGAAAAATACTGTCACCCATTGCTTGCTCATAGCAGAACCAGGAAGGGAATCCACATTTTTCAGCTTCCTATTTCAGTGCTTTTCTATTACAAAATTCACAATATAGTGTGACTCTTAGGCTCCAGGGAATCCAACCTGACTCTTTGTTGTTGTTGTCGGATGCCATTGAGTCGGGTCTGACTCTGGGGACTTATATGCTCCAGAAACAAACCCTGTCCTGTTCTGCGCCATCGTCGCGATTACGTTTGCGCCCACTGCTGCAGCCACTGTGCCAGTCCATCTTGTCCAGAACCATCCCCTTTGTCACGCCCCTCCACTTTACCAAGCATGACGTCCTTCTCCAGGGACAGGTCTTTCCTGATAACGTGCCCAAAGTATGTGAGACAAAGTCTCTCCATCCTACGTTCTGGTTGTACTTCTTCTAAGACAGATGTTTATTATTTTGGCAGTCCATGGTACCTTCAATGTTCTTCACCAGCACCATAATTCAAATGTATTGATTCTTCATCAGTCTTTATTTAAAATCCAACTTTCATACATGTGAGACAATTGAAAATACCCTGGCTTGACGGTGCAGTGTAGCACTGAGGAAACACATAACTCTCCTCTTGTTCCGTAATATTTCCTCCCCCTACTATTATGGTTTCAGTTCTCTCACTAACCTTGTTAGACTTGTGTATGATCATCGGTAAACCTAAGATCGTTTGATGCATGAAAGCCAACACAAGTAACCCCCCAGAAAAAGGAATGGGAGTAAGTTTCCTGACGGTAAAGAAAGGGGGGGTGAGCTGGTAGCAGTGACTGCATAATGCCACTCGACAGGCATGACTAACAGAATTGTAGGTGAATGGGTATATTTGTGTAAGAGATGGCAAAGAAATAGATATGTATGTATGTATGTATATATATAATAAGGGTTGGGGTAGATAGGGAGGGGATGTCAAGGGGATATAAAGGGGATGTAAAGGGGAATGGTTATCAAGGAGATCCAGGAGGAGGAGAATGTTTTGACACTGATTGTGGTAACAATTGTACAATACTGCTTGGTGTGACTGAACTCCAGAATGTTATGATATCTGTAAGTGCTCCCAATAAAATATTTAAAAAGAAAATACCCTAGCTTGGGCTGAATGCACTTTATTCCTCAAAACAACATCCTTGCTTTTCAGAACTTTAAAAAGGTCTTGTGCAGCAGGTTTACCCAATGCAATACATTCTTTGATCTCTTGACTGCTGCTTCCATGAGCATTGATTATGAATCCAAGAAAGATAAAAATGCTCGGCAATTTCAATGCTTTCTCTGTTTAGAATGACATTATCTATTGATCCAATTGAGAGAGTTCTGGTTTTCGTTGCATTGGGTTATAATCCATAATGAAGGCTGCAATCCTTGATCTTCATCAGCAAGTGCTTCAAGTCTTCCTCACTTTCAGCAAGCCAGGTCGTGTCATGCGCATTTGGCAGGCTGATAATAAGCCTCCTCCAAACCTGACGCCATGCGCTTCTTCCTGTAATCCAGCTTCTCTGATGACTGGCTCAGCATACAGACCAAATAAGTATGGTGAGACCCACCCCTGACACCCACCTTTTCTGAGTTTAAACCATGCGCTATGCTCTACTTCTGTTCTGCAGCTTGATCCATTGCAGGCTCCATATGAGTGCAGTGAAGAGCTCTGGAATTCCCTCTCCTCAGTGTCGCCTGCAGTTGCTACGATCCACGCAGTCAAGTGCCTTTGCATCATTAATGAAGCACAATTCTTTTCTGCTATTCCCTGCTTTGAGCCAAGATACATCTGACAGCAATAAGAGCCCTTTCTCCACAGCATCTTCTGAATCTAGGCTGAATCTTAACTGGCTTAATCTAGATGACTCACAGTGATCCTGTATGACTGCACAACTACTCCAGGCTTCCTAGGTCACGCTCATTAAAGGGCAGATCCGCAGGCTTGGCTCTAACACGGCAGCTGGGTCGGTTCTGATCTTTCTGTCCGCAGCCACACACTTCATCATTGCACCACCAGGGCTTGGTGTGTAACTGGGTTGGGGTATTTTTTTTAATAAAGAGGAAATAAACTACAGGACTTAATACAGAGACCCAATCTTTTGTAAGGAATCTCTGTATAATTTTCTCCAATTGGGATTATTCAGTAAAGGGTTATGGTGTAGTACAGCCTTTTAGAAAACCTACTAGGTTTGATATGTAAAGTGCTTCGGAGATGTCCAGCATGTGTAGGAAAAAGTAAGGTCAACATTAAAGTATTTGGTTCCTAAAATGGACTTGTCATGGTTTACCAGGGCATACATTCCCTGGAGATTCTGAATAATCACAGAGCCTAGAAAAGCAATGACACAGCTGTGGTTCAAAGACATAGAACACTATGATTGCAGGCCTACGGAGCCCTTATGACACTGTGGACTAGAATTTGGCTGCTAATCTTAAGGTCAGTGATTCAAACCCACTGGAAGCTCCACGGGCGAAAGGTAAGGATGTCAGCTTCTCGGAATATTTACAGTAAAAAAAGAAAATCCAAAAGTATACATAATAATGAAGAATTTGAATCTGCCTTTGCTATTTCTTTTAACTGTAGGAACTCAATGTCTTGGTTAAAATGATCGAAAGGAGTAATGGTTTAGCACAGCATTTTAAAAGAGCACACCACCTAACCACAGCTGCGACAGAGTAGTGTGTTGCCCCGGGCATTCTCATTGCACCAGGTGCACGTGAAAGGTAGACCCTGACTACGGAAGACTGAAGATGAATCGATGCACGTGAATTGTGGTCCTGGAGGAAAATGTTGAAATGTACCACGGGCTACGAAAAGGCCAAATCAATCTGTATCAGAGGAGGTAAGTGCAGAGTGCTCCTTAGAGGCACGGATGGCAAGACTTCCTTTTTCAGACTTTGGACATATCATCAGGAGAGACTGGTGCCTGGAGAAGAACATGGTGTTTGGTGAAGTCCTAGCATACTGAGAGAGGTAGGTCTTCAAGGAGATGGAAGGACACAGCAGCTGCATCAGTGGGACAATTTTGAGGGTGATGCAGGAGCGTGCAGTGTTTTCTTCGGTTGTGCACACAGCAGTGTGGTGGTGCTTTGCATGGGAGAGTGAGCTGAATGGGATAAACAGAACTTTAGAAAGAGAGAAAATGATTTTTTGTTCTTTGATGCCTGATAACTGATCCCTTCGGAACCTCGTGATCACACAGGCTGGTTGCTTCTTCCATGTGGGCTTTGTTGCTTCTGAGCTACATGGCCACTTGTTTATCTTCAAGCCTTTAAGACCCCAGATGCTAAAATCTTTTGATAGCCGGGCACCATCAGCTTTCTTCACCACATTTGCTTATTAACCCGCTTTGTCTTCAGCGGTTGTGTCAGAGGGTGAGCATCATAGAATGCCAATTTAATAGAAGAAAGTATTCGTGCATTGAAGTACAGGCCCAAGGTCCTTCCACCACCTTAATACTAAACCTATAACTATAGGCGCATAGATCTATTTCCCCATCCTCATATATATATATTTGCATATATACATGTCTTCGTCTAGACCTCTATAAATGCCCATTGCCTCCCAGCTCTTTCCTCTATTTCCCTTGACTTTCCTCCTCTCCCACTATCATGCTCTGTTCCCACCTGGGTTTCAGCAATACCACTTCATTTCTTTACCCTTGATCATGCCCTACCAGGTGTCCCACACCCACCTCACCACCAATTTGGATCACTTATTGTTCCCTTGTCCCTGGGTTTGTTAACACCACTTCTTTAAACCCCACCACCCCCTATTCCACACCCCCCCCAGAAATTTCACTCTATTGTTTTTCCTCCAGATTGTTAATCCAGCCTATTTTATTTAAACAGACCTGCGGAGATAATAACATGCACAAACGCTAAGGACAAACGGGTGCATAAGAAAATGTGGCGAAGGAAGCTGATGTTGCCTGACTATCAAAAGGTATAGCATCTGGGGTCTTAAAAGCTTGAAGGTAAACAAGTAGCCATCTAGCTCAGAAGCAACAAAGCCCACATGGAAGAAGCACACCAGCCTGTGTGATCAAGAGGTGTTGAAAGGATCAGGTCTAAGGCATTATCAGGGAAAAAAATCTTACCATAGTGAATGAAGCGGGAAGTGCAGAGTGGAGACCCAAAGCCCATTTGTTGGCCACTGGAGATCCCCTTGCAGAGGGGTCTAGGGGAGGAGATGAGTCAGTCAGGGTGCGATGTAGCACCGATGAAGAATACAGCTTTCCTCTAGTTTCTAAATGCTTTCTCCCCCCACCCCCACCCCACTATCATGATCCAAATTCTACCTTGCAAGTCTGGCTAGGCCAGAGGATGTACACTGGTGCAGATAGGAGCTGGAGGCACAGGGAATCCAGGGCCGAAGATACCTTCAGGACCAGGGGTGTGAGGGGCGATACTGGGAGGGTAGAGAGAGAGTGGGTTGAAAGAGGGAACCGATTACAAGGATTTACATGTGACCTCCTCCCTGGGGGATGGACAGCCGAAAAGGGGGTGAAGAGAGATGCCGGATAGGGCAAGATATGAAAAAATAATAATTTATAAATTATCAAGGGCTCATGAGAGAGTGGGGAGCAGGGAGGGAGGGGAAAAAATGAGGACCTGATGCGAAGGGCTTAAGTGGAGAGCAAATGCTTTGAAAATGATGAGGGTAATGAATGTACAGATGTGCTTTACACAATTGATGTATGTATGGATTGTGATAAGGAGTGTATGAGCCCTTAATAAAACGTTTTAAAAAGAGAGAGAGAATATGCTGAGGAGAAAAATCAAAATGCAAATAGAGATATTGGGCTGAGTACACCTGGGGCAAAAGTACAAAATCAAGTTAGCGTCTACAGAATCTACATATTCTTTATGTATAGTAAATGTTTCATGGTTACAATTCTATTACTTCCATTTTAAAAGAGGCCAAAACCCAAAGAATTAGCTAACTTTGCTTAATTTTTAAAAACCTTCAATCTCTTCCCCAAATTTGAGTTTTCCTTTATACTTTTCACATTATAATGTGGAAATTTTACTGAACAAAAATGCTGGTTTGAGATAAAATGACATTAGACTTGGATGATCTACCTATTTCTAGCCTAAGGACTACGTAACTTTCTGCATTCACATTTTCTTCATTTTAATGAAAATAAGGTGATGTGTGAGAATTGAATTTTGTTATATTGCATTAAGGATTATACACTCCAGATTTCTCAGATACACTGAGTCCTATCGAATTTTTCCAAGTTAGATATACAAGGGGATTTTGTAAAGTACAAAAATGGAATGAATTCCATGAATATTTTAAGACTCTTTGTATTAGAACTACGTAGGTATTGAAGGAATACATTTTATTTCTTAACTTCTTAAGATTATCTTTCTCTCTCATTAGTGAAACAATACAGCTATAATAAAGCATATATAACAGCTTGACGCAACATATATCATTTTGTTTTAAAATCCTTAAAAGTTTTCACCAGCACAATGTCAGTTTAATACTTAGAATTTAAGTGCTATTCTTAGGAAGAACAAGGATTGGAACAATTTCCTTATTTTTATGGTATGTTTTCTATGACTATATCAAATATTGAAGGCCAACTTGATGCAAATTTACAAGTATACTGTCCATTACAATAGTCAAGACTTAAAGTTTTAAAGCGCAAATCTCAGTATTTTAATAACATAATTTTGCTTAGACCGCTATAGTATTTTTTATTATACAATTCCTTAAATATACTAAATACATATTGATCCCTATGTCCTTATATTATATATTAAGTACATATTTAAGGAGATGAATTTGATAATAATATCACATAAACAAAGAAGAACTAAGTGTGACAAAATTTCTTGAGGTTTGTAAAGCATCTGACAAGCTGTTACAGAAAAAAAGAAAGAAAAATGAAAAACAATCTGGTTAACTCAATATTACTTCCTACCAGTAATATGACAAATTCGGAGTACATTCCCGCTTTACAGGATTTGTTTCTTTCCAACAGACTTTGTCTCTCTAAGCCGGTATTCTCAGACAGCCAGCAAGGGCCACTGCAGATGCATGTGGTGTATTGTTATACAAAGCTCTGATCTTCTGCTAATGGATGAAGGTAGATTCTTATTAAAGGAAAATTTTCATCACATAAGACCCAATAAAGGACTAACGATACTAATGATCCCTTTTGTCACAAGGATTTGGATCACACTCTGACTGCATTCTTAAGTGATTTATATTACTTTGCCTATCATAATTACATTAGAAAGGTCTATCATAAGTATCATTATAGTTACTTATTTGTAGTAATCCTTCCTGACTTTCAACCGTGCCTGTCAAAAGGCTGGTTCCAATATTCCTGGAGCAATGACCAAATTCTCCAGGGACAAACGTGAGTAAATTCTCGGGTGCAACAGAAGATTAGCTGGCAATGTTCACAATAGCATTGTCATTATATGTTTGATAAACTGATGAGTAGTATCTTGGTTAATTTATTAGTGAATGAATAGGAGACTCGCAATGTATGGTAGGATACTAAAAATTCAGAAATGTCCTAAAGGTTGAGAAACACATTTTGATTTTTATCCTATTTCCTAAACATACCTGTTTGTTGCAATGGGCAGTGTTGTTGCCATAGTCTATACATGCATTCAAATAAATCATTAAGCAGTAAATCTCCAAGTAGTCTGCAAATCTACTGTCTTACTCTCTACAAAAGCATGGAGTATTTATTTTGTTTCCAGGCACTATATGAAAGTTTATTAACTCTTCAAATATTTTTATACTTTAAAATTTTGTCATTTAATTATATATATTAAAAACTGACAATATATATCTGTCTATGTATCTATCCCCACAATTGTCAGTCTATTTTGTGGTGAGTTGTGAGTTGTTGTGATGCTGGAAACTGGGAAACTGGGATTTCAGATGCCAGCAGAGTCACTCATGATGAACAATGTGGACAGTGTCCAGACTATGAGCAGGCTACAAACATGCGAAAGGTTGCCCACTTCTGAAGGATTCACCACTGTACACCTTGGGAATGACAGCGGAACCTGGTGTGGTACTGTGCTGAAAGTTGAATCCATCAAGTTGGAAGGAATTCAAAATACTGCTCAGGAAGAACTAATGACATGACCACAATGGCATGGGACCGTCATTCGTTGATGGACCACGACACAAAGTAGGAAGCAGCAGATGCAAATATCTTTTAATAATCAAAATGAGGAATGCACTATCTGAATCTCAGCAAATTGGAAGTCGTCAAACTAGAAATGCATAATGAAGAAGGAAGACTGCAAAAGAACCGATACATGTGAACTGTGGTGTTGGCACAGAATATTGAAAGGACTCTGGCCTGCCAGAAGAACAAACAAGACGGTCTTAGAAGCAGCACAGCCCGATGCTCCTTAGAAGTGAGCATGGATGGCAGGACTTCATCTCACATACCTTGGACATGTTATCTGAAGAGCCCAGTCCCAGGAAAATGACATGATACGTGTAGAGAGTCAGCAAAAACCGAGTACACAGTGGCTGCCACTGTGTACATGTACCAAGAGGCTCGTACATGGCAATGGTAATGATGGTAAATGACCTGGCACTATTTCCATCTGGTAATAATAGTGTCGCTGTGAGCGAAAGTGACTCCCAGAAACCAAAGATAACAGGGAGCAGTAATTAATATAACTGGTATTCAAATTTATCCAACCACTAAAGCCAATGGTGAAGAATTCAACAATTCTACCAAGTTCTTCAGTATGAATTGATCAAACATGTAATCAAGACAGATTCATAATCAGAAATGGCTGGAAAGCAAACGCTGGAAACAAAGAGTTGGGAAATATGGACTTGATGACAGGGACAACGCTTGAGAGCACATGATGGCATTTTGCATGAATGCTCACTTTTTTCTTGCAAATACCTGTTGTCAACAACATAGATCGCAACTATGTACATAGACCTCACAAATGGGAAGACACAAGAACCAAACTGAGTACATCTGTGGGAAGGGACAGAGGAAACACCCAATATCATCAATGAAAGCAAGGCTAGAGGCTGAGTACAGAACACACCATCAATTACTCATATACCAGTTCAGACTGAAGCTGAAGAAAATAAAAACAAGTTTGCAAGAGCCAACACATAGCCTTGAGTATATATACCACATGAATGTACAGATCATCTTGAGAATAAACTGGAAGCACTGCACACTAATGACTTAAGGCCACATGATTCGTGGACTGACATCAAGAACATCATCTTTTGATGTTTCCTGCATCATTCAATATTTTGCCCACAGAATCTTTTAATATTGTAGCTCAAGGTTTGGATAGTTTGAATTTTTTTCAGCATTCAAAAGACAATGAAAGAAATATAAAGAGACACTGTATCAAAAAGAACCAGTAGACATTCAACCATTTCAGGAGGTGGCGTATGAACGAGTCAGTGATACTGAAAGAAGTTCAGTCTGCACTGAAGGCCTTCAGGAAAGACTGCAGTTTGTCAGAATACCCACTGAAATGTTTCATCAAGCTGGTAAAGCACTTAAATTCTTACTGATATATGCCAAGAAATTTGAAAATAAAAGAGACCCCCCAGAGTACAGAAATTATCAAACAATATGATTAATAGCACATAGAAGTAAAATTTTGCTGAAGATACTCCAAGAACAGTTGCAGCAGTCCAACAGAGAGCTGCTCGATATGTCAGCCATCTTCAGAAGAGGACATGGCCTGAGGGACAGCATTGCTGAAAACAGAGAATACCAGGAAGATACCTACTGGTGTTTTATTGCTTTATTGGCTATGCAAAGGCATTCAGCTGTGTGGATCATAACAAACTATGAATAACATCACAAAGAATGGGAATTCTAGGACATTTCATTGTGCTCGTGCAGAACCTGTACATGTACCAAGAGGCAGTTATCAAACACAAGAAAAATGCACACTGCTTGTTTGAAATCCAGAAAAGGTATGGGTGAGTTGGATCCTTTCACCATATTTAGTCAATCTGTATGCCAAAAAAAAAAAAACTCCACGGAGCTGGACTCAATGAAGAAGAACTCGGCATCAGTATTGGAGGAAGGCCTATTATCAACCTTTGATGATTACAACTCAGTACAAAGAAAAACAAAATCTTCAGAACTAGACCATTTTTAATAAGTAGCATATGATCAGCATTTGCAGAAAAGACTGACGCTATCGAGGATTTTATTTTGCTTGCATCCAGCTCATGGTAAGAGCAGTCAAGAAACCAAGTGAAGTATTGCATTAGGCAAATGTTCTGCGCAGACTTCTTTAAAATGCTGAAGAGCAAGGACACCACTTGAAAGGGTGACGCCGGACAGGGTAAGACATGACAAGATAATAATAGTTTATCATTTATCAAGGCTTCATGAGGGAGAGGGAGTGGGGAGGGAGGGGAAAAGTCAGGAGCTGATACCAAGGGCTCAAGTAGAAAGCAAATGTCTTGAGAATGATGATGGCAACAGATGTACAAATGTGCTTGACACAATGGATGGATGTATAGATTGTGATAAGAGTTGTACGAGCTCCCAATAAAATGATCGAATAAAAGAATTTTTTAAAAAAGATTAAGGTGTACCTGATTCAAGCCATGGAATTTGAGTCACCTGGCAACATGTCCAGAATTGATGCCTTTGAATGATAGTGTTGGTGAAGAATACTGAAAGTGCCAAGGGCTGACAGAAGAACAAGCAAATCTTTTTTAGAAGTACAGACAGAATTCACCTTAGAAGCAAGTGGCTTTGGATGTGTTATAAAGAGAGACATTCCCTAGAAAAGGGCATCATGCTTGGTTAAATGGCGGGTCAGTGAATAAGGAGGTCTTCACTGAGCTGCGTGGACCCAGTGAGGACAACAAGAGCTCCCACATGACACACATTCTGAAGAGGGTGCTGTACTAGTCAGTGTTTGGTTGTGTTGAGTATAGGGGTCACTAGGAGCTGGAGCTGACTGGAGACACAACAATAACAGCATACATTAGGAAAGCCAAAGGTCATTAAAATAATGTCCTTTACTTTAGCATGTTATCAGAGGACCAGGTCTGGGCAAGATCACCATGCTCGGGAAAGTAAGGGTCAATGAAAAAGAGGCCGACCGTCAGGGAGTGGATCGACCCGGTATTTGCAACGGTGGGCTTAAATGTAACAAGGGTTGTATGCAGCGTCATTATAAGTCAGCGTCTACTCAGATACCTAATAACAACAACTTACTGGCATTTTTTACATAGAAGGGACATGCTAGCTTCCCTTATTTGCCCATCTTCATCTTTCACTGAAAAAAATTCAACTTTGAAATCTTTTATAGAATATGCCCACTTTGTATAAATAATAATGTATTCTTAAAAGTCAACATTTGTGCCACTGGTTGTCAATCTGAAAAAAAGCCATACAAGCACATAAAACCTTTTTTTATAAGGTTTTCTCCAAAATGATTCCTTTCTTTGTGGAAAAAAAATTCTAAATTCTTTAGATATAATTACCTTTAATGAATGAATGCATAAAAGGTAGTAAGATTAAAATATCCTCCTGACTAAAGTTTAGTATAGTATTTTAAAAATAACAATATTTTTAATTCTCCAAGAAAATTAAGCTCATATATGAGATGCTAACATAATTATAACCTTACTAGAAGTACTGCTGTTTTATTCCATGATAAAAGTCATGAAAGTGTCATTTCCAAATTTTAGAATCTTCTGCCTTCCAGCCATGTAAAAGGGAATTGACGCCTATTTTGTTTACTCGACCTGACTTTAATAGCAGGTGAAGTTATCCCCATAGAGCCATTGCTGTGTGAACAGCAACAGAAAATTACTGTGAAAATATATCTCAGCAATCTGAGAGTTTAATTGGGAGCCAGTCACATCAATTACTAAAAACTGTGTGTGTGTGTGTGTGTGTGTGTGTGTGTGTGTAAACAAAAATAACCATTTGATAACATGCTGTAACTTTCGTATGTTAAACATTTTATTATAGTTACATATCTGAGTAATTAAAATAAGTTCACCATACAGCTATCACATGCTGAAGCATGACAATGCAATGCTAATTGCACATTGTGTTGACATCGCAAGCACATTTCCCGTAACAATATTTGTACTCATATACAGGTAGTAAATCACATGGGGATACTTTGAGTCATGATTCATGTTAGCAAATGTATTGCTTCCTAGCTAATCCTCGAAGTCAGAATCTTTGGCAAATCCGTTGTTATTACCATGTTGTGCCCACATATACTAGTTACTGTGTGGGCAGCAGATCTCAGCCCCAAGGACTGTCAATGTCAACCTCTGAAAGAGAAATACTAGCATTACCTGACTACTTTTGCAAGATACAGATTCTTACAATTTTAGAAAATATTATTGTATTGAATAATATCTTTTACTCTAAAGTTGCGGGGAGGGGGCGAGGAATGAAAGCTTTATATCATTTTCCTCAGCTAATATAGCTCAGGTAACACAGAATGTGTTACCTGAATAATTTTCCTTCCTTTCCTAATATATCATACATACATTTCTAACGAAGCAAAACACACTAACAAAAAAAGGAATAGAGCAGAAATCTTGAAGTATGCAACAAGTTTCAATATACCGAATTTAGTTGTTAAACTGCTATTTTAACCAGGTATCTTGGTTCTTAAGGAACCAGAAAATGAATGTATTTTAGTTACAGAGACTTAAAATTGGCTTTTAAAAATTCTCTGACAAACTGAACTCGATTTAATGCCATGTTTCATCTAAGTTTTATTGTTGCTGTGGCAAAAAACATAAAATCATAAAGTGCAAGGAAAACTAGTATTTAAAGGCAAGTTGTCTTTTTTCTTGACTTTGTCCACACAAAGGTCAAAACTTCAAAAAAAAACTAATAAGTTAAAAAAATGAGAGCAGGGTAAAAAAATAAAATTGTGATCCCTCAATCTGTTATTAAATTTTAAATGTATTCATAAGTCAATATTAGCTCAAACTATTTAGGTAACAATTACAGCCCTTAAAAAAGAAAATCAATTTTTTTAAAAAATCAGATCTCAGGAACACAATTAATGAACTAACTATAGTTAAATGTTTTATTGTTTAACTGCCAGACTTGAGACTCAAAAACATATTGAGACTCAAAATATATATTAGCATTATATATAAAAGAAAAGGAAATTATTTTCTGTCATCTTGAGGTATTTACTATTATTTTAAAAGAACATACATTTCAGGATGAAACAATGCCTTATAAAAGCCTGGAAAATGGAGTTCTTACAACTATCAGTATCCCTTTTCTTTCTCTTTCGTACTTTGGAAAGGTCAAGCAGAGTAAACGTTTAGACTTGAAGAGTAGTTCTGAACGAAGTGACTTTGGCATGCTACATATAAGTGACTATAGGACTAGTTTAATAAAATCTAAGGATGGGAGACATTAAAAACCAAAAGAAAGTATTTGCATTTGAATTCACATTCAAACATCTGACATTTCAAGTTAGATAATAGAATGCTATTGTTATATAGCTTTCAAATTATAAAGAGAATTAAAGTGGAATATTGTACTGGGAGGCACTGTGTTCTAACTGTATCAATACTAGATGAAAATATAAAAGGTTGATTATTTTGTTGGTTTCATTTGGTTTGGCTTTAGTTTTTGGTAAGATGAAGTCCCATAAACTATGTATTTAAACCGAATGTAGACATGGAAAAGTTTGTGTAGATCTCTGCATCTTTAACATAACAGTACATGAGAGCACTGTGGATATCAGCTATGTTACAGGCAGACAGCTTCACTGTCATCTCTATATTTTTTCTGGTTATACTTGCTTCTATACATTCAAGGTAAATGAAATGCAATTTGAGGCTAATAATAATAATCAAAATGTAAATCACAATAGTTCCTTCAACAGATTACATAAAGCAAATGGTAACTAATCTACAAAGCTGTATATTAAAGTGAAAACTAATTTTCAGCCTCAAACTATGTCTTCAAGTGATGATTTTTAAAATAAAGGGGTTGCTTCTTATGATTCTGGAAAGCATTCTGATCTTCTATGGCTCTGGAAAGCATTTCAACTTAAATTTACAGAATGAGCAGTGATTTTTTTCTCTCTCTAACAAAGTGAAATTAGATTCCGTAGTAAGTAAACCAAATTCCTTGTTATCAAAAACCCTGCTAGAATACGCAGCTTCTGATAATTTTCAGATAAAGCTATTTTCTCTCCGAAAGGAGAGACAGACCCGTACTATCTCTTGACCTGATACAGTTTAACCCTGCGAATAAAAAATGTATAATAAAAAGGAATATTTTATACCTCTAAAACATATGTGTGGCTGCTAGAGACTTCCACGCTTTACTCCTGTGTCTTCTGTTCGCTGCTCAGTAGGGAATAAGTAGCCATGGCCACAGCACAGCGTGTAGTCTACATACATGAGGACATGGCAGGACTCAGAGTTTCACCGCATCAAACTAGTTCAACACAGACAAGCAAATATGGGGAGTAAAAGTAGAGTGCTAAATACGGATCAAACTTAAGTAGCAAGATAAATGAAATGTGCTCATCAGTTACTTGGGCGCTCTCAGACATTTGACTCCTGTGTTTAAGGTGGCCTTTTTGCTTACTTAGGAGTTTGGGTACTGGGATTTCTCCCCATGTTAACGTTTTCCTTCTTTGAAAATAAAACGTGAACCACTAAGGAGAGAGGTTTCCAAAGTATCCACTCTCGCAAATTAGGTAACCCCTTGTGATTTACACTAAGACGACAACTGGGGTTAAATCTGTTTGTAGTGTGAAGTGTAGGGTCAAGTCAATTTCCAACTCACAGCCACCCCATAGGATAAGAGTAAAACTAACCCATAGGCTGGCTTGGCTGTGTTCTTCATAAGAGGAGCTGGCCAAGAATTTTTACTCAGAGTCATATGAGTTTAAACCACCAACATCTCAATTATAAGCCAGGTGCTCCCAGGCCCTTAAAGCTGTCTTATCTCTGACCCAAACATGAGTCTTCAAGACAAAAAAAGTAAAAGAATACCCCTTACGATCCCAGTATTTTCATTATTTATTCTAATAAGTCAAGAATATATCAAATAATTCACGAATGGAGTCATAAACACTGAGATCTACACCACCGTTTTCTTCATCCAGACCTTCTTATCCTACTTTGCCACAAACAAATAGCAAGTATTTGGGATGCTTTCAGCAACGAAAATTATCTCCTGGAATATGTGTGCTAAATATTCATAAAGAATCACACAGCTAGCAATAATTTAGAAGACTAATTTGTTGGCCTAATGTAGCCTCAGAATATAACTTTAAAAGGAAAACACTTTGGGTTATATGTGAATTAAATTACACTGGTTTCCTTGTCTCGGTTCTTTTGCTTTAGACTTATTTGGGGGATTTATTGAAAATAGCTTTTAGTAAATGGAGGAAAAAAACATATAAATTTGAAAATAAAATTGTTGGGGGGAGCAAATTTAAATGAATTGCTAAAAGGTGCATGTTTTACTTTTTAAGGATTTCAATATCAATAAAAATCCTGTTTATATTTTTATGGAAACCAGAAAGCTCACTCATTATTTCAAAATGGTAAGGTAGAAAAGGAAGTAAACTTATATGTGGCTTATACATAATAATTTTGAAGAGGAAAGAAACTTCGTAATCTAGAGTGGGTCTTTCGGGGGGGGGGGGTGGTTATCTCGGTTTTTACGTGGATGGCTACTAATATCTAGTCATTGAAATCCTCTGTTCATAATCATTTCCATTGTTTTATAAGGTGCAGTGTGAACCTACTGATTAGACTTGGCAGTGTGAGGTGGCCTCAGAACTGGGAAGAATCATCAGTGTGAATTATTATCCCATAACCCCAAGATGAACATGACCTGTTAGCTCTTCTACAGCGCAGAAGAATTGTATCTGACCACATGTGCCCAATGAAGATACATTTCCTAATAAAAATGACTGGTGTGAGACTCAAGTATCATACAGAAATACCTCATCATTGCCATTATTTTCTATTGTTTTTGGAACTCCCAATGAAAATTTAAAATCTATTTTGTGTTTTGTTTATTGTAATCCAATAGATTGTCTTCCATTTTAGATCAAAATATGGTCATTCTGGATACTAATTGAAAAATGCGCATATTATTAAAGGTAGCTAAATTTAGACAAGGAGGAGTGAAGATGTTAGAGTCAGGTTGGAATTTTAATAGTGCTTTATAGTGTGCTAGGTAATACACCATTCTATAGAAGTCTATCAAGCAATCTATCCAGCTTCTAGATATTTCCTTTTTTCCTTTTAAATGGCTACTATTATAAGAAAATTAATAAGGTATTATACCATTAATGCTTTTTTCCAAGTCAAAAGGCATATTACCTAGAATATAATTTAACACTATAATGGGATCTTTAAGATCAAGTCTGTTTTATATATTCTGCAACAAAAATAACTTTTCTAGTAGGAAGGAATTAATTATAAACCTATCAAATTCTAGACATTCTCATGTTTGTGTAAACAATTTTAACATGTTTTATTACATTTCCAGAAAGGTTTAATCTTATATTCGGTTTTCAGCTAATTCTTCACTCATGTATTATAGTAAATATATGTTATGAGCGCCTGCATGTATATATTGTCACATATGTGTCATAATATAAAACATAGCACTGAATGGTCGCTTCTTTTGCATGTTTCACTTGGAAAGAATGAGTTGCCATTATGCATAATCCAGGGTGATCTTTTTTGGTCTCAATAATGGCCATATTGGGGTGCGAACAAAACATTGGAGCGGGTCATTCCAGGTGAACTGTATTTCCAGTTGTAGGTTGATGTTCTCATGAAGAATTGTGCACTTCCTGGTAGTAAATACCTAAAAATGATAGTTTCAGAATTAGTTTTCACAAACAAGTTAGCCTTCAAATCTCTTACTAACGAGTTATAACAGGAGGAATTTACATATCCTGTGTGAGGAAAGACACCATCAGAACAATGTAATCCACAGAAAAATTTGACTCTGCCCGATGTGGGGGCTATATAGTCAGATAAAGTATTTGATATTTGTATCTCAGGACATCCAATAACCATTAAACTCAAATCTGTGAAAGTTTATGTGGCTGGAATAGTTTGAGCTGATTCATCATCAATATCTGTAAGGACCTTGTGGAGCCAGTCAGATATTGCTTAAGGCAATGGACTATGAAAATATAGCCACCCACGACAATAATTGTTTCAAGAATTTTGTTATCATTTATTATAATTTAATACTATTTCTTTGCTATATTATGATTTAGGTAATGTAAAAGAAAAAGTTGAAGATTAACATTCATAATTGGGTTATAACTTTTATATTGTTAGTTCACATGAGAGCTAAGAGTAAGGAAGCAACAGCATGCTTACAGAATGCATGTTAACCTTACCTGCCAACTTACTTTTCCAGATTTTAAAGGTAATATGCATGTACTATATATTCTATAACACCCCCATTAGTGTGTTAAGATAGCAACCTATGAACATACTAGTAATATTTCTATAGCAAAAGATGGGAATGTTGACACTAAATAGGTTTTCACATCCATTTACCAATATAGTGTCACTTATGTTACTTTTTTTATTTTTGCATTTTTAGAATTTGGGGGATTAGGAACTGTAAAAAAAGTAGTTGTAGACTGAAGAGTCTTTATTAAGATTTACCAGTTAAATCTGCATGCCTAGAGAGGAATCTTCATGAGTAAACGCACAAAAAATATCACTACTAAAAGTGTTAGACTGGGTGATGATAAGGACATGCTACAAAGTCAGGTCAAAGATACTCATGAGAAATTTCCAGAAGCAGAAATAGCAACAAAAGGAAGCTCATGATTATCAGTTGTTTTGAGGGGAAAAAAAACTCCTCCAACAATGGAATAGCATCAAGTATTTTTTTTAATTTACCTGGCAACCATGTCATACATCCATAGATATATCAAGAAATGGAGAGTCAAGGGCACTGTCCTATACAAACCATTCGCTCTGTTTTAAGTATTATTCATTATGACCATACCTATATACAAATGGAAAATGACACTTATTGTTGTCTCATATGCCTTTTTAGAAAGATAATAAATCATTATATCAAAGTGCACATAGCAGTCAGATTGAGGTGTCAGATTAATAATATTCATAGCTGTTTAATCATGAATTATCTTATAATATCCTTTAAATCTATTATATAATATCACAAACTATAAATAATCATTAAGTTGATTGATTCAAATCATTAAGTTAATAGAGCAATAAAATAACATACAAAAAAGTAAATTAAATCAAAACTGCATAATGGATGATGAATAATAAAACATTTGATTTCTCACATTACAGATTATATAAATTATTTTCTTAATACAACTCAGGTAATTTATATGGATTAATTATCATGTCAAGAGCTGGTGTATTCATGATGATTAAACTGATATATTCTACCCTGAAAGGGCTACCTATCTTATATAGGGCAAAGGCACACACACAAAAAGACTCGTTTGATCAAAACCTATTTTATATTGGTTTGCAAGTTACTCTATCTTCTAAAGTAAATGCATTCCAATTCTATTGATAATTATCAGAATAAATAGCAATTCTAGCAACTTTGTTTCAAAGAATTTTCAAGCAATAATTGCTATTGTCATTATAAAGTGCTTATATATCCTATAAGTTAAAGACACCTATTTGAAAGATAAAAAAATAAAAGCACAATGTCTAGACCCACAGCTAGTATGTTCTATTTTAGTTAACAAAATTTTTAATTGTTTGTATGCGCCCTAGACCACCAGAGTTGCTTTACAAAATATATTAACTCAATTTGTTCTCTTAACAATTTTGTACAGTAGATACTATTGTTATTTCTTCCAAAGTTCTATTCCAATAACTTGATGGTTAAGTGGGTTCAGACCCAAGTCAAATACCTCAGTTGCATTTTACAGATGAACAAATTAAGAAGTGTGCTTTGGAAAAAGTGTGGCTAGATTGCTCCTTAGGAGGAGGCTGGTGAATGTCTCCTCTGCGCTGGGCATGATATCAGGAAAGGCCAGCCCTGGAGAAAAACATCACCCTTGGTAGAGTGTCGGTGAAAAAGAACAAGACCATCAATAAGATACGTTGATATAGTAGTTGCAAAAAAATGGGCTCCAACACAGTAACAATTGTGAGGTTGCTGGTGGACCAGGCACTGCCTGGTTCTGCTGCTCAGAGTGTGGCTATGGGTCAGAACCCACTCCAGGGAACCTAACAACACATTTCTAGAGGAGCAGATTGCCAGGTCTTTTCTCCCATGGAACCACAGGGTGGATTCAAACCACTGGCCTTTGGTTAACAGTAAAGCACGTAACTACTGCACCAGGAGGACTCCTTAAAATGAGTAGTAGAGAGGAGATCAAATACTAGCCCATGGTCATTTTGTCAATAAGTGGCAGCGTCAAGCATCAAGTTTTATGCAAGCTGTCTCCAAAATTAGTTCTCCTAACAACTATCACAGCTGTATGTAAACTCCAATTTTAAAACTAATAGATAAAATGATTACATTCATCTTTTTTTTCCAGAAATATGAAGTAGAAAGTAACCTAGAAAATAGAAAATGGTCATGCATCCCTCAAACCTAAACTTCTAAAAATAAAATCAGAAAAGGCTAAAAGGAAATTTCTTTCAAGATTTAAAAAGAAAAAGAGGTTCGGCATGAACTAAAAAAAAGCATATAAATCACATTGAAAGAAACATTTTCTTTCCCTCAAGCAAGAGCTGTGGGATATTTTAAAACATTACAGGAAACCGCAATGGATTATTTGCCTTAAAATCCCCATAAAATTTCTTGGGAGAAGCCATACTAGTTAAACTTCAGAGATTAGGTTTGAAATGCTCTTTGCAATGCAGTTAAATAATACAATTTTATTAATTTTTTTCTTAGAAATTATATTTCTAGGAACTGAATTTTATAAGACTATATCTAAAGAGTTTGAGCGAAGCACAGAAAATGTAAGAAGTTAACAGTTTTATTTTTATCCTTTGGATACACAAAAATAGCTAACTCATAGCTAACATGTCAAGTGAAATGACAGACTATCCTATCTCCATTCTTTCCCCACACATATCCTCACCTCTCGTCTCTGAAGCTAGATGTACACACCTTCATAGATCCATCCTATAGACACAAAACATGCATTTTTCTAATTCTTGATTGATGTAGGATTGGTCTTTCATGTACCAATTTATTGCTTACCATGGAGGAATCTAGAACATGGAGCATTTTAAGACTTGTGCGGAATTAGCTTTCGAAAATGGAAGCTACAGCCACTTTCTGGGAATTTCATGGACTCCCCAATCCCCCTAGAGTAGGTTTAGCTTCCTGGTTGGGGGAACATAGGTAAATAAAATTCACCTGAACTTTCATCTTATGGTGTTCACTTTGATTTGGGCAACAACAAAAATAAAGACCTCGTTTCAAGTAACAGTCGGCCACCCACTAGTAATGTAGATCTGCATGGTCCATTTAACCTCTTCTGGTCTCAATTTTCTCACCTGAAGCTAAAAACCACCATTTCTGCCATGTCTGAACCAAGTATGGAGCTAAACCAGTGAAAAAGTGTGCCTGGGTGAAATGTTATTCATTATTTATGTCTTCTGAGCATCGGTCTCA
Source organism: Tenrec ecaudatus (assembly GCF_050624435.1). NCBI lineage: Eukaryota > Metazoa > Chordata > Mammalia > Afrosoricida > Tenrecidae > Tenrec > Tenrec ecaudatus. The sequence continues at coordinate 115,003,506 of NC_134530.1, forward strand.
TTAGAAAGACAAATGTAGCAAATGCTCTTAGTCTCGGGTTATAGATTTAAGTCAGTTTTTAGAACCATTCACTTATAGAACACAATAAACATTTAGAAAAGTGCATGAAACGTTTAATGTATTGGTTCGGTGGATATTATAAAATGATTACGTGCAAAGTGGCTACCCTGAACATTCCTAGCACCCCTGAGCGTCATATCACAACTCCCTCCCTCTGCATAAAGGTAACAATCATTCTGACTTTTGTGGTAATTCCCTACTTGTCTTACCACCTAAGTACAAATTCCTGAAACACTCGAGTTTTGCCTGGTTTGAGCTTCTAAGTATATGGAATAATTATAGATTCCTGGCACCTGGCTTCGTTTGCGCAACTTCCTCTCAGTGAGACTCATCCCTGCAGTCATCTTAGGTGCCATCGGATTATTTTCAAGGCCGCATCATATCCCATTGCATGAATATATGAACAATATTTCCATGCTTCCGTCAAAGGATATTTGACTTGTTTCCAATATTTTGCTGTTAGAAGTGAATGCTGCAGTGAACAGTCTAGGGCGTCTGAGTCCACACGTGTGCACATTTCTGGAGAGAATTGACTAGGAGTAGAACAGCCGTGAAAAGGCTAGACTAGGGCAGTGGATCTCTGCCTTCCTCATGCCACGGCCTTGAATACACTACCTCTTGTGGTGGCGGCCCCCAACCATACTGTTACTTTATAACTTCACAAAATTAGAACTTTTCATCGTTACTTTATAACTGTAATTTTGCTACTGTTATGAATCGGGCGACTCCTGTGAAAGAGTCATCATTCAACCCCCAAAGGGGTCACGACCCACAGGTTGAGAACCACTGCTTTAGAAAGTGCAGGTAGTACCTGGTATATGACAAAGTTCCATTCCAACACCTTCATTGTAAATTGGGTTCAGACATAATTGAAAGACTTCCTCTTTCTCTGTTTTCTTTCTTTTTTTTTTTAGTCTTAATCAGTATTTCATTTTGTTAACAGTATCATTATAAATCTAATCTTTTATTCGTCTTTGGGAGCTAGAGACATCTGTGAGTGAAAATCCAAGAATGACGGGTATCAGCAAATTACAGGGCACAGCAGCACTGGTCGCACGACTTTCTAAGATTAAGACGGACAAGAACAACAACAGTTGATCTTCTGTGTCGTAAAAATACATCATAAGGAGGACATGGCCTGTAATACCGAACTTTTTAAAAGATACCAATTTCCACTATTACTAAAGATGTAGTAGAATTCTCATTACTCTAAACTCTCATTACTTCTGGCATGCATTGTTTGTGTGGATTTAATTTTAATATCCCCAATCATTATTGAGTTTTAAAAAGTTCATTGGTCTTTTTAAAAAATTCTTTTGGGAGGGACCTCTTTAAGTATCAATCTCACCATTTCTTCACTGCGTGGTCTGTTGCTATATAATTTGTCGATGAGTGCTTTATAGGTTACATGTCTTGCAAATACATTTTACCATTCTGTGCCCTGTGCTTTTACCTTTCTCATAAAATCCTTTAATGAACATTTATTTTTAATTTAAACTTAGTCAAATTGATTCATATTTTTCATTATGACTAGAATTTTTGTCCAATTTTTGATTTCGTATGAAAATATTCTCCCATGCAAACTTACAAAATGTTTCATTTTTCAAGATTATATAGTTAATTCACCTGATTATAATTTTTATAGACTGTATGAATAGAATCAATATTCTTTTCTTTTCCCTTTTGAGAAAATCCAAAGGTCTTAGTACTGTTTCTTTAAAAAAATATATTCGTTTATCATTTGTAGTAAATCATGTCTTCATCTATGCTTGGATTTATCTTTTCTGAATAGTTCCATTGGTCCATTTTTCAATTCTTTCAACAATATTACACTGTCTCAAATTACTTTAGCTTCGGTTCAAGTTATAGTGCACTGTCGTTAATAAATCTGATGAGGACAACCCTATCAGACGAAAAAACTGTAGGATGACTGTATCGTGACATTGAAAACCATGGCCCAAAAGAACTGACACAAAATCTTAACCCTCACCTAGCACCTTTGCATTAATACACATTGACTATTGTAAATGTGAAATGTCTGATAACTGGGTAGTTGCGAAGTGAGGAACAGGCATCGTAGCCTAAATTTTATCAACATCGGTAAACTGAATGTAGCTGTAGATTTGTTGAGATTGTGTGAACAGAATCAGAATCGTCCACTAGTAAAAGGGTTTAGTTCTTTCTGTCAAGCCTAAAGCTTTTTATAGTTCTTTTGCTTGCCTCTCTTGACTGGCAAGGTCCTCCAGCACTATGTTGAATAGAAGTGGGAGAGCTTGCCCCTGACCCCAAAGGGAAATTCTTCACATCCCCCAGAAAGCAGATTGCCGTAAATTTCTCATAGTTACTTCTTAGAGATTCTGAGAATTCTCCTTTGTTTTTAGGTTGATATATATCCATGCATATTGAATTTTATCAGGTGATACATCTGTATCTTTTGAAATTATCTTTTAACCTATTAGTGTAGTAAATTATACTGATCATTTTTAATGTCATTGTACCTTTAAATTCTGTAACAAATAGTAGTTGGCTGTGAGATATTATCTATCTATCAGTGCTGGGTTCATTTTGCTGACGTTTTGTTTGGGGTTTTGCATCTGAGTTCGAGAGTGAGGCTGCGCTAGGGCGTTCCTTGCCATACTGCCCTCCCTGTTTGTCGTCTGGTAGACAGGGGCGGGGCCTCATCAAGCAAGTGCGCAGCATTTCTTCCTTTCGTCCTCTTTATTGATCTGAAGATAATTGTTAGGATTGTCTAGAAAAGTCATATGGAACTTGAGTTTTCATTGGGGCTTTTAATTATTGGCTCAACTTACTCAATTGTGATGACTATTTAAACTTCTAAATCCACATCATGAAGTTTGTGAACATGAAATTGCACATAGCACTCTTTTCTTATCAACGGTTTAACAGTTGTAGGGTCTATAATGTTTCCCTTGTTGCTCTTGACGTTAATTATGTGTGCTTTTACTTATATGTTCTTGAATAGTCTGACAGTTGTTGATCAGTTTTTTTTAGTCTTTCTGAAAAAAAAAATACTTGTGGCTGTGTTGATTCTGCATTCTGTTTTTGTGTTATCACATCAGTAATTTTGGTTCTTTTCTAATATTCTTTGGGTTATTTTGTCATTTCCTTCTTAAGATTTAAATTTTTTAATTTAATTTTTGCCTTTATTCCTTATTTTATTGATTTATGCTAAAAGCATCCTTATATTATTGACATGCCTACAATTTATTAGTTTTTACTTAAAATGTTTGCGTTATCATTATACCCCCCCCCAATTTTTGTATGACCATTATGATTTCTTCTTTCATTCATGGGCTATTTTAAAATGTGTTTTTAATTTTCCAAAGTATAGATTTTTAGAATTAAACTTAGTTATTGTTTTCGCAGTTACTAGCATTACAGTCAGAAAAAAATGCTCTGTAAGATTTCCCTACAGATGTGCTTCATACAATTGATGTATGTATGTGCATGGATTGTGATAAGAGTTGTATGAGTCCCTAATAAAATGTTAAAAAAATATTTCCTTCTGAAATTTGCTTAGAGATATTTTATTAGTCCATTATTGGGTTGACATTTATAAAAGCTCCTACTGTGCTTGGCATACTACTCTGAAGTTACTGGAGTCAGTTCAACAGAGGACAACTCACGAAGTCTGTTAATTGTATGCTTACATTTTCTGTATCTTTACTGACACTGTTCTGAAGTATGTACATTAAAATATATATTTCTTCATTTTCCCATTTTTCCTTTTATTTCTGTCAACTGTTGCTTAATAAGCATCTGGAGTACTGGTTCCTGCTGGGAACTGGGATGCTTATCAGTGCCTGACAAGCACTGGACTCCTACTTAGGCCCCTGAGCCCAGGAACTTGTCACTAGCACTCGTCGGTACAAACAAGTATATTATTAACTCTCTGATGTCATCAAGCAAATGTTTGGGTCGTTTGTTCAGCTTTTCAGGTTGTCACTAGAGAGAGCATTTGTTCAAATATTTGTGCTTTATTACCAAAAGTCAAAGTTCTAACTGAGCTTAAAAAAATTTTTTTTAGTCACAGAAGCCCTTGGGAAATGAGTTCATGTGGAAGCTCAAAGCATGAAAGACAGAAACACAGAGTGGTTTAAGCTGTAAAGCTTCCCACATAAGCCTCATTACAGTAAAATGCTGGTTTTGTTCCAAGAATGCTAGTATCCTGGGGTTTTATTCATATATATACATAGATATTTATAGTTGGCCATCTGGGTTTGTACATTAATTTTGTTTGCTTAGTTATTGAGCCAACCTCTAAGAATTTTTTTTTCACTTTGTGTGACTACTAAATTATTGGTTTTCTATGACTGCTGGGTTAAGGACTAGTCTCCCATGTATTGACTGTCATGTATTCTTTAAAGCATAAGATACAGCCTATAGATCTTTGGCCAAGGTAAAACATGCTCCATAGAACTCACTGATAATAAGCACTATTTTTTCTCCCTTAAATATACAGGTAAATTACATAACCAAAGATATATCCCTTAGCATATCTTTTATATTAACCACTGGTGATGTTATGCATTGGGTTGCTAACCACAAGGTCAGCCGTTCGAAACCACCAGCAGCTTTGTGGAGAAAGACGAGGACTTCTACTCCCATACAGAGTTACAGTCTCTAATCTATCCTATGGGATTATAATGAGGTGGTATTGACTCAATGGCAGTGAATTTGGGTGTTCATTTTTAATTTTATAAATTAAAATGTTAGACATATTAATAAATATTAAATTAAGAAATGCCTATAGATAAAGCAAAATTTTGTAAGTTCTCCTACATATTTATTATTGGAAGAAGGTATGGCACGTTGGCCATTTTAAATTAATGTGACCTAACCACCAGCTGATCCACGGGAGAAAGTAACACTTTCTACTCTTATCAAGGTTACAGTCTCCTCAGAAACCCCAGGGCCAGTTCTGCTCTGCCAATAGGATCACTGTGAGTTAGAAACAGCAGTGAGTTTCTTTGTTTGACTACTTGGGTGTTAGTGCAACATGTTTCTTGACCTCTCTCCACCTTGTTTTTCCCTGCTTATCTTGTTTTAAAATGCATAATTCCACTAGTGTACTTTCTGGCCTCTACAAGAAGTGTATCACCTATTTTGTGCTTTTAAAAGAAGGAACCAAAATATGTGGCTCAACCCTTTTCTCTTCTTGGAGCTGCCTTTCTGCAGAAATAACATCTTTTCTCTTCTGCTAACGCTAGAGGAGCTAGACCTTCTGGGAAGGGGGCCGGGAGGTCTGTGGCCTTCCAGTCAGTCCTGCTGCTGACTGGGTGGTAAGTTTAATTAGGCAATGCATGAGTCACGGCTCGGCCACTTTCCCCAATCTAACATCTATCAGTAACGAGCCTAGATTTTAGTGCCCATCTCTACCCAGCTCCGGCATTTCTTTCACAAATGGTTAAAAAACAGGGCAGGAGAGAAGCGTGTATTTACTGAACCTCACCTAAAGTGCTTGTAATCACAACATTGAGATCCTGTTGTGCATTTATCAGAAGGTCAGTATTCAAGATACAAGGGTGCAGGAGGAGACGGAAGAAAATAAAAAGGACCGAAGCAGCTCACTTCTTCCTCCAGAACAACCAGACAGAAACCGATGTTCCTTCCCACAAAAGAGCCACAATCCCTTCACAGACGTGGGGCTGTGGCACAGGGATGTCAGAGGCGACACTAAAGAATCCCAGCATCGCTTCCTTGGCTGTGCTCTCCTGAAGGGAAGGCTCTCCGTTTACATATTCAATGTCACCAAAATGGCTAGCCGTCTTTGAAATAATAGGAAAATAAATAATAGGAAATACTAATGAAAGTGATTGTTTGATTTCAATGGTTTGCTTCAGTCGAATCATTGAAACTGTACACTATAACTTTTGGACATTTATATCAGCTAAGTGTCAAAGGTCACTTGTCCTACATCATTATTGTGACTAATCAGATTCGTTTTCCAGGAGGAGAGTTTAAGTAAAGGCCCTGCAACCACACATGCCAGCATCCAGAGTTCACGGAGATTTAAGTTAGACCTCTGGGGATTCTTTTAATGAAACATACTCTGAACCTTTCAAAAGAAAGTGACATTTATCACACTGCCTGAGATTTCTTGAATAAACAAATCAATTTCTAGGGACTAAAAAAAAAGTTCAAGCTATTTTTTACATTGTCCATTATGTTGAATCCAATACTTTTTTGGTCAATACTTATTTTCCCAAACCCGAGGTTTACTACCTTATATTTCAGGAGTACTTCAATTTACTTATTAAAAAATAAAGTCTTCTATCCAATCTTTCATAACTACTAACTCTACTTCCTTTGAAAAAAGGTTAAAATTTTTCTGACATATATTTTGTGTGCATTTTGCTATTTGAAAACAGTATAATTTTTTCATGCTTTCCGAAGACCAGCTATTTTAACTGACCATCATTTATAAAATGGAATTTTTAAATGGAACTTAACAAAAATCGCTGCTTGCAAATTTGTTTAGGAATATGGACCCAGGTGGATGGGAACTGCTGAATGAAAATGGAGCGAAGCATGTCCTCAACTATAATTGACTTAAGGAAACAGGTTTAAATCTCTTCACTCAGAAGGAAAAGTTCAACTTGTCAGATTTCTAGGTGTGTTTACTTGGCCGAGGAGACCTGGTGGCAAAGTGACTAAAGTCCTTGGCTGTGACACAAGGTCAGGTGAGATCCACCTGCTGCTATATGGAAAAAGATGTGATAGTTTGCCTCTACTCTTTCCTCTAGGCTCACTAAGATTCACAATCACCTGATGACAGTGGCCTTAGGTGACTGCTTGATTCTGAAAGCCAAACTAAATAAGCAAACTTATTCCCCTGTAAATAATTTCTATTTCTGTCACCACTCAATGTGTGGTTCTCACCCTTGTCCCATTCTTTAAAGTCCAGATGATACTAATTAAAGACATTTTGTAAATATTATTATGTGCCAATTTCCAGTCTTTAAACTTTCCTCCAGCCATGTACGCAAAAGGAAACTCTCAATTTCAAACTGCATTGTGGCATTATTTTATGTAAGGTTCACAGGGGCTAGGAAAAAGAAGCAAGTACCTGGAGTTACCCCAATCAGGACCCATGCCTGAGAACGATCCTCTTGTTTCAGTCGCATATTTGTAAACCACTAGCAGACACTGTTTACAGAGCTCAACCAGTCGCTGGCAACACTGGAGCTGCAAAGGAGACACCACCTCCGGACTTTTGCTGAAGATGCTCTCCCAGGAGGATCTGTTGACATAGAAATAAACATGAGCTCATATTTGCTGTTAAGGATGGCATCCGACTACATCACGTACCTAGCAGCAAACCAATAAGGGAAAGTAGAAATGGCCTCATTCACTTGAAACGACTGCAAATGGCTGAAAGGTTCATACTGAATGCAAATTAGAGAATGAACCTTTATACTAAAAATGACACATAACATATATTATTTGACTTTAATGCTCCCAACTATGGGTAGCTCACAGGAGGGATTCTAAACACCTCCTAAAAATGGAGTTATTCTATATTACAATGTTTTCAAAATACTGAGGTAATATCTCAAAAGTTAGATAGTGTAAAAATATAGGTTTTCTAGAAAGCTATATTTACCTTTACATCTTGACCCTGCAAAAGTTTATAACTTAACTTGTGGTTTCACTGTACTAGAGGAATTCAAGTTAACCACTTAATTTTGACCATCCAGCTCAAAAACTTTTCCAGTGCAATTATGTCCATAATATCAACAAGCACTGCCCGACTAGAAACCCAAAAGGCAATGTTCTTCCTTCATAATACTCAGCTTATTCTAAACAGGTAGTAGTTAGCACATTCTCACCCTCTCTCTCTCTCTGCCTCTGTGTGTGCATCTGTCTGTCTGTCTTTCGCTCTGTGTCTACACACACACACACACAAACACAAACATGGGCACAAGCACATGTACACACCTTTTTTAACAAAACAAAATTTACAATCATGGACCAAATTGAGGAATACCTCATCCCCCTCACCACCTCCACTGGAAAGACAGACAGACGAAACCCAAACACCAAGCCCACTGGCATGAAGTCGATTCTGATTCTGAGTGACCCTAGAGGACATAACAGAGGTGTCCTTTGGGTCTCTGAGACTTGAACGTTTTACAAGAGTACACAGCTTCCTCTTTCTCTCTTGGAGTGGCTGGTGGAGACCTGAACTACTAACCTTGTGGTTCACAGCTCAATGTGCAGCCACTGTACCAACAGAGCCCCTTATTCTTAGTGTAAATGATGCCTTCTTTAACCCTCGAGGGGAAAGTTTGGTTTGGTGATGGGCCAAGTCTCATTTTACATAAATCAATTCACTTAACCCTCAGAGGGGAGAATGGTAGATTTGGGAATGAAAAAAAAAATTAAACAAAATATTTGCCTGAAGAAATGTTCATCCCAATGGGACATTCAAAGACTCCATTTCAATTTACTGTGGATACCTGATATTTTTGGAACTTTTATAAATGCTTTAGAAACTCAGAAAGTTTTTTTTAATCTGTTATTTATTCTTTAAAGGGAAAGGTAGTTCTAAAAAAGAAGCAAGCGATCAGTGAATCTTATAGAGAATCTTATCACAGGAATAGACTGAAAGAAATATTCAATGTTTCAAGATGTTCAAATCTAAGTATCTACTATTTTCATCATTAAACAAGAGTAAATAGTTTATAAGAAATAGCATTATACTACTTAAATTCACTCCCAAAATAAAATTTAAATATCATTCAATATAAGTATATACATATACATATACATATACATAGATAAGAGATAGATAGAGAGACACATGAGGAGCTAAAATCTAGGAAAACTCATGTCATTTAATTTTATTTTATATGATATTTTGTAGCCCTCTCATGCATAAATAGATAAACAATATGTGAGTACATACATGCCCCCACACACATACACTTAATCCAGCGGTTCTCAACCTGTGGGTCACAACCCCTTTGAGGGTTCAAAACATTTTCACAGGGGTTGCCTAAGATCATCAGAAAACACATAAATATTTCACAAGATTTAATTACATATTGTTTTGTGATTAATAACTATGTTTTGATTGTTTAATTATGTTCAATTTGTAACAATGAAAATACATCCTGCATGTCAGATATTTACATTATGATTCATAATAGTAGCAAAATTACAGTGATGAAGGAGCAATGAAAATAATCTTAGGGTTGGGGGTCACCACCACATGAGGGACTGTAGGGCAGGGTCGTGGCACTAAGAAGGCTGAGAACCACCGCTGTAATAAGTCTTGTTCTAGCAGGCCCTGGGAAGCGAGGACAAGAAGAAACAACCACATGCATATAAATACACAGAAAAGCTCCTATGTTCTAACTCTGCCTAACACTTTTCTTCATCTCTCTTTTGGGATTTTGATATCTCAATGAGTCTACCTTCATCCTGCTCCAATTGGATTCACTGACATTTATATTTTGATAAATTGGAACTATTTGATTAGATCCCACTATCACATCACTGACATCTTGGGAACTCTTTATTTAATCTGTGGAGTAGACCCTGGAGATGAACAAATCAAGTGGAAGAAAGACACAAATACCTCCTCCATACAGTTCAGGTTGATGTAAGTTTCCCAATATTACACAATCCATTTCAACTTATTCTCACATTTTCTGAAAAAAATCTGTATAAATCTATGAATGAAGGTCCTATATATATTTTAGTGTGTATGCTTGCACTACTGGACAAATATTAAAATTCTACTCTATGAATCCCCATTTAAGCAACAAAATTTCAAAACCTCTACTACAGATAATAAGTAAGACCTGCTTTGGTGGTACCTAACAATGGTGTCCGGCCACTGTGCGCAAAAGAAATTTATCCTTCAAACAGAATGTACTTATTAGAAGGTACCCCCATCTTCAATCTGCCACCTGATACAGCTCGGTTGATATGAAACGCTCCTATTATACTGCATACATCATCTTAAGTTTCCCTAATGACAATGCAAAATTGAGAGGAAACCAAGGGCAGGGGCACAGACACTTCCGTCGAGTCGGTTCAACTCAGAGCGTCCCTAGAGGACAGAGGAGAACTGCCCCTGTGGGTTCTGAGAGTGAAATTCTTTACACAAGTAAAGTCCCATCTTTCTCATGCAGAGGGGCTTGCAGCTTCAAACCCCTCACCTTGAGATTAGCAGCCCAATGCATAGCCACTGTGGGACCATGGCTCCTGAGGGGACACACAGCTAAGAATATAAGTTCCTTATCAAAGAGCCCATGGTTTTATCTTCTTGCTATCTGAATCTAAACTCTAAGAAAATGGAGGGCTCAAACCCATGAATTTTAAATAATCTGAGAAATATGAAGAAGGAATAATTTTAAAGACATTTTAGTGATAAAATGATAAGCTACAGAATAATGAATGCCTATGAAAACAAAAGGGAATTATTATTGAAATCCAGAATACTGGAAAATCTTATGTTATCCAGCAGTCCAATATTTCTCACTTCTTTTCCTATAAGAGCATTTAATTAAGCAGTTATCTAGTGGGAAAATCAGATTCATTCCTCTCCCACCTCTGGTACAGACCTAACGGGTGAATGGCCCACAGTCAAATGGCAGAAAGGAGAAGGGAAGGTGAAGATGCCCGGACAACAACGTAACTGGATCATCAAAGGCAGAAAGGATAAAGAGCTGAAAGTACCAATGGCAGCAGATTCCAGTGAAGGTCCTATTAGAAACAGTGTGGTGCTGACTGTTTGAAGTACTCCATGTGTTTTGCATGCATTTTCAAGTAGAGATAATTCAACCCTAGAAGCAGATTGCTGCCTGATTGTCTGATGTCCCTTAATTTTTTCCTTGTTTTAAGATTCCATAACACAGTTATGTTCTTTGTGGTTACATATTAAGGGTTTGAATGACATGGTAACTACCCAAATTAGGCATCCCTTCCCAATAGCACCTCCTGCCTCCTTTTTATTTTATCTGGCAACCTTTCCTTCTGCCTTCAAGTCTCAGCTGAAATGTGATTTCCCATAGCTACCTTTCCTGAGCCCTCAATCCCGAGTTCAAGTCCCATAGCACCTTCTATCCCAGTGGGACATGGTATATGACATTATTCATATGCCAATTGCTAGTCTCCTGAAAAGAACACAGTCAGAATGTGGAACCTGATTACAACTCCAGGATCAGCTTGGGAAAGAGTGCTTTGTGTTTGGTACATTAGCAGCACCCCTGTGCCAATTCTAGATAAATGAACACAAAAATCGTCATTCTCACTGGTAGCTTCTAGAGGTGCATAGCAGTGTCTTTTAGTTACTGGGGATCTTTACAGACACAGGCAGGAATCACCATCTTTTAAGTTGCTTGATGGCAGGGTTAGCATAGGACTCTCTCATTTTGTCTCTCCAAATGGGTCAAGCACAGTCACCAGCACTATAATTGTTGAAAGAATTAGTGGGAAACAACTTGGAGTAGCTATATTGGAAATGTGATGGGAAATGAGCAAAGTGTAGAGGTTAATCAAATGATGACAGCGAGGAAGAAGGAGGAAAGAAAGACGCAGTTGTCGTGAGATATCAAAACTTTCTGACTTGGAGATTAAAGGAATCGGAAACAAAATCCCTCCTAAATAAAAAGAATGGAATGTTTGCTCGAATACTGGAGGCTGAAAGGATATGCCACGACAATGCTAGCTCGGACTAGAACTCCAGAGGGAAGCAGGAGGCTGACCACAAAGTTAGAAGCCGGCTACCTAAAAGGCAACAAGGAAAAGGACCTTACAGGCACCTAACCCTCACTGCCACGGCACCACTTCCAACTCACAGTGAGCCCAGAGGACAGGGTCGAACTGCCCCCCTTGTGCGTTTCTGAGACTGGAACTTTTAACAAGAGTAGAAAGCCTCATCTTTCTTCCATGGAGTTGGCTGGTGGTTTCAAACTGCTGACCTGACAGCAATCTAATGCATAGCACAATGCCTATGCCACCAGGGCTCTGTTTGCAATTGAGATTTTTCTTTCATTAAGACTACCTTCTCTCCACGGAATTCAAATTGGTCATGTGGTGTTGTGTTCATGTTCATCATCTCACCTAGATTAGCTTAATTGCTATAAATTATAGTTAAGTACTAAAAGTACATACAGTAAAATAACCATGTTTTAAAAGATCATTAAAGAAATTCAACCATTTTATTGGGCTATCTCTGTAAGTAAATAGTAAGTTATTGAAAATAGCAATAATACAAGACAAATTAGAACTTACCCTGAGTCACAAAAACAGTTCCAGAGTCCTTGGCCATGATTCCATAATAAGCGATTAAAAACTCGATTGAAAATACGATATAAATTTAATTCATCAACATCCGGTACAGTCCAAATGCGTGGAAGTACTGTACGAAGACTTGTTCTTACAATATCCAAAACCTAGTGGAAAAGCAAAGCACTTCAAAATCTAAGTATATGTATCCATATCTGAAATGAAAATATGTACATACACATACACATATATATTTCCTTCATGAAAATTCCGATAGCTATTCTCCTGAAGAGAACGCAGTCAGTCTGTGGACCTTTATTACAATTTCAGGAACAGCTTGGGAAAGAGTGTTTTCTGTTGGGTACAGTTATAAAACCCTTGTGATAAATCTAGAAAAGGTACCACCAAGATCTTGATGAAGAGCTGACTCTTCTGGAGGTATACGTGGAGGTACATTATATGTGTAGAGACGTGCATATAAGGAAAGGCAGCAAAGGGCTGATGGCCCCTGGATTGCAGATGACTCTATGTGGGACGAGGAAGAGGAGAGGAGTCATTGAGATCTATCGCACTGCTAGCTTTAGTCTCAGGTGCCAGGTTCCCATCTGAAGAATACTAGCTACATAAAAGCAGATAATACATGGACCAATAAATGAGTGAACATCATGATTAATCCTGTATAGATCTCAGTTCACTCAAATGTATTTTTCATTTCTTATTATCATTACTTCATTAAGGGAATTTGCCTACAAATATGAGAATAAAAGAGAAAAAGACATTCGAATATAAAGGGCTCAGACTCCTGCTAACACAGACAGACAGACACAGTGAGCACACTCACTACAACTAACGTGTCACAAAGAGAATCCCATAGCCCTGGATCTGAGGAAAGGGAGGCCACGTGAGCTGAACACAGGTGGGGAAAGTAGCGGGCAGAGTCTACATAAGGACATTGTACGGTGGAGCAAGTTTTCTGCTGGTTGTGGCACATCTACCTGCTCTGCTGGCTGCCCTTGACAAACAAAAAGAGAATGGAAAATTGTCCACTGGCAAATCATGAGCCAATCAGGTGCTCCCACAAACCAGAGCACTCTGCAGCCCCCAAAGGCGAGAGGTGTGGACGCCCTACTGCAGTCCCACACTGTCCGGGTAAACAGAGAAGTGAACAGAACCACTGTGTACCCTCAGCTGCTGGTCATACCCCCTCACCCCACCCCCACTCCCTTTGCCATAGCACAGAAGGCTGAGGAAACGAAGACTGGGTCATCCTGGGTTCCCCTTGACTCAGATGTCTGAAGGAGTTTTGGCGCTCACATTCAGGCATACCAAGGCTATTCAAATTGATATTACCCACCAGGCACCAGCAATCAGTTTCAGAAAGATCCTCATCACCTGGAGAAACCTGGGGCTAACGCAGTTGTGAGAACTGGTTGGAACCTTTTGTGTTGCTTTAGTCTCCTCCTCCTCCTCCTTCTTCATCTTCCTTTTTTTAATAGTTACTTCCTGCATAGCCGAATAAGAGTGGGTCCATCCCTAACACCCCACACTTCTAATTCCACAGAAGTCAGCCAAGGGGCAGGGGTCTTAGTGGGGGAAAGCTGCAGTAAGATTTGAGCTTTAGATTTTCTTGTTGTTTTTTTCCCTTGTGAGCCTCTTCTTTGACATTTGGATATACCATCTGGAGGGTAATGATCCTTAAAGGCCCATTACCCCCTGCTGATCAGAAAGTAAACCCCCCCAAAACTGTGGTCGCACTCCTACCGTGGGCACTCCGGCAGGCCCTGGATAACTGAGAAAGAACGCAGCTGCTGATTCTGCTTGGTTGTTTGTGTGTGTTTTCTTTTGTTTGGTTGTTGACTTAATTTCTGTGTGTGTGTGTGTGTGTGTGTGTGTGTGCTCTCGTGCCCGTGTGCGCATGTGTGTTCTTGTTTGTTTGCTTCTTGTTCTGTTTTGGTTTTCTTATCCCTTTCTCACTCTACTTGATGAAGTCAACTCACCCACATGACTTCAACCTCCAGTCACGCTCCAACCTTTACCACTTACAACTAATGGACATGGGCCACCATCCACTCCATTGCTACTTGATCAACAGATCTAAACAAATACAAAAGCACCAGTGTTTTGGAGACTACAGGAAATCTCATTTCACATGAAGAAGCAAGACAGAATAGCATGACTAAGTGATGAATATACAGTCAAAAGGATTTCCTGAAGAAGAAAAAGCATTTTTTGTTCTTTGATGCCTGATAACTGATCCCTATGGCACCTCGTGATCACACAGGCTGGTGTGCTTCTTCCATGTGGGTTTTGTTACTTCTGAACCAGATGGCCGCTTGTTTACCTTCAAGCCGTTAAGACCCCAGACATTATATCTTTTGATAGCCGGGCTCCATCAGCTTTCTTCACCACATTTGCTTATTCACCCACTTTATCTTCAGCAGTTGTGTCGAGAAGGTGAGCATCATAGAATTCCAATTTAATAGAAGAAAGTATTCTTGCATTGATGGAGTACTTGAGTGGAGGCCCAATGTCCTTCTGCTACTTTAATACTAAACCTATAAATATATGCACATAGATCTATTTCCCCATCCATATATATATGTGTGAGTGTGTGTGCGTATGTGTGTGTGTGTATATATATACATATATAAAGTCGTGGTTTTGAGTAGAGCAATATTCAAAAGAAAACAAGCTGACCAACTGAAAACAGGGAGTCAGAGATATCGACCATGGCACAATTAAGACCATCACCAGGTAAATTGATGGAACAGTGTAGATGCAAATCACTCAAACAGAGAGGAAGTGGAGTAGTTTTGTGAACAGATTATTTTAAACTTGGAAAGAAAATAATAAAAGAACAAGATAATGGCTAAAAAAAACTCATCAAAATATAAGAGACCAAGTACAGAGTAAAATGATAGCAAAGAAAACAAGACAACTGAAGTGTGTGAGTTTTCTGGCAGGCCAGCACCTGTGGACCTTGAATTATGTGTACAATGTTTGAGTGGATTGTTTGCAGGGTCTTGGTGTTTGTCCTGTTGTACCTAATAAGCCTTCTGCAGCTATTGCAGTGTGCTCCACAGTGTCTTTTTTGCTAGAGGTAAGGTTACATATGCCAGGACTTTTTAAGACAACCACTCGGACCTCGGTAATATAAGCTTTTAGCATGTGCAGGGGCTAAGGTTAAGGGTCTCAGAAAAGGCGCAGGTCCTTCAACTTTTAATGTAGAAAGAAATGTAACTTCGAATCATAATCTACTCAGGACACAAGGGCTGAGAATAAGCAGGCACATTGAAACTAGTGGGGAAAGTAGTTGGAGATAAGACTGGGACAAGTTATTTCATTTTAAAAGACTACTCCAATTATCTGCGGGGCTGGCAGTGACTTGGCTGTGTTTGAAAGAGAAATGGTCTGTGGATAGAATAGCCACTTCCCCTTTGGACTGAGCACCCTGGAGAATGATCACATTTCCTAGGAGCTGAGGAAGAAGTTGTGTTGGCTAATCCTGTTTAATTACTGGATTCATTACCAGGAAGCCTGTGGTTTGTGTCCAGAAGCCGCAGCTTCAATACAAGTTTTAGCAAATAAAGGATAGTCCTTGGGCCTCCATATGGCATAATTGTCTTATCAATTGGTTCAGAACATGCCTCCCTCACCCTTCAAAAAAAAAAAGGCCTCTCTAACGCCTGTAGAAGGATACGGGTGGTCACTGTACAGGGGGGAGTTAACAGTGAGAAACAGATTTTAAAAACATGGTGTTTCAAGATGAATTTATACTAAGAACAAAGTAACTCCATGCAGCTAGTGATAAAATATAGCAATCAAGAAGTAAAATTATTATTTATTATATTCTGTTTGGGAAAATAAAAGAGTAAAATAATTCAATTCAGGGAAAACGAATACATACTGAAATAATTAGAGCTCTGTCGTATAAAGCCCCAATTACCTGGGAAATCACACCAACAACCCAGTTGTTTTGTTTGCTTTCTGTCCCCACTGGTAACAGATAAACAAATCAACATTGACTTAAAACCTCATCTCTTTGCTAAATTATACAAAAACCTCCTAAGGGATCAAAGACAAAGGAGCCTTGGCAGTGTATTGGGTAACGTCGGCAAGTTCAAATCAACCAGCCACTCAAAGGGAGAAAGATGAGGCGTTCTACTGTTTTTTTTTATAGCAGGGTTTTATCGTCTCAAAAAACCCTAAGGAGCTGGTCTATTCTGTCCTTTATGGTCACCATGAGTCGCAAGGCTCCGACCCACACCCATCCCCCAACAGGTGATCAGACTGGTCTTTTAAAAATGTAACCCTTAAGCTGTCGTTTCAGCACTCTGGTTCTCATTGTGGTTAAAATAGGATAGACTTTCCCTTGTAAGATCTACATAGACGTCAGTTCTCTGGTTCCTGCTGATCGCCCCAGTTTTGTTTCAAACCATTTTCCCCACTTGTTTAAGCGCTTCAATCAAACTAACCAGGAGCTGTGGAGTCTACGGCTCATGGCAACCCCATGTGTGTCTCAGAGAACTGTGCCCATTGGGTGTACAGTAGCGGTGTTTACAAAGGCAGATGGGCTTGCTGTTCTTCTCTGAGTGAAACATAACTGCAACCCTTTTGGTGAGCAGCATTAAAAGCATTAGCCCTTTTCTACCACCCAGACACTTCCCAAACCACATTAGCCTCCTTTTCTGTCCTTGGGTGCATCAAAGACAGGCCTACCTCAGAGCTTTTACATCGGGGTTCATCTCTCTGCTGGGATGTCCACCCACTTTCCGAGACCTCCCACCTTCCTCTTCATCGGCTCCTTCTCTGCCATTAGACTCTGTTATTAGGCTTCACAGACTCAGTCCCTGATGGTCATGTGAAAGAAGCCCCTGCAATTCTCTATCACCACTTGAATTAATTTCTATCCCAACATACTTTTAATTTTGTTCCTATAGCCATTCACGATCTACATTCCTATCTACTTATATTTTTAATTTTCTTCTTTTACTAAAATATAAGTAATGCAAGATGAGGGATCTTGATTGGATTATTCAATACTCTAGTGTTCAAAGAACTATTTAATTGATTACACAGATCCTTAAATGGAGTCACTTATGTTAAGCCCTACATCAGAAAGCAAAACCTAGCTAAGTCTATTTCTTTCAAAGGTCTAACCTTCTAGAAGCCGAAACCTAAGCTAAACAATTAGGAGTGGCTTGTTCACTTTAATCTAGTTTAAAATTTCCCTTTAACACCAAAAAAAAGGAAAGAAAATGTCCACCGGTCAATCTGAAGTACTCAGTTGTTTCCTTGATGCCTTGTGTGTGGACCTATCCAACACTTCCACTGTGTACCATTCTTCAGAGCCTTTGTCTGATTCCCAAACCAGATGTCTTCTAGTTCACGAAATGCAAATGAAGATTATGAATTCATACACAAATTTAATCTCGTAAAAATTTTATTTTGAACAGAACTTTGTGCAAAACAGACTTGATACAGATACTGAAACAAGTAAATAAAATTTCTGCTTGCTTGTAATCATTTTTTTAATGTTGCATAATATTAGTCCTCAAATCCATGAACACAGAATATCCTTCCACTTCTTTATATCCATTTTCGTCTCTGAGAACACTGTTTTGTAGTTTTCCGTGTGTAAATCCTTTACAACTCGGCTGTGGGTTGTCATCTAATCATGGAGACTTTATATGTAACAGAACAAAACACTATCTGGCCTTGTGCCACCTATAGAGTAATTTTAATGACTGACCCCATTGCTGCCGACAGCGTGTCAATGCATTTCACTGAGGGCGTCTCTCTTTTGCTGACACTCAGAAGCACGAGGTGCTTTTCCAGGAGCCGTCTCTCGAGAGGAAGTGCCACCTCCCTCACTTCTAGGAGCTTTCTGCCTGCTTGTCTCCCAATACGGATTCCTTTGTGCTGCAAGCAGTCTAAGGCATTTTCAATAATTACTCTTCACCAAAACCATAACTCAAACTCATGGCTGCTTTTGTGATCTTCCTTATTCACGTCCAATTTTCACCTTCAGTGAGGTAGCTGAGGACAGCATGTCTTGGGTCATGAGCACCTGACTCCTCCAAGTGATATCCTTGCTCTTCAACACTTCAAAGAAGTCTTTTGTGGCAGATTGTCCCAATGCATGACAATGTTTGTGGATCACTTATTATGGAACTAAGCAAAATGAAATCCTTGACAACTTCAAGACTGTTCGGCTTGTCATGATGTTGTCTGTGACTCCATTTGTGAGGATTTTTAGTTGTCATTTACTTCGAGTTGTTATCCAAACTGAACACTGCAGTCTTAAAAGTGAGAAGGCCTTGAAATATGTGTTGTTAACAATCAGACTGCAGCCTTTACAGCTCTGTTAAAGTTTATTTCCAGGGGCATTATTTTTGAGGTGCTATTGTAAATGCTTTTCAGTGGCTAATCCCTCTGAAACTGACAGCCCAGTTCTTCTTCATCGTCTGTCCCTAGTCTGGAAGCTCTGCTGAAGCTTACTCCCTTTGGGTGGCCGCGATGGTGTCTGAAACGCCAGCGGCACAGCTGCCAGGAGCCCAGCAGCACGCAGCCCAGTTTGTCTGGAGGGCGAACAGCAGAAATGCTTCAACAAGCCCTCATTCATCTGTGTCAAGAAGCTTGGGAGAAAGCTACCTGGTCACCTGGAAGAGATCGATATTTGTACCCATTCCTAAGAAATGCGACCCAACAGAATGCTCAAATTATAGAACAATGTCCCTAATATTACACTCAAATAAAATTTCGCTGAAGATCCCCCCAAAAATGATTGCAGCAGTAACATTAACAGGGAGCTGCCAGAAATTCATGCCAGGTTCAGACGAGAGCCTGCAACAAGGGATAGCACTGCTGATGGCGGATGGAGCCTGGCTGAAGCCAGAGAACACCAGAAAGATGTCTACGTGTGTTTTTATTGACTATAAAAAGCAGTCGACTCTGTGGACCAAAACAAACTTGGTTAGCCTGGGGAAAATTTGAAATCCAACAGAGCAAGTGAACACTGCATGGTTTAAAATTGGGAAAGGTGTGCCTCAGGGCTGTATCCTTTCACCATGTGCACATTCAGTCTGTGTGCTGAGGTAAGCCATCAGAGAAGCCGGGCTGCATGAAGAATGCAGTAGCAGGATTGGAGGAAGGCTTATCATCAACATGCCAACAATCCTGGCTGCCGATGACATGACCTTCCTTGCTGAAAGTGAGGAGGACTTGAAGCACTAGCTGATCAAGATCACTCATTTCACTCAACAATATTATCTCAGCAAGTAACCACATAGAGCATTTTAAATAGTTAATTTTAGAGTATACACGTAATTTGTTATTTTAGAGCAGTGTTTCTCACCTTCCTCATGCTGCCACACTTTAAAATAGTTCCTCATGTTGTGGTGACCCCCCCCCAACTATAAAATTATTTTTGTTGCTACTTCATAGCTGTAATTTTGCTACTGTTATGAATCAGGTGACCCCTGTGAAAGGGTCGTTTGACCCCCAAAGGGGTCGCTACCCACAGGTTGAGAACTGCTGCTTTAGAAGATTTGAGTCAATTCTTTTTTTATTATTATTATCTATTTTAAACATTCATTTAACATTTGACTGGGATGTGGAGGAAGGGGTAGGAGACAGAATAGGAATCTTATTGGTCATAATTATGTGATGTTACTTGGAGCCACTCAGTAAACAACACAGTCCTCTGGCCCAAGAGCCCCTTCTCTTTCCATTAGCCTTTTAGGTTTTGCACAGGATTTCTCTCTACTTGGTTGTTGTGTCGTTTCTGTTCACCATCTTGATGAGGGATCATGTGGCCAATATGCACATCAAAGGCTGAAGGCAAATGGCTCAGACCTCCTTGTGCAATGTTGTCAAATATTTAGTAAACGGCATATTTCATATTGAATTCTAGTTTTCTAGCTTCCCTTAAAAAAACAGAAAATCTGGCCACACAGAATTTGTAATCATGCGAAACAAAATCAATTCAAGCTGTCCATTGTAGTTGAAGTGTCTGCTTGTAAACTCCCATAGTCCCCATTCCATCTAATCTCCCTACACGGGATGTTCCCATTGATTATTAAGTCCTTATAGTTCTTGAACTATGTCACATTATTGCCAACAGTCTGTGGAAATTTAAGGTTTGGGTTCAAACTCATTCTTTTCTTTTTAATACTTTTATTGGGGACTCTTACATCTCTCATCACAATCCATACATTCATCCAGTGTCGAGCACATTTGCACATATGCCGCCATCATCCTTTTCAAAGCATTCTCTTCCCACTTGAGCCCCTGATATCAACTCCCCATTTCTTTGCCCTCCCTCCCTCAAGAACCCTTGATAAGTTAAAGATTATTATTTCCATATCTTACATTGTCCTCTGTCACCCCTCACCCACTTTTCCATTATTCATTCCCCTAGGAGGGGGTTATAGATTGATCCTTGTGAGTGATACCCCGTTTCTACCTTCCCCACCTAATGCTCCTGGTATCTGTATTCTCATTGTTGGCCCTGAGGGGTTTATCTATCCTGGATTCCCTGTGTTGTGGGCTCTTATCTGTAGCAGTGTGCATGCTCTGGTCTGATCCGATTTGTAAGATAGAACTGAGGTCATGATAATGGGAGGAAGGAAGCACCAAAGAACTAGAGGAAAGTTGTGAGTTTCATCAATGCTATAGTGCACCCTGACTGGCTCGTCTCTTCCCTGTGACCCCTCTGTGAGGGGATGTCCAATTGTCTACAGTTGGGCATTGGGTCTCCACTCCATGCTCCCCCTCACATTGGATATGATTTTATTCTGGGTCTTAGATGCCTAATACCTGATTCCATCAACACATCCTGATCACACAGGCTGCTGTGCTTTGTCCATGTGGGCTTCATTGTTTCTGAGTTAGATGACTACTTGTTTATCTTCAAGCCTTTAAGACCCCTGGCACTATGTCTTTTGATAGTCTGGCACCATCAGCTTTTTTCACCACATTTGCTTATGTACCCATTTTGTCTTCAGTGATCATGTGGGGAAAGTGAGCATCACAGAGTGCCAGATTGTTAGAACAAAGTGTTCTTGTGATGAGGGAGTACTTGAGTTGAGGCCCAATGTCCATCTGCAACCTTAATCCTTAACATATAGATTGAGTACATAGTTGTATTCCCATCTCTTTATATATATATATATACATATATATATATACACATATATGTGTGTAAATATATATATTTACATATGTACATGCCTGGATTTAGGCCTCTGTAAATGTCCTTTGCCTCCTGGTTCTTTCCTCTTTTCCTTTTCCTTTCCTCTTGTCCCACCATCATTTGGGTTTAGTAATTCCTCACAGCTACATTGCCCTTGATTAAGCCCCACTACGCATCCTACAACCTTCCTTCCATTGATTTTAGTTCACGTGTTGTCCCCTTGTCCCTTGTCCTTTCTTCAACCTCCCCTTCTCCCGTATCCCCCGAACCATTGGTCGTGTTCTTTTCATCTCTGAATTATTTATCCTGCCTAGCTTATCTAGATAGGCATGCAGATACATTAATAAGTGCAAAAATCAGGCAAAACCAAGTAAAAAAACAAAGGAAGTCAAAACCAACAAAATAACAACAAAGAAAAAAATAACAATAACAAAAAGAGAGCCACTGACAAAAATGGAAAGGCCTATAAATAGTTCAAGGTCTATTTGTTGGCCCTTACGAGTGTTTTCCAGTCGAGTCTGATGGGAAGCCACACTCTACATCCCAGAGATTCTTATTTCATTGGTCAGAGGTGTGACCTGGAATCTTAAAGACTTCCCCACAGAAGCCCAATGTTCAGTCAATGCTGAGAACCATTGAATTCCTGGAGAACTTGGATACTCATGTCTCCAAAGTCTATTTTTGGTATTCCCTGGGGATTTCATCAGTCTGCTCCCCTACTGCTCCGCTGCATGCCCTCAGTGCCTCTCCCCAGCGTGATGGGGCCAGACTGTGCACTATTCCCACACCGTGTCTCCAGTGCTGTCCCCCACAGTGCCATGGTTCAGTGAGGGATGCTGTGTCCCATGATGGGGCTGGCCCTACAGGCCTCCCCATGTGGTGTCAATTCTTCTATGACTGGTTTGGAGAATTTTCCAGTAAAGCTGACTGGCTGTGGGATTTTTATTTTGGAGAGGTTAGTGGTGACTCTTATTATGGGTCTGTTAAGATTTTCTACCTCTTTTTCTGCTACTTTTGGTAAATTGTACATTTCTAGACATTTCCTCTCATTGGTGCAGTGGTTAAAGGGCTGAAAGGCTCAAGCCCACCAGCTGCTCCATGGAGAATGATGTGGCTCTCTAGTTCCACAAAGATTTCGGATCTTGATAACCCGGGGGGCGGTCTGCTCGGTCCTGCAGGGCCACTATGTGAAAGGACCTACTGGACAGCAGTGGGCTGGATTTTTTTCATTGTATTTAACTTACTCATTCTGTATAAGGAAACGTCAGGATGGGGGTAACTGTGAGAGACAATGAAGCAGCTGACAGATTAGTGGGTAGTCACACCTCTTAAGTTAAGACAACCCAAACTAAATAAATTCACTGATGCCGGTAGTTCCAATTCATAGTGGTCCTACAGGATGAAGCAGAACTGCCCTGTGGGTTTTCAAGACTAACTTTTGAGACTAGAACATCTCCTCTTTCTCCGGTGGTTTGGCCGGTGTTTTCACTGCTGCCTTTGCAGTTAGCAGTGAAAACACATCACTCTCGATATCACCAAGGCTTCTTAAAATGTAGGTAGCAAGACTAAAGCTCACGTATTCAATGAAGAGATTTTTTTTTAAGAGTTAACAAGGGGTGACAGGGAACTGGAACCATTGAACAAAGAAGCGCCCTGGGAGCACCGTGAGTTCCATGGTGGGCTGCTCGCTGCAAAGTCTCCGTCAAAGCCACCTGTGGGAGAATGAGGGCTCTCTGCTCTCATAACACTTGTGATGTTTCATCAGCCTACAGGGCCGCCTATGTGTCCTGTGGGGTCGCTATGAGCCAGAATCAACTTGAGAGCAGTGGATTTCCATTTTCTTTTTTTAGATGAGGAAGAAAACTTCATTGCAACCCATATACTTAGTGAGAAGAGGTAATGCACTTTTTAAACTAAAATTTAGTGTAGTATGAGAGACACCAATCAAGGGAAAAAAGAACACAATTCTCCCATCACGCTTTTTACACAGCCTTTCCTCTGCATGAACCGATCTCCCGGTCTGCTCGCTTGGTGAACTTGTACGCCTCGGCTTGAACATCAGCTCTTCGGGGAGCCCTCACCTGCCTCTTTAGCAGGACACCACTTAGAAATGTTAGGAAGGCAGAAGGCAACCCAGCAAGAAAAAGCTAAATAACCCAACAAAAAAAACAAGCTCAAAACCTTCGAGACTATTCTAACTCATAGTCACAACCCATTCGGACATTGGAGAACTTCTTCAGGGGGTTTCCTAGGCTATATATAATCTTTAAAAAAAAAAAAAGGAAAAGAAAAAAAAGCCAAAGAAACAGTTTTTTGGCATATAATCCACATATCAAATAACTCCATAGCCCATTCACATCGAGAAGAATTGTATAATCATCACCACATTCAATTTTGGAACATTTTCTCCATTGTCGTATTCATTGATATTAGCTGTCTGCTAAATCTTTATGAAAGAAGATTGGTACATCCTTGGCCTGTGGAGCAGAAGGTGGGTTTGAACCACGGACATTTTGTTTAGCAGCCAAGTGCATCACCCCTGTGCCACCAGGCTCCATAAGAAGAGAGGATGAGGTAAACCAGCATCCCTTTTATTTATGACACATTCCTATCATTCGAGGTATTTGAGAGTTAGAAGAAAATGGGGGAAGATGAATAACTCGTTCAGAACAAAAGTAAATGGTCGTGAAGTTGCTCTTTCTGTTTATCTGCGAGCTCATTGAGGGCTAGCTTATGGAATATGGGATCTATTTCCTTACACTGTGACTTTTAAAGGCATCTTAGTACAACATGAAACTCTCCAAGGGAAAAAAAATAAATGGGAGATTCAGTCGATGGCATTAATAAAATGAAAAGGTTTGTCTTTTCCATATGAAATATGGCACATTTGAAGGCATGAAGCATACAGACAAATTCACATTTTCCAGGAACTTGCAGATGTTGAGTGACAAACTGCTCCATGTGGCTGAACAGTTGGTCCTAAATTAAAATAATGACATGAGGGGAGGGAGGATCAGAAACAACATCAAAGCCTCCGCATGCGGCACTGATGACGCATGCAGCCACCATGGCTGTGGGGTGCAGGCATCTTTGCTGACGCAAAACCAACGGCTCTGTGCCCCATCTATGTCAGCCCAAATGAAAAAGAGTGGAAGATAATATCATCAGAATGTACACAGAAGCAACTGCTCTACATATTATGAGGAAATTGCTATTTAGAGAAGAATTATTTGATAAACAGCGGTTCTCAATGTTCCTAATGCCGAAAACCATAGTACAGTTCCTCATATTGTGGTGACCCCCCCTAACCATAAAAATTATTTTTGTTGATAATTCATAACTGTAATTTTGCTACTATTATGAATTGGGCAACCCCTGTGAAAGGGTCATTCGACCCCCCGAAGGGGTCGTGACCCACAGGTCGAGAACCGCTCTTTGAACCTAAAGTCAATGTAAATGTAGTATAACCTTAATATGACTGCTTATTACTCTTCTTTCTCTGATCGTGGTTTGTGCCTAGCTATTACACCAGAGATAACTTCCCAGCACATTTTTAATTCTTCAAAGCTCAGCAAACTGCACCATCGTCCTACTTCATGTATATTCCTTACAAACTATAAAAAGCAAATATATTCTCAGCACAGAAAACTGAGATTAACACTTGAAATTATGTAAATATTGTTGGTACAGCATGGCATTAAATAAGATTAACTGTTTACATTTTCACCTGGTGAAGAGTCTTTTCCGTATTTAATTCCTAGACCCTGGGTATTTAAAATGTTTTACCATTAAAGAAAATTTGAAGTAGGGAAAGTAATTTCATTATTGTAAGGCAAGTAGGAAAACACAATAAATATGCAGGAGGGGTTGGTGGCTCACCCCGAGTCTGACAGCGCTCTAAATGAGCAACCAGTAAATGGCTTCATCCTGGAGCCTGTCAAGGCCTTGGTCTGTTCGTTAGACCTTTCTGATATGGGAAGAGGGTCATCAAGTGAACTAGCTTTAGCTAACTCTACTAGTGTATGTTTCTTTCATATGTCACATGCCAAAGTCTTGGATTACATTTTGGATTGCTATGATTTCAGGACAGTATCATGGAGTTACTATGATTTATTGAACCCTAAGTCTAGTGACAGTCACTTGGGCTGCTTCAAATATTTTGCTTTTATAAATACCACTGCAATGAGTGTTCGTGTATATAAATCTTTTATGCATTCAGGTTATTAAAGGATAGGCTCCTCTAAGTGGTTTTACTGAGTCATAAAGTTTTGAGCATCTATAATTTGAATATATACTGCAGATTAACTTTTCCAAGGAATTGTGTCAATGTATTCTCCCTCTAATACGTAAGGAAAGGCCCTTTTCTCCATACTAGTCCCATCACTGAATATTATCTGTCTTAATAATTTTTGCCAATATGATGGCTTTTACTTGCTTTTCCTCCATCATTAGTGGGGCCAAGGATCGCTTTGCATGCTAATTGGCTGTTTGAAGAGCCATAAATTGTCTTTTCATGACCTTTTTATATACTTTGCCATTATAGTTTTTAATATTCATAAGATAGTATGCCTTTTTCGAAATGCTTTGTAGACAGACAGTATCAGTTTACTGCTGCTACTTGGTGTTTTATGGGCTAAGCATATGTCTTCTGCAGACCCTCAGCCACTCTCCTACCACTTGTGCCTTTTCATTTGGTTCAGGTGCCTTTTGCCATCATTTAGATAATTAAATCTGTCAATATTTTCACAAAGCCTTCTGGGTTTCAGATCTCTTTATGGGGGCTGCATCTCCTACTCTACGGTTATGAACGTTTCCTCCATCTTTAAAAAGCCTCATTACCCACATGCTCCTGCACCTTTTCCCCATAGGGCAAAATTCCACGACAGAGAACCTGTCCTCATGGTGCCTTTACCTCTTTCCCTTCATCCTGCTCTGAGTGTGACTCCTAGCACCCCCTGAAGTTGGTTTTGAAGAGGGTTACGGATTCTGCACACTGCAGTTCCTGGTGCTCATCTTACGAGCCTATCAGCAGCAGCGGGCACAGCCTGCTCTCATGATTTTCCACAGCTCACTGGCTGTTTCTCGTCAGTCCCTTTTGATAAATCCTCCCCTCTGTGACTTCTCAATGCAAGAATGTCCCAAGACTCAATTCCTGAAACTCCTCCCTTGTCCAGCTACCTTTACCCTCTAGGTAATCTTATCCAGTCCTATGATTTTACATGTCCTGGTGGAGGCTAAATGTTTTACGTCCATACCCCAAATTTCAACCCCAAACAAAATGTATCCACCTAAACTGCCCCCCAACCCCAATCCAGGTTTTTGCGTCAATTCCAACTCATACAGATCTTGCAAAAGAGTGTAACTACTCCATAAGGTTTCTGAAACGGAAACAGACTCCCACATCTTTCTTCTGAAGAGTGAGGGGTCGGTTTAAACAATAAACTCCTGGATAGCAGCCAAGTGCTTAACCAATGCAACACAAGGGATCCTTATATCAGCCTTGTGGCTAGAAGGGAGCCCAAGGACAACCGAGCAGAACATTGCCAGGTCCTGTGCGCAACTGTCCCCATGTTGGAGCCCACTGCCGCAACCGCTGTGCCAGTGCCCCGTGTTGAGGGCTCACTCTTTGGGGCTGACCCTCTGCGCTACCAGGTGTGGTGGCCTTTCTAGGGGACAGTCCTCCTAAGAGCATGTCCAACCTACAGGAGTTGAAGTCTCGCCAGCCTCACTATGGGAGCATTCTGGCTCTACTTCTCCTTAGACGAATGCGCCCATTCTTCTGACGATTCATGGTGATTCAATGTGTGGCACCAGCACCATAATCCACAGGCGTCACGTCTTCTGCAGAATTCCCTATTCATTGTTGAGCTTTCAAAATGCCAAGGTCGGGGTCAGGTTCACCATAGCCCGCCAACTGACATCTTGATTTTTCAACACTTTAAAGATGTCTTTTGTAGCAGATTTTCCCCCTGCAACATGTTATTTGATTTCTTGACCACTGTGTCCATGGACATTAATTGCAGCTCCAAGTCAATGAAATCCTTGCCAACTGCATTATTTTCTTTGATTATAAAGCTATTGTTGATTGGTCTAGGCATGAGGGGGTGTATTTTATGCTGAGGTGCAACCCATACTGCAGGTATCGGCATTGCATAATTCCCATTTCATTTAGATTTCTATTCAAACGTACTTGTACTTTCTACTTTTATTCCTACTTCCGTTTTTTCATAGCATCTAATAATGATATTACATTCTACATTTGTTTCTTGCAAAACACTTTAACGAGAACACAAACTCTTTGAGAATGTGATTTTTCTAATTCACTTTTTCATCTTCATAACCTGGAACGGTGCCTGCCAAGCATAAGCATTTGATGAAGAAATGAGTAAGCAAGTGAACACATATAGAGTTCGACCATGGATTAATGGCATCAGCTTAATATATAGTCTGTAATGGTACAGTTTAAAAAAACAGACTTTAGACATTACTTACTTTTCGTTGTTTTACAGAGTCCAATTTTATGAGCCAATATGAAGCCACTTTTGTTTTATGATACTTCCAGTTATCGATGATCTGTTTGGGGGAGAAACGTATAGAAATTCAATCTAGAATGTTCTCCCAGCGTTATAAAGGAAAAGTAAATGTGATTAAACCAATAATCTAATTGGTCTACACAGAAGAAACACTACAGTTTCACTGCAATTACAAAGTGTACTTTCATAATAAGACATGTGAAAAGAAGTCTCATAGAAAGTAAAAATTTGAAAGAATCCAAAGCTTTCTCATCTTGCTGTACAAAGCACATAATCTGCAATGAATGAAAGTCAAATGTCTTCATGTCCCCTAGGTGTAGCGTTTCCAGTTTCATTTCTAGGTCTGTATGTACTATTTATGTACCCATTGCCACTAAGCTGATTCTGCCTCATAACAATCCCATCTAGGCTTGCCAATACTGTAAAACATCATGGGAGAAGACAGCCTTGCCTTGCTCCTTGGGAACAGCTGGTAGACTTGAACTGCCAACCTTGTAGTTTAATTAGGAGCCCAATGCTTACCCGGCAGCACCATTAAAATTGTTAATCAATTAATTAAGAAAATCAAACCCACTGCCACCGAGCCAGCTCCAACTAGTGACGCCCGTGGGTTTCCAAGGCTGCAAACCTTTAGTGGAGCCGACAGCCTCCTCTGGCTCCTTGGGCCTGTGGTCTCAAGCTGCCGACATTGCCTTTTGCAGCCCAGCTCAGAACCCTCCACCACCAGGGCTCCTGAGGCCTCTGATCTCCTCAGAGGAGTGCGCGCCTTCGTCTCCCCCACGGGTGGCTGGTGGGTTGCAACTGCTGGTCCTGTCAGCTGCCCAGTGCCTAACCCAGAGCACTGCCGAGGAGTTTACACCACCCATAAGAACAGTACATCGAATGGAGTCTAGATTTAGTTACGATTAGGCCATCACTTCACTTTGCTTTTTATGAAAATCTGTAAAGTTTCTGAAAGTATATTCTAGTTCTACTGTAGCACACAGATAAAAACAGCCACTGTGTCTGATGAACGACCTACCGTCAGTCAAAAGTAAAAGCAGTATGTTATTATTCGTATGTTTGGTTTGTACAGAACAACTACATTAGCTACCGATACTAGTTTGACTCTGGTTAGCTAACTCTTTCTCTACCTGATACAAAAAGTACAATACAGCAGCTATTTCTCATCATGTACAGAATGGTAAGCAAAGGGTATGGTACAAGGCCACTGGCCTTACTTTTAAAGAACTTGATTGAATAGGACGGCATCAACAGAAACAAGCCTAGCATAAGGCCGAATGAGTTCATTTATCTTTCCTTTCCTTTGGTGGAACAGGTAGCAGTTGGCTTGTAAACAAGCTACTATTTCACAAAACAATGAAATGATCACATAAGCTGCCATTATTGATGTTTCAAAATAAGAACATATTTGTCCTTCTTGTATTTTTTTTAGTCACTTGTTTCAGAGAAGTCTAAATTAATGCCAAAAAATCGAAAAAGGCAGAATGTGACTGTGGCTTTTATCCCATATTCGGCCACTAGATGGCGCATTGCTCTTCAAGAAATAACGAAGTACCGGCAGTCCTGGATTACAATTCCTAAATGTGTCTTAGGTAGAATGTGTACATAAATATGGAAACTGTTGGGTAAAGTTCAGAGCTAATGTCAGGCAAATATTTGTCTTAGTAGATAGTGTGTTTATATACATAAAAATATTAAGAAAAATGTTCCAATTACATTAAAACATCTGTAACACTAGTACAGTAATAGCGATGTTTTGATATGTGTCACCCTTTGTTATTAAAACAATTGAATGCACCTCAAATGTTTAATATAATAATAGGCTTTACTGGGGATAGTACACATAAAATGTTCATAGCCAAGCACTACTGATGCAGAGAGTCAGGGAAACAATGTTCTATTACTGAGGAATTGTCAAAGAATTGCTATTTGAAAAGTATATTTCAATGAAGTGTTGAAGCAGTTTACAATGTATATTGAATGAAGAAATGTTTTGTCTCCAAAAATATTTAAGAACCTTGAAGCTTCTTTCATTAGGAGCAAGACATTGACTTCAGCGTAAATGTCAGGACCGTTGCCATTCCTGCACCTTCTACTGTGTGGTCCAATTAATTATACATGCAGCAGCAAACACCAGAATAAGCATAAGGCACATAGATATGCAGCAAAATTATTCCAAATTATCATGTTCCTATTACAACATCAAAAGGATACATTAAGGAGAGTGCACCTTAAAATATACTCGTGTACAAGGGGTACCCCCCCAAAACTGGAATTTTCCTTTCAAAGTTGTGTATTTAAATTATTTAACAAAACAAATTCATCACCTTCAAAATACTCTCTATTACACTTAAACACAGTTGTCAACTCTGCGATTCCATTCTTGGATACATTTTTCAAACTCATCCGTTTGGATGGCTGACAACACCTCCCTTGTTTTTATCTTCACCTCTTCTACATCGTCAGTCGCTCTCCTTTCAAGTCCCTCTTCATTCGCAGAAACAAAAAGAAGTTGCTTGGAGCGAGGTCAGGTGTGTGGGGCAAAAAAGGCATGCTTTTTTGCCAAAACTGGTGCACTGAGATAGCAACATGAGCAGGTACATTGTTGTGTGGCAAAACCAGTGCCCCATATGCCACAAATCGGGCATGTTTTGTCACACATTGTTATAATTCTTTTCAGAACCTCTAAATAGAAAGCTTGATTAACAGTCTGACCTGGTGGGATGAACTCCAAATGCAGTATAAGTCAACATTTTTGTCCATTTGGGAAGTTGACAGAAACCCAGATCAAGGTTTGTCATCAATCGACATTTCACCTTTTTTTGAGATGAGAAAACCACTGTGCACTCATGTTTTCTCCATAGTGCTGCCTGGAAGCTGTGTTCAGCATCCCAACAGGTTCTGTGGCATTTTTCCCCAAGCAGGAAACAAATTTCACAGACATGCACTGTCCTCTTAAATACGCCCATCACCAAAAACGAGGTTTGAACAAAACTGTTTTTATGAAAAAATTCACTTGTAGCAGAGTGAGCTTCCCCAGGTGACACCACTGGGTGCACTAACTCAGGGCCAAGATGCTAGATGCTCGCCTAGCGGGAAAAATGCAGACTACAAAAGCTCCACTCTGCCCAGAGCAATTCGGGTGGTTTTTTTGGTTGTGTGTGTGTGTGTGTGTGTGTACCCCATCACATATGAGTGAACCTCCAAAAGGTCATGGAAAACATACCATTATCTTTTAAATACTTTTGCCCCAAATATCTATAATATTATTATCTTAAAACAGCAACCTCTGGATATGTATAAGGATTCACATCCTTAAGAATAAGGTCTGTTTGTCAGATCAACCTCTTGATCTTTTGTTTTCAGTTGCTGCACGTGTGTGTGTGTGTGTGTGTGTGTGTGTTTGTACAGTGATTAAAATTTAAATCATAATAAGCTCACAATATTAACAAAGCATTCCTATAATTTCAGTAAATTAACCTTCCAAAGAAAAATATACAATAGATATTAAAATCAGGACTTCGATTTTAAAAGGACTGAGAGATACAACTGAACTGCAGTTATCTTAAGTTAGATTGTATTACTAATGATAAGTAGCTGGCACAGAACAAACAATTCTGCTATCTTATTTCATCCTTACTAACCATTGTGAAGACCTTATTATCAGCTAAAGAATGGAAGACAGGCTTCATAGACTCAGAAAAGTTGAAGAACTTTCACAAAGTCATATAGCTCCAAAGAAGTGAAATGACACAGAGTCACTCATTTGTTAAGTAAGCAATTGGCACAGTGGGTAATGAATATGCTGGGCTACTAACCACAAGGTCCAGCAGTTTGAAATCATTAACCACTCTAAGGGGGGAAGTGAGGCTTTCTGCACTCATAAAGGGTTTGTATTGGCACAGTGTGGGGATTGTGCCTGATATGAGCCCATCACACTGGGCAAAACAGAGCAGCAAGGGGAGCAAAGCTATGAGTCCCCAGGGAATACCAAAAATAGACTTTGGGGCCAGAGAGTGGCACCCCATCAGACTCTACTGGAAAACACTCCTAAAGGTAGCTGTTGGTTTTTGTTTTCTTTTGTTGTTTTGTTTTGCTCTGTCTTGTTCCTGTGCTTATTATTGTCTCTACGTGTCTATCTAGGTAAGATAGGCATGATAAACAATCCGGAGGAGAAAACAATAGACCGACAGTTCTGGGGAAACTTGGGACAGGGGGAGATGGGGGAAAGGAAAAGGGGTGTCAACCAACCCAGGGACAAGGGAACAACAAGTGATCTAAAACGATGGCAAGGAGGATATAGGATACCTAGTGGGGCTTAATCAAGGGCAATTAGCAGAGAAGAATTACTGAAACCCACTATCAAACATGATAGTGGGACAAGAGGAAATTGAGGAAAGAATTAGGAGGCAAATATGGTGAAGAAAGCTGATGGTCCCCAGCCATCAAAAGATATTGCATCTGGGGTCTTAAAAGCTTGAAGATAAACAAGTGGCCCTCTAGTTGAGAAGCAACTAAGCCCACATGGAAGAAGCACACCAGCTTGTGTGATCATGAGGTGTCGATGGGATGAGGTATCAGGCATCAAACACCCAGAACAAAAAATCATATAAATGTGAATGTGGGGAAGTGCAGACTAGAGACCCAAAGTCCAAGTGTAGACAACTGAACATCCCCTTACAGAAGGGTCACAAGGAAGAGATGAGCCAGCCACAGGTCAGTCTAGCACCAATGAAATATACAACTTTTCTCTAGCTCTTTAATGCTTCCTCCCCCACCCCACCCCCTACTATCATGACCCCAGTTCTATCTTACTAATCTAGCTGGACGGAAACACGTCAACTGGTAGAAATGGGAGCTAGAAACACAGGGAATCCAGGACAGTAAACCACTCAGGACGAATATTGAGAGTAGCCATACCAGAAGGGGACGGGGAAGGTAGGGGAGAGAGGGGGAACTGATCACAATGGTCTACATATAACCCTCTCCCAGAGGGACAGACAACAGAAAAGTGGGTGAAGGGAGACAGCGGTCAATGTAAGACATGGGGGGAAAATTATAAATTATCGAGAGTTCATTGAAGGGGGTAGCGGGGGGTAGCAGGGAAAATGAGCTGATCCCAAGTGCTCAAGTAGAAAGAAAATGTTTTGAAAATGATGATGGTGACATATGTACCAGTGTTTGACACAATGGAGGCATGCATGGATGGTGATAAGAGCTGTATGCACCCCAATAAAATGATTTAAAAACAAACAAACAAACAGTTAGTCTTGGGAAGTCACAGGAGCAGTTCTACCCTGTCCTATAGGGTTGGAAGGTGTCAGAATCGAGTCCATGGCAGGGAGTGACTTTTGTGCCAGGCATTCCTATTGGGATCGGGATACATCAATGAGCAAAATGGACAAGACCCCTGTCCCCCTGGAGCTTTCTATCTTGCATGTGTGTGTGCATGTATCTCCATCATCCTAAGCACGTTCTATGAAACAGGATGTATGATTTTGATGAATAATATATGTACTATAAATGTTCAATGTCCTATGTATATTCAATGACATATCAAAGAAGCCCTTGCACCTGCTGCTACCCTCCCCTACTCGTGTTGCTACTGTGGCTTTCCATTGGTGGCCGAGCCTCAGGGTTTTCAAACGTAAACCTGCAATTAGCTGTCTGTAGGCACGCTGTACTCGCCCGCAGCCAGGCGGAGGCTGGTCAGAACCACAAGTCCCGAGGTGCACAGAGCAGAGAGGTTGTAGTCCAGCAGCTCATCGTGACCCCTGGCCTGCTGTGTAGGGCACACAACTACAGGCGGGCTACAAGCTGCACTAGGGCTCACGGTCTGCCACCAGACCGGGCGGCTGTGGGAGCCTGCCGGCTGCTGCTGGACAATGGGGGGGGAAGTGCTAGACTTGCCTGCCCTCTCCCTTCCAAGAAAACCTCTCTTCCAGGAAGCACAGATGTACAAGCAGTTGGATGCCGCCCAAATGAATGCTTTCCAGTAGATGACATATATTTTAACTGCACCTTTCTGGCTCTGCTGGCTCTGCTTGTCATCATTCTGATGTCTATGAAATCAGGCTAATAATGGCTCAATAAATAAATGTTTGAGTATTTATAATGATGTTTGCGATGCCTTTCCTCATCCTTCCTATTTTAAACCGAAAATTTTAATTTAAACCTAACATTTTTGTTCTGTTTTGTTTCGATGTCTTATAATATGCACACACGCATGCACAGATACACACAGGGGTGCTTCAAAAAGCTCATTGAAAATGAAATGAAAAGATAATGGAATCTTCCTATGAACTTTTAATATACATATATGTACACATAATATTTGCACACACTTCGTTGTTATTGCTTTGATTTCAATATGCTTCAAGTGTCACGTTCCCATGTTCTCGATGTTTGATGCTGGAAGTGTCACTTGTTTTCATTACAACTCATTCCATGTCAGCTCTTTCAACTCTTTCTAGAAGCAAGGTGAAAAGTGGTGAATTATATAACATGGCTCTTCCAGCCATAGCCTTTGTTATTCCTACCAAGAGACCTTCATTCTCCTGGTAAGTCTGGGGGTGGCAGAAGATCCTAGTTGGATGATAGGATTCCACTGTGAGTAACTGTTCACAGGGCTCATTGTGAGTGCCATCCTGCTGGGTGTAAAGGTCACCATCTCAGAAGCCAGATAGGGGATTTCACAGCAAGAAAGAAGAGCCAGGTACGGAGTACACCTGGATCTTTGAGCCCCCTGGATCCAGAAGCTTTGGCACACAGCAAGAGCAACATCAGAACCAGGAGCCAGAGCCTGGTGGAGCACTGGACTGTCCAGGCCACAGCACAAGTACAATTGAGTTCTTGGAGGCAGGAGTTAACTTGGGGAGTAGGGTGCCTCTGGCCAGCTAACTGTGGGGGCTGGGTTTGCTGACCCATGGAGCTGTTGCTGAGGCTAACAGTGGGGTGATATGTCCTTTGAACATTTATCAGCAGCTCTAAAAGAGCTTTGTCACACTGCCCAAACAAGACAGAGGGCAGGCCAAGAGGTTGAGGGCAAGAGAGAGGCCTGCTTGCAGTCATGTCAGAGGAGAGGCTGTCCTGACGGACCACCCATCTCCTGAGCATGTCTCACCTGCATCATCACTTGCTGGCTTCTGTAATAAAACTCTTATCCACAAACACTGTCTGGGAGTTCTGTGTGGCCACTGCAATGAATTATGGCACCCGCCCATAGCAGTAGAGTGCAGTGGATTGATGTCAGAATAGAACACAAAGGGATAGAGGTGAGGGGCCTGTCTGCATTCTACCTTGTGGCAGCCAGCCTTGGGAGCTGGAGGAGGTCAGACCCCCCCCCCCACTTCATTCCCTTCTATTCACACCAGGTTAACCTCATGTACTTTAAGTCATTAAAAATTAACATTAATGATCAATTTTACATTAATCATTCTCATTTGATTAAGCCATTTACCATGATAACAGGACTATATACTACGAGATTTTTCATTGCTGATTATTAATATTATCTCACTCTTCTTTAATTAAAATAAAGCTCTACTTTTTAACACTTGTGGAGGTTGAAAAGAAGATCACTTAAATTTGCTATGCATGCAATTGAGAAAAATTTCATTGGGGAATAAATTTCAATATTTCAAGAAGAACTACAAGAAGGTACCAGCTCCTTGGTATTTTATATCTATCAAATACTCACGTCTTCTAGCAGCAGTTCTGATTCTGCCTCCGATTTTCCTGGGAACCGGATCTTCATGTCCTTGAGAACAAACAAGGTCTGACTTGTCAGATCATCCTCTTGCTCTTTGGTTTTCAGTTGCCGCAAGGACTCACTCTTAAATTTGAAAAGAGACAGGTGTTTGGAGGAGAGTTTATATCATTATGCCACTATAATCTAAAAGATATTTCCAAATAAAACTGAGATAAAATTAATTGAAAAAGACAAATAGGGAAGAAATCATAATTTTTAATTTACGGAAGGTAGATGTAATAAATTGTAATGAAAATGCACTTTACTGCATAAAATATTGATATTATAAACTCGTTTTAATTAAGCAAATCCCTAGGTTAAATAGATAGGAATTCCTAAGGGTGTCTTTCACACTTCTACACAGTTGTATTTTATATTGAGTTGAAAATACTTAAAATATGAATGTTTAAGAAGAATATTATGGTCAGATTCATTTGCTATGTGTACCTCAGACAAGTCCTCTTGATTAGAACAAAACTAATATATTGCTGCTACCGAGTAAAATTCATTTGCATATATCTCTCTATTCTTTTCTTTGAAACACTATCCATTATTAAATAAACAATTTACTAAGTCTCTGGCTATCTGAAGGCACATAATGCGTTCTACTTGATCATTTATAAGCGAGTCTGGTAGCAAAATAAGGTCACTGATTTTCTCTTACAGAATGTCTGGTATTCATGTTTAGGAGGGAAAGTATATGTTGATTTATTATACAAAACATTATAAATGATTTAAGACAGGAAGTTAACAGAGGCGTCTGACCTAAAGTAAAATGACTGAAGTAAGTGCTAAGTTTCAGAACAGCGTCTCACACAGATTCAAACCCTGGTGCTTAGGAACCAATCTTGTTAAGGAAGTGTTTTATTTGTAGTCAGACGAGAATGCAGCTACCACATATCTTGGCGTCTGTAGCCGGTCCCTTATTGAAACTTTGGTTCTGGATCTCCCCAAGACCTTACGTTCTATGAAGTTATTGTCAACCTCCTAATCCTGAAAATATCCATTGTGCCACTGTTTTGTGACTGACCAAGAGACTTCCTCTGTGACCCCATAGCTTGTCATTCTGTTATATAGCCAGTCAATATACCCCAGTTGTATTACTGTATGCTTCACTTGGTCCCATCTTTAACTGATCCCCACTGCTGCAAGCCAGTCAGGACGTTGCTCTTGGCAGTTAGTCACTTGGCACTGTAATCCTGTGTGGCTGTACCACCCCTCCTGCCCTGCCCTCCTTGGATTTGTGAGCTTCAGAGTTTCAGGTTTCTATGATTCCCCATTTGAATGATATTTTGAGTTCAATAATTCTCTGATTTTACTTTAATAACTTTTTTCCCCTAAAAGGTTAGAATAACCTACCATTTCAGATCAAAAGACCAGCATTTGACCAAGTATCAAGTTGAGCAGGCAGGAAGGATTAGGGAAGAAGGACGGATGGAAATGGAAAACCAAGGGCAGAGGGGCTAAGTGATGTTGCATTGTGGAGACTGCAGTCAATGAAAAAATGTGCATTTCTAAAGAAATCTGATCGCTCTGAAAACCTTCATCCAAGGCATAATAAAAAGTTTTTAAAAATAGAGTACTTAAATGTTATAAGTAAAATTTACCTGGATTATTTTAACCTATTAATCATGTGACAGTTACATTGCATAGGATTTGCAATACAGCAAATTTCCCCACAACTACAGCTTAACTGCAAGACAGGCAAACTCTACATGCACTCAGCTGTCTCTCAGCAGAAGTGTCCTACTGCATCAACCGGTGGGAAAGGGGCATACTGCTGTTCTCCTTGCCCGTTCTCGATTTCTACGACACGGGGAACTGTGCCCCTTACAAGCCTCCTCCTAATACATGGTTCACTAGTAGAAGAGTACTCGAATTCAGAAGGCTGCGAACTGAATTACAGAAAGAACCTGAGGTTCCGTCTGGCCTCCTTCCAGCCGGTGGCCTTTGCCACCTCCTCCTGAGTCGGGTGCTGCCTGTGACCTTGAGAGAGTGCGACAGAAGACTTACCCCCTGCGAGTTCGTAGAGCTGGAGTCATTGCTTTGGGGCAGGTGCCTCATATAGGAGGAAGCACGGTTTAGGGAATGTGAACGGACCCCTGAAGTTGGCCGGGATGCTGATAGCATTTGTTGAGCAGAAAAAGGGCGGTTTTCCCCAGTGGAAGGTGACTGAGCAGAGATGGACCGAGGGCAGCTGACTGAGCGTCTCATGGAGTCTGTTGATGATGGATAAGTGAGATAAGAGAGCAGCCTTGTCAGTGGATGGTTCCCGCTGTATGGGGTCTACACAGACTAAGGGTTAGCGCAGAATGACTATCTATGTCAAAGTATAGGCATCATCAAAAGACTGTGAGTTTGAAGGGAATACACTCCTGTGAAATACGAAGAACCAGAGAAATACTCTAATATTTGATTACTAGTGCTTTAAGGCTGTGCTGTGGAGATATGAACATAAAAGAACCGGAAGGATCAATTCGTGGGAAGTCTTGCTACTACGCCAGGCACTGTGCAGAGTGTTCTGTGTATCTTCATCCTCACAGAAAACCTCCAAGGAGGACTGGTTCTGCCCTTTCTCCTCTCTGCCTTGTATGAATGAAAACCACTGAGGTTCAGAACTCACCACGCAACACAGGGGCCAGGTTGAAATTCAAATGCTAATAATCCCAAAGGCCTTTGTCTAGAATACCATAATGCTATCCATTTCCCTCCGCTATTTGGTAGACTCTGCTCATAGTTTCAGGAGTGACTAACTTACAGAGAGAGTCATGGAGTGAGAGAGAAACTAGCCTAGTGAATGTTCAGGCTAAATGGATAAATTACAGAATGCAGACCCCATGGGGAAAAATAAATAAAATACAAGGAAACCCTAAAGATGATTTTAATTGTGTTTAACTATATAATAGGTTATTAGAACAGCAGAAGGCCAGTTTTAAAATGTAAACATTACCAAGGGCATTAATTTATTAAACCACTGCTGGAGAGAGGGGGGCGGGGGAAACCCACAATACCATTTATTGCATTATTGAACCAGTCTCTTTAGTGGAGCCCTGAAACAAAATACCAGAGCACAGGGCAGATAGGAGAAAGAGACCGGCTATAAGAAAGTCCTCAATACAAGGCAGTGTCTCAAAGGGGTGTCATTGGTAAGCCCGAGCAAACAAAAATGCCGTACTGGATTTTGGGGGATAAAAAAGAATAATGGACACCATATTAAGTATCTTTCAAGGTTGAAGAAAAAATGAAAGATGAGACAAAAAGAAGTGTAAACAACAGCAGAAAGAAATAAAAAGGAAAGAGAGGGTGGCTGGTTGCTGCCCTGAATATTTCCTGTGTACCGAAAGCCTGGCTTCAATGATTACCCATGAAGACAATGAGAGGGAACAAAATGTAAACTGCTTCACAAATGAGTTGTTCAGAAACACAGTCAAGTCAAATACATGGAGCAATACGCATCGTGTTTAGAAAAATAGGTAGTGGCATAAATAAAGCAGAGTCAGTAAAGAAGTAGGGGGAGAAAATGTATTTGTTTAAAAGAGAATGCAATCAGCAGATAAGCCATGAGACAGGTTTTCAAAATAAATTATGTCATAGTTCAA
Organism: Tenrec ecaudatus; assembly: GCF_050624435.1. Lineage (NCBI taxonomy): Eukaryota > Metazoa > Chordata > Mammalia > Afrosoricida > Tenrecidae > Tenrec > Tenrec ecaudatus. The sequence goes on from NC_134530.1 coordinate 115,042,911, forward strand.
CTCCTAACAAAACTGAAATATAGGAGAATGGATGAGATCCCCGCTCCCAGCAGCCCTGTGTCCGGAAGTAAAGTGCTGCCTGGAGCACCTGAGGCTGTGAGTCTGTACACGAGCAAGGTGCCTCACCATTCTCACAGAGCAGCTGCCGAGCAGTCTCCAGAGTCATGAGAAATCGTTCTTGTCTGGGCTTTTTCAATCAGGTAGGGAGAACACTAGATACTCAAAGAGTTGAACTAGTATGTGTGGCTAAGAGAACTGCCATCAAGTCAGTCATGACTCAGAGCAAGCCTACGAAAGAGTGGCAGGGCTGGAGCAGACAGCCTCGCCTCCCCTGCCCAGAGCAGCGGTTGGGTTTAAGCCTGATCTTGGGGCGAGCAGGCCAATGTTCATGCAGTAGCACACCCAGGGCTCATTAGACTGGACTACAGGCATTCTTAATTGAACCCTTTTGATTTTCCGTTTGCAGAATCTGAAAGGCGTTGACTACAACGGACATGTCCTCATCAGGTCAGGGGAAAGTGGGATGGGGCTTTTTAATGAGGTCCATCATTTCAGTTCAGTCATTCTTAGTAAATACTTGGATGAGGCATTATTAACTTACTGGCTTGTTGAATTAATTTGGGGTGGTTGGAGTTTCTACAGCCATATGCCACTTGCTTTTCCCTGGTCTTAATTTGATAGTCTTCGTTCTCATTTTCCTCCGATTCCGAAGAGCTCTGGCTCGTGTCATAACTGCTGTCACTGCTGTCGCACGGCTGTCTTTTCAGCGTGTCGGCACTCTCGGGCATGGAGGACAAAGGCTGGAAGAGAACGGGAGAGGTGATTCTGTTAGAATTCCCAAATACAAGTTTATTAACGAGGTCACTCACTATTTTAAATGTTCTGCTCAGAATTGATGCCTTTACCCCAAAGTGCTATTGCTGCCGCGAGGCTTCACCAACAGTGCTGTGCACCAAGTCCTGTTTCTGCAAAATATTCTTTTTCATGAAATAATGTAGTGCCGGCATGATGAGGAAAATGCTGTTTTGACTGAAACTACTATATTTTCAGTGTTTCTGTAGCAATAACAAAATGCCTGGAATAAAGAATGAGAGCATTCACGAAGACTAATGAAATAACGTAAAACTATTGGAGATGAAAATATACAAACCAGAAACATAACCAGCTTTTCTTTATTGCGCAGAGATAACTCATCTATATTCAGGGGTGTGCCTTTGATGTATCACTAATGTTCAGAGCACAGTGTGTGTGTGCGTGTGTGTGCGGCATAGAGAGAGAGAGGAGACAGAGAGATGGGGAAGGAGGAGGAAAGGGGGAAAGGGCATAAAGAAGGAAGCAGCAACCAGAGATGCCAATTTACACAGAGACATAAAAGAGAGCCGGGGAATCTGTATACTCAAATGCTGAGCAGCAAGAAATGAGCTGCTCCTCCCATGGCTAATTTGTCAAATATTTTTATAAATTAAAAAATTAGGTAATTACTCACTTTCCAAATTTGTTATCAACAATCTCTATGTCATCTCAGAGGATTCTTAACTCAGCTGCATTTGTTCCGGCCGTACAGAGCAGCCTGGCCCCATGTTCTTGCTGCATAATGCATGTGCTGTGGATATCAGTCTGCTCAGGGTTAGCAGAGAGGTGTCAGGTGGAGGTTTAAAAGAAATGTAATGTAGAGATCCAAAATTCCATGCTATTAGGTTTCAAGAGCCTTTATTAAAACTACTGGTTTACAATCCTCCTAACCAAAGTCTTTCCAATGACGCCAGCTGAAAGTAGGGAGGAGAAACTACATCACTTCGGAAAGAATGCACATGATGGAAAACACGACAATTCTATACCATAGGCGTTTTGAGAGACTATGTACTGCACGTGCCATGTGCTGCCCACTCCTGTCAGGGGAGATTCCTGCAGCTGCAGGCGAGGTGCTTGTTCTCGGTGGAGTCAAACAGAGTGTTTTGATGGTATCCTGCACCGTAGTGAACCCTTGAACACCCCGGGATTTCACTTAAAGGAGGCCTGTGCTCTAGTGTAATGGTGTAGGAAGAGAGACATAGAGAGAGGACTAGCATTTCATGTAGCGCATGGAATACGCAGTGAACCAAAATGTGGTCCTCTGGATATTAGAGCCTTTACAAGGGCTGAAAAATAACCAAAGCAGGAAGCAATTTAATACACTAAGGATCCGACTTAGGTTTTAAAACTGTGTTCTCCTGTTGATGGTCTAATAGTTACTGAACACTAACAATGTTCAAAAAGATATGCATAAAAACATTCACCAGGAACACAATCATCAAACATTCTGACAGCCTGGGGGCAAACGAATTCTGGAGAAAGGGTGTTCCTTCACAAGCTCCGCACACTCCAGACAACAGTGCCACAGTGGGGCTCGCCAGCAGCGCCGGCCTCCCTGCAGCATAGCTTGCAGGCTTCCTGGGGCGCTTGACTACATAATTCAACCATGCAAAGAATCACCTGGGAAGTGGATAACTGAGCTGTGGATATATGTATGCATTTGGGACATGCTTAACCAATACGTTGTTCAAGCAATAATTAGAAAATCATAGCAGCATAGACTCTAAACAGTGACTTCACTACCAAGTGGAGTTCATAAATGAGTAATGGGCTATAGTGCCGAACGCAACCCACTGTCTGATTTCTGCACTGCTGCTTCCATTGACAGTGATAGTTAATCCAAGCAAAGTGAAATCACTGACAACTTCAAATTATTTCTCGTTATTATAACTCTGTTTATTGGGCCACTTCTTAGAACTTTTGCTTATCCATATTGAAGGCGGTAGTCTTTGACACTCATTTATAAATGCTTCAAGTTGTTGTCTTCAATGACAGAAATCAAGCATGTACCACTGGGACATCTCAGTTTATTAATGATTCTCTTCTAATCCTCATGCTGAATTCTTTTTGGATAGAATCCAGTTTCTGTAACTATTGGTCCACCATACAGAGGGAAGAAACAAAGTAAAGGATACACCCTGGCTGCACATCGTTTTACAGTTATGAAGCATGCAATGTCATCCTCTTCCATTTGAATGACTGCCTCTTGACCTGTGTACAGGATCCATATGAACACAATTAAGTGTTCTGAAAATCCCATCTTCGAATGTTATCCATCATATGTTATAATGCGCATAGTCACATGCCTACACACGCTTGGTAACCCATGAAGACATCATTCTAGCAGTCTGCTTTTGGTCAAGATCCATCTGACAACAGCAATGATACTCCTGTCCCATTTCCTCTTACGAAGCCAGCTTGGCCTCCTGGCAATTTACTGTTTAGTGTTCAGCTACAGGCATTTTAAAATTATCTTTCACAAAATTCTGCAGCATGTGTTTTTAATGATATTGCTTAATAATTCCCACATTTAGTTTGATCACTTTCCTATGGAATGGGCATGAATAGTATGTCTTCCAGATGAGTCGGTGATTACAGTTGCATCCATTCATGGAAGAATTTTCATTGGAATTCTGTACATTGCTAGATCTGTTTTCCATCAATACATTCAATAAGCTTGAACCTCTTCCTTCAAGACCATCAGTTCTTGATCACAGGCTACCCCCATAAATGGTTGAGTGCCAACCAATTGTGATCGGTACAGTGGCTCTTCTTTTGATGTTTCCTGCACCATTTCATTTTTTACCCATAAAATCTTTCAGTGTTGCCACTCAAACCTTGAACGTTCCCTTCACCTTCTGCACTTTGAGGAATCCCAATGATGTTCTTCCCTTTTGACGTTCTAGCCCCACGTTTTCACACGTTTCACTATAATACACTGCCTTGTCTTCTCAAGTTGCCCTTTTAAATTTTCTATTCTCTTATCTCATCTCTTTTGTTCTTTTTAGTTACTGTGAACGTAAGACAACATGTCAGAGTTCTTTCCAACGTTTGCTTTGGTCATTTCTCTATTGTCCTTTGGTGACTTTCCCATGTATGACGTCCTTCACACCTTTCCACAGTTCTCAGGTCTCTTAGTCATCAGTGTTCAGTTGTGAAATCTAAATTGTCTTTCCATGCCTTTGAGGTCATTCTTTACCTCTGGTGGGCTCACCTTGATTTTCTTCCGTTTCAACTGGACATGTCCATGAGCTGCTGATGGTCTTTTCCAGCCAGCCCTGAATTTGTCTTGACTACGATAGTGAGCGTCTCCATTATTTCATTCAAGATCTGAAATCACTGGTTTCTATTAATTTCTCTAGCAAGGTCAAAATGGTCAGTGTTTAACTGCATTGTTGAAAACGACATTTCAGATGAGAAAGTCACTGGTGTAGAATTCTAGCATGTGTTCTCCTCTCTCTATCACTAAGGCGGTATTTTCCAACGGTGTTCTCTTTCTGTCCTCAACGTTCACATTTCAATCACCAGTGTTTATCAGTGCGCCTCGATTACATGTTTGACCAATTGCAGACTGTAGTAGGTTATAAAAGGATTATATTTATTCACCTTTGACGTCCATGGTTGGTGCATATGCTTTAGTAATAGTCCATTTTAACCAGCCCATCACATTAACTAGTCTTCCTTGTAGGCATATGGGCACTAACCTGTCGCCAATCACACTGCACTTCATGATCACTTGTACTTACTCTGACTTAGTCAGTGACTGCCATCGGGTCAAATCCTACTTCGAGCAACCCTAGAGGACGGAAGAGAACCTGCCCCTGTAGGTTTCTGAGACTGTGAGTATTTGCGGGAATAGAAAGCCTCATCTTTCTCCTGCAGATTAGTTTGTGGTTTCGGACACTTGATCTTGCAGTTAGCAGACTACACATAGCCCATTACCTCACCAAGGGTCCTGTATAAATTGAAGTGAGACTGTAATGCTAAATGCAATGCTGTTCCTCATCAACTTGTTGTTCTTGGCATGGAAGACCATACAATTGTCAGATTCAAAATGACCAATACCAGTTCATTTCACTTCAGTGTCACCTAGCATGTCATTCTGTAAGCACTCCAATTTATTTCTGATAACCACTAATTTTCCTGGATACTTGTTATATTTCATATTCTAATTGCTAACGAATGTTCACAGGTGTTATTTCTGATTTGGACTCAGGCCACATTAAGCAAACGAAGGCCCGTGTAGTTTTACTCCACCCACATGGGAAGAGGCAATTCACACTGCGACTATCTTTTGAGCTAACGGACTCGCCTCCAGCACTACATCTCTTTCTATGCACAAGGTGTTCCCTGGCTACCCTTTAGTAGATTGGCAGCACTTTCCCCCATGTGGAAACCCCTCTGAACCCTGTCCATCGTACGTGAGCCCGTGCTATTGGAAATGCTGGTTGCACAGCCTCCACACGAAAATGCTTTTGCACAGCAAAACGAAAATCATCGAAGTACGACAAATCTTTCCACTCAATCTGGTGCACTACTTGCCACAACATACCCTCTGATTTTGGTCTAACTTTCAGCTTTCCGTTAACCAAATGAGTAGCTTGAGAACAGAAAATGTTGCCCAATATTTAACTAGTAGATGTCACTATGTGCCAGGTGCTAGAGGTGTGAAGATGAAAATATAGTTCCTACTTTCAGAAGCTACATCCTCCTGTGAAGGCAAACAACTTTTGTCACAACCACCGTCTAAAAGTGTTACACAGGACACAGTGGGGTAGGGAGGAGACGGACAATCCCAGTTGAACTGGGAGAGGCAGGAAGGGTTGCACAAATGCAGCCATGGTCCGTGTGGCTGAGTAATGGCGCTTCCACCAAGTAGCAATCAATTCATGATCTGGATGGGAGGGGGGAAGGCCCTTCCAAAGCATGGGAATACATGAATGCATGATCCAGAGTATGATGTGTCTAAAGATATAGCTTTGTATTACTGGTTTACAATTAATGGAGCAGAATGGAAAATGTTTCCAAGGTTTGGCAAAGACAATTTCTTTCCTGCGTTGCCAGCAAGGATGTGACAGGCGGTATAAGAACGTAGGGATGTCACCGACACAAAGCAGATGCAGGCAAAGCCAACACCTGTCTGTTTTTTGCCTGTTTGACAGCTTTCCGTTCATTCCTAGGAACGACACGCATGATAACTAACACACGATCACGTTGCTGGGCCAGCCAAAGTTGGGGGGGGGGTCAGGAAAGAGTTCTAGAAACTTTCCTTTCTGTTACCTTGTTGCTATTCCTATGGGGCTTTAAAGAATTCTTGGGAAAATGGAATGAAAAAAAAATAGTGCATTTTTCCCATGAACTTTCAAAAGCCTCCTCATATAATGCTATACACTCCTTTTATGATGATCTACCCAGAGATATGAGTAAAAAAGAATATTGTTTAAAATGAAGGTGCTAGCGATCGGTCCCTCTCACTCTGACCCTTTACCAGCCTTCGGGGAAGAACAACAACCAAAGGCAAAAAATTGGTGTCAAATCACAAAGTGAAGCACCGCTTCACCTAAGTGTAAAATAATATCATCTTCCCAAACCTCTCTGTAGTCGACACAGACAGACAGCATGTTCCTTACCGCATCTGGAATCGCTCGATCATCTAGTGAGAAGTTTCAAGAGAAAAGCAACTGCATCTGCAGTGTCTACTTTGGTATGACAAAGGGGCCCTGGTGGTTCCGCGGGTGAAGGTGACCCGCTAGGTGAAACCCGGTCCTTGCGCCACAAAAGAAAGAAAAGGCTGTTTGCTGCTGAAGAGACTTACAGTCTCAGAAACCCTAAATAGGTCACCATGAGCTGAAACTGATGGCATTGGGTTTCAGAATGGATATGGGAGGAACATTGGTGGTGCAGCGGGTAAAGTGTCAGATTGTTCTCCTCAAGGTCAACAATTCAAACCCACTAGCCATCTTATGAGGAAGAGGTGAGGCTGTGTGCTCTCACAACGAATGATGTTCTCAGGAACTCGTCGATGCAGTTCAACTCTATACTGTGGGGTCATAATGAGCCAGAATTGACTTAAAGGCGCTGTGTTTGTTTCCTTAGTTTACTATGCAATACAAGATGGTGGTGATACTGCACCTTTGGTCCTCGGAGCTTGGTAGCTTTGCCCATCAACTTTTCATCATCAAGTTCACATTGCTCCAGAAGATCCAAAATGTCTTCCTCCTTAAAAGCAACACTAGAGTGAGTGAAATCAGAGAGATACGACCACAAGCCAATCCATGATCCTTATTATATATATCATATATACAAATGAGAACAAGCCAACCCAATTTTGCTCAAACTCTAAAGCTGGACACCATAGTATAACAACCAATTGAAGGTTGAATCAAGACAAGCATGACTTCAAAATGGGAGGAAATCGTTGCAGTGTTTCTAACGTGGCATGCCCTTCACATGCCTGCTTCAGTGCAAGTCTTCAAGTGGTTACCTGGCACATTTCTGGAGAGGCTCTCTGAGGAAGAGGAGGAACTTGCCATCCACTGTGCATGTCTTTTCTAATCTGTCTGGAAGCAGCCTGAAGGATTGATGCAAGGTGCTGGTGTGTGTCTTGCCTAGCTCCGAACTCAGACAAAGCAGAAGTGCAACAGGCATTGGCTGAACCCTACTGCCCCGTGTAGCTATCGAGAGTAAAACAGATGCCTGAGGACTAGAAGGGAAACCGTGGGGGAAGTCTGCTTGGGAAAGTGGGGTATTTTAAAGCAATCATGAACATATGCATATTTAGAAAACCCCGCTCAGGTCTGAGGCAGGATGCATGGTCAGGAAACACCAGAGAAACTCTGGGGTCTTCTTGTGGGTCTGCTCCTCCCCAGGCTCAGTGCGAGCCTGGTAAGCAGGAGGAAGAGCACCCAGCAAAGAAGCCACTGGAAAGATTGGGAGAGGGAGTTGTTCAGTTTTTCTTTGGTTTTGTTTGTTTGTGTGTGTATTCGTTTTGTTTTGATTTGGGGTTTTTGGTTTTTTTTGTTTTGTTTTCTGATTGATTTGTGAGTGTGCATGTTTGTGTCTTGTTTTGCTTTCTTTTGATCCTGACATTCAAGAAATTCTCTGTTGAAATAAAAGCTAAGGAAAACAAATTTCAATAAGTACACATGATCAGCAGGCAATCGGTGCAAAAATTCCTTAGGAAAAGTCAATAAACAAATGAATACTACAACTTTCTGTAATTTAAAAACAAACAATCAAAAACCCAAAAATATCAATCTATGGAGAAGGTAGAGACTCTGATTTCCAGAGTCATGACTTTGTAATATTCAAATATGCTATTTTAAGTAAAATTCACAAAGCATTTTAAAAAGGAGAGGTGACTAGTGAAAATATCAAAGGGACAAACGTTTCCATAAGGAAGCACGTAGCACAGACTTACTGGACAATACCTTAAAGGGACTGTATTCAAGATGATGAAAAGCAGACGAGTATGAAGCATAAAAAGTAACAACACGCAAGGTCTTGATTTTAAAAGTATAATAGATAAAATAAAAAACTCAAAAGAGGGATTCTGCAACAGATTTGAGAAGGCAGAAGAGCAGACCATTGGAATTATCAAGTCTGAGGAGAAAATAAAAAGTAAGCAGATGCTGAGATATTTCTGGTACACCATCAAGTAGACTAATATTCCCGTAATATGTATGACGCGAATACCAGAATGAAATAAGAGCGTTAAAGGGCAAGAATATTAGAATAAATAATGGCAAACTCTTCCCAAATCTGACAAAATGAAGCAATCCACACATCCAAAAAGGGCCACAAACTTGCAATAACATAAATTCAAAAAGCACCGCAGAATCAGACATAGTGGAAAAGACTGTGGAAAATCAAAGAGAATCTTGAAGGAAAAAAAAAAAGAGGAAATCAATAAATATGAGCTATCCTTAAAAAGATTAAAATCTCATGTCTCACAAGAAACCAGAGAACCCAAAAGACAATATAATGACATCTTTAAAGTGTTGAAAAATTAAAATGTCCATCAAAATTTCTGTATCTGGCCAAATTGTATTTCAAGAGTAAAAATGAAATTATGACATTTCCATAGCCAAAAGATGAAAGAGTTTGTTGGCAGTAAAATAGAAACTCCCTGTCATCAAATCATGTCCAACTCATAGCAACCCTACAAAACCCCCTGCCTCTGGGGGTCCCAGGGCAGTAAGTCTCTATGGAAATAGAAAGCCTCCTGTTTCTTCCACAGAGCAGCTGATCTTGAACTGCTGTGATTAACAGCCCAAGTCAGTAACCATGAGTGGTCCTCCTACACTACGAGTTGGCTCCTCAAAGGTTATGCTAAAAGGATGCCTTGAGGTTGAAGAAAAAGAATAATACATAGTAACTCTAAGCCAAATGAAAAATAAAGATCTCTAGTAGAGGTAATCAAGTGAGCAACTATAAAAGCCAGTATGATTATACTTTTGGTTTATAGCTTTACTTTTTATGTCCTGTATAGTTTAAAAGAAATATACATAAAAAGAATTACAAATGTATTCTATTGAACACTGAGATAGTTAAAGTTTATTGTGCCAACCTGGCCAATAAACACATGTGGGATTAACTGAAGAGCAGAGAGGTAAATGGCTCCGTGAGCCTCACCCTTCTAGTTCTCAGGTCTCTTGCTTTATGATGGTCAGACCAGGGTGCAGCTGCCAGTTCCCTGCTTCAGCTTGCAAGGCTCACTTCCTGCAAGACATCCCTGAGAAGAAGCCACATGGACCTACCCCAATGCAGCCTTGGGTGCTGGAAAAGCCGTGTGGAGACCCCTGCCAGCGCTGAGATGCTTACATGTTCACTGATTCAGCTTTCCTCCTGCAATCAGCGTCATTGCGTGTGTTTTGTGAGATAGAAGAGGATGTTGTAGAATGGTGTTGGACATATGGGCTAATGTGGAACTCGTGGGCTTGGGCAGCACTGGGTTGGGATGTTTTCTTGATGTGCATTTATCTTTTATAGAAAACTCTCTCTTATACATATGAGTTTCTGTGGATTTGTTTCTCTAACGTACCCACATTAACATATTATGGTACCTTAGGAGTGGGGCACTGGAGAAACAGATCATAAAATGGAGAGGAGATGTTTGTTTGACCTCTCCCTCATGGTCATTTTTCTTCTTTGTCTAGCCAGAGGTCAGATAAAGCCACACTGTTTACTTGGTTGTTTCTGGGGAAAATATGGAAAGTATGAAGATAGAAAGTTTGTAAGCCCACCTGCTTTCAGGCATTAAAATTTTATCATTAGATGGGTTTAGGCCATGCCTACAAAGCAAGCTTTGCAAAGAGAAGCCCCACCCAGTGCTTTGTAGTACTCAGGAACCAATGGTCTTTGTCAAAAGCAGGAAAAAATCTGGACCATGAAGAAAACCCCTCTCTGGGACTGAATGCTAAAGGGAGCCCATGAGCAGGCTGAGATGCTTGCTAGGTGACCACCTGGATCTACTTGTTGAGTGGAAGTGGGAGAAATGCAAGAATAGACAGGTTGCGTTTGGCCACTGACACCTGTGGGCTTGGTTTACAGGAAAAAGAGGAGAAGATGAGAGTGGGTTGACTGGTCTGAAGTTCATGACCTAGCACTAGTCAGGGGAGGGGGTTAGGCTTGTCGAGTATTGGTGAGAGCCCATGGTCTAAAGGCAAGGCGACCAATGGGCACCCTGTGGAGGCTGAGTGAGGCAGCCCACATTGAATTGACCAGAACCTGACCAGTAGAGATTTTTGAGCCTGTGAATAGGTGCATATTGTTGCTGACTTTATGGATGGCCTGTCCAGATTTGACCTTGCTTGTGGCTGCAGACGTCACAAGGTTCCAACTGGAATGAAGATTCTTCACACCGAAAAATGATTGTCTCCTCAGAGCACTAGCATTATGTAAGTGGGCAGTCTACAAATTGGATACCCAAAATTGGGGGGAAGGGGGAATGAAGGCATGAGTGGTTTACTTACAAACTTTCATAGGTGAGGGAACATATAAAATTATAGGATTAAGGTGTTGGTGTTACTTAACTGCAATTGTGAGGCTGATATATTATGTACAGGTGCCAAGTTGTCAAGAGGTGGATTGAGATAGTTAAAGTTTATTGTGTCAACCTGGCTGATAAACACATGTGGGGTTAATTGAAGAACAGAGAGCTAAATGGCTCCGTGAGCTTCACCCTTCTAGTTCTCAGGTCTCTTGCTTTATGATGGTCAGACCATGGTCCAGCTGCCTTAGCCAGTTCCCTGCTTTAGCCAGCAAGGCTGACTTCGTGCATGACATCCCCAAGGAGAAGCCACATGGACCTACCCTGACGCAGCCCTGGGTGCTGGAGCAGCCATGTGGAGACCTCTGCCAGTGCTGAAATGCTTACACATTCACTGACTCGGCTTTCCTCCAGCAATCAGCGTCATTGCGTGTGTTTTGTGAGATAGAAGAGGACTTTGTGGATTGCTGTCAGACATATGGCTAATGTTGGACTCGTGGGCTTGGGCAGCACTGGGTTGGGATGTTTTCTTGATGTGCACTTAACCTTTATATAAAACTCTCTCTTATACATATGAGTTTCTGTGGATTTGTTTCTCTAATGTATCCACACAAACACACAACAGATTATATAATCTGAGACAGTAACAACATACATAAATTAGCAACAGACCTGTATAGAAATAGTTTTATGTTATTAAAGTTATTTTTGTTGTTATTGAAACTAAAGTTCAAAATCTTAAGGTTATGAATTTAGAATTTTATATATAAACCCTTCAGAAAGTATCTGGAAAGTGCAAACAAATGAAATGGAAGGGAATCAAAATGATTCACTACAGAAAAAAAACCAACTGAAATAAAATAGGCTGTGTCAGGGAAAATTAGTGGCATAAAAGGTCTGAGACACAAAGAAAACGAATAGCAAAGTTACAGAAGAAAGATGCTCACTACCAGTAACTACCTTCAGGGAAAATGATTAAATTCACTAGTCGGAAGGCAGAAATTGGCAGAATAGAACATGATCCTACTATATTCTGTTCACAAGTGAAAGGTTAGGAAAAATATTCAATACAAACAGTTACCAAAAGAGAGGTGAAGCCTTCTCAAAACGATCCCTGAAGACAAAGCAGGTGCATAAGCAAATGTGGTGAAGAAAACTGACAATGCCTGGCTATCAAAAGATAGAGCACCTGGGGTCTTAACAGAGTGTCTGGGGTCTTAAAGGCTTGAAGATAAACAAGTGGCCATCTAACTGAGAAGCAAAAAAGTCCACATGGAAGAAGCACATCAGCCTGTGTGACCATGAGGTGTCGATGGGATTGGGTATCAGGCATCAAAGACCCAGAACAAAAAATCATTTCAATGTGAATGAGTGAAAGCATGGAGTGGAGACCCAAAGCCCATCTGTAGACAATTGGACATCCCCTTACAGAAGGGTCACAAGGAAGAGACGAGCCAGTCAGGGTGCACTATAGCACTGATGAAACCTACAACTTTCCTTTAGTTCTTTAATGCTTCTTCCCCCCACTATCATGGCTTCAATTCTACCTTAAAAATCCGGCTAGACCAGAGCATGCACAGGGGTACAGAAAAGAGCTCTCAACACAAACAATCCAGTACAGATAAACCCCTCAGGACCAACAATGAGAATAGAGATACCAGGAGGGTAAGGGTAAGGTGGGGGGAGAAAGGGGGGACCTATCATAAGTATCTACATATAACCACCTCCTAGGGGCATGGACAACAGAAAAGTGGGTAAAGGGAGACATCAGTCAGTGTGAGACATGAAAAAATAATTTATAATTTATCAAGGGTTCATGAGTAGGGGTGGGGGAATGAGGAGCTGATAACAAGGGCTCAAGTAGAAAGAAAATGTTTTGAAAACGATGATGGCAACAAATGTACAAAGTGCTTGACACAATGGATATATGTATGGATTGTGATAAGATCTGTATGATCCCCAGATAAAAATGTAATCCCTTACCTTCATCCTTTTCAAAGGATTATTCATTTCTCTCTGTAATGAAGCTGCTCTTCCTGAAAGGAAAGTCTGAAAAGCAACAGCCAGCAGATTTTCATACTTCTCCAGCAGAGTTTTGTCTTCAGGAGGATAAATTCGTCTACAATAAAAGCAGAAAACCAAGAGTAAAGGTCAACTACATGGGTCATTCTAGACCACCTATTGGCAGTCATTTTACCAGGGGCTAGGATTAATGGTGGACACAGTTGTAAAAATTTCATAAACTTCTATCTGTTACTGACACACATTTTAAATGTACATAGAGAAGAAGGCTCATAAAACCATGCAGCTGCAGAAAGACCAATGTAAGTCTGGGTGGAGGAGGAACAGGAAAAGAAAGGTCAAGGGATCAGAGTGGAGAACATACATTTCTAGGGAAGAGTGCAGATTGTGTGGAATATTTGGGAGCTTTGGACCTCAGGAGTGAATGAAATAGCATATAGTAATAATTAGTCCTGATGATATCTTTTGGCATCGTGGCAATTGCTTCATCAGTGGAGAGAACTGGGGTAGATGGTGTATAGAAGTGGCAGTATATATGGATTAATGTGCTCTTATCACATGTGAATTGTGTTAAGGCCCAGGAAAGCTAGCAGTTCTCTGCCCCTAGCGTGTCCTTAATCTTGGTTGATAGAGTCAAAGTTTGAGACAAGCAACAGTCTTCCTGAGAACATAAGGGGCTTCGAGGGTGCTCTTTGGATGCTGCCATGGTGGTGGTGGTGGAGGGGCTCCAGCCCAGAGTAACCCACACCTCTCTCGTGTTAGCATATTGGGTTGCTTCCCCTATGTCCGTGATCGGAGTGGTTCCTCAAGCATTTGAGCTTCTAACAAAGAACAGCAAGCACATTGAATTGGCAGAAAAGACACGACATCAGAATCCCGACTTCCTCAAAATGCCACATTAGAACCAAAGTTACGGGCTAATGGAAGATCAAGAAGACCTGGGACGGTCAGCCCCAAGGCTGCCTAGAGACGCTCTCCCAAGCCTGAACCTTTTCCTTGCTGGCTATTTTTAATTCTGAAAAGAGTACAGAACACACTTTCTTAAAGTGGAAAAGCAAACAAAAGTCTATGCTTAAAATAAACTCAAAAAAAGGTTAACAACAAAGAGGAATTTCTTTGATATTTCACCCCCTCAAAATGTATGAAACTAGCGGTACCGTTACCTGTAATTCCCCATATGCCGATTTTCATGCTCTTCTTTTGAGATTTGTTTTCGTACTTGAGCGAGTCTCTCTTTCTAGAAATGATGAGATTTTGTGAATGAAATCAATAAATGAATCGTACAGTTCAAAATGTAGGTACTTTATGACATCTTCCATACCAATTCCTCTTTCCTCCTCACCAGTTGGTGTCGCTGCTGCTCCCAATCCGAGGAACCTGGTAAGAGTCTTCTTACTGAAGTCTGACCATAAAGCCTCCTCTGAGCCTCAGCTTTTTGTTTGGCCAAGTTTCTTCTTTTATCACTGGCCCTAAAATATAAGACATAAGACCATACTCTACAATTCAAAGAGCTGTGATCTTACTCCCATGAGGAGAGTTGGCACAGGGAGAAACACTGGAAAAATGAATGCATATTTGATTAAATTTACATGTATATACATGCACATATATGAACACGCACCATATTCATGTAGTCATCCATCTCTATGGGTCTCCATATGGTACACAGAAGTTCTATAGTAAGATCAAATGGAAATACAAGATTTTTTGTGTTTTTTCTTCCTTAGTTTAAATATATTAAAAGATTTGCATAATGATCACCACAATCAATTTAGAACATTTTCTTAATTCTTGTACCCATTATTATCAGCTCCCCATCACCCCCGAGCCTCCCCAGCCATAACCCTAAGGAACTATGGATCCAGTTACTGTCCCTATAGATTTTCCTATCCTGAATTTCATACAAAGAAAATCACACAAAAACACCAACAATGACAATGAAATACAACAGGAAAGCCTCAATCAAGTGAAAGCAGAAGATGGTACAAACTAGAACAAATTAAGAATGGGTCTAAAGGGTAATCAATCTTGAGCATATGGTCATTTGCTGTCCCTAACTCTGTCTGCAGTAGCCCACAGGCCTGGTCAATGGCCCGAGAGGACTCGATGAAGACTTAATCCATTGGGAGACTCTGCAAATGGATTTGGGGTGTTTTTTTGTTTTCTTAGGGGGGCCACAGCTTATTGGCCTTTAAATCACATAGCATACAGTTCAATGACCTCAAGAAGAGCGTACAATCCCCACCACAATTGATACGACAGCAGTAATTTTCCCATCATGGACATCAGTCTGTCGTGGTATCAATCAGTACTTTAGAAATGTTGCTTCCTTCCTCTTCCACCAAGCAAGCCCACATCGATTTAAGTATTTCTTAGTCATACTATATATTGAGATTAAATTCCCAGCTTAGTGATCATTATTTGTCTGAAAACATTTTCATGGTCTGTCTCACTTTTGGTTTAACCTTGAAAATTTATGTAGTAAGCCTCCGGTGTTTCAAGGGGAAAAGCATCGCTGTGAGGTTGCTTCCCTCAGAACTTCTTGTCTCCTTCCTTCTCATGCAGCCGGTGCCAGAAGGCAAGCCTCAGGCCTCTGCCCCATGTTGCTCTGAGTGCTGAGCTGTGTTAACTGCGTTCGTTCAGATCGTCCTTGAAAGCCTGGCGGGAGCAGTCCATAGTCCAGGGCAGCAGGGAGGGGGGAAGTAGAGGGGAGACTAAAGGGAAGATGGCACGGGCCAAGCCGTTTCTCCTCTCGGCCTCAGGGGAAAAATGGAAGTCCTGATCCTTGACTTGATATTTCCATGATTTTCCACTTCATGAGCCTGGTAATGCCCAGATGAGAATGTAAACCAAACAAAAGGGACGTGGCGACCATTCGGCCAGCGTATAGTGCGAAGTCACACTGGGGAATTAGACTACAGCCAAACCAAACACAGCCGCATGGGCTCCGTTCTGACTTGCTGTGATGCCACAGAGAGTTGCAGATGGAGAGTGTAAACCTTTAAGGGCGAACACAGCCTCCTTTCTCCCATGGAGCAGCTGCTGGGTATGCACCGCTGACGTGGCGGTTAGCAGAAGCCTAGCACTCAGGGGAGGCCATAAAGTCCTACTATCTGTTACAGGGGTGGCGGGTATTCAGTAGGTACTTGTTGAATGGCTTGTAGAGCAACCACATGGAATTCATAAAATGGGGGTGGGGTGTTTTAAGGATATTTCTCAGTTTTCCAGATTAATTGTTCCATGGGTGCTTATCAATATAGTATATTTGTCATTATGTTTCCTTTTTAAATTTTGAGCTACTTAAGAGGAAATTCTAGTTATTTTTGTATTCCCAACTTCAAACAAAATAAGGGTCTTTGAGAATGTCCATAAAATATATATGAACAATTATTTCTATAAACTGGAGTTATATGGCATCCAAACCAGAAAAAAGGGAGAGAAATGCAGTAAAAAGGAACGTGATTAAAGAAGAAAACAATACAGCGTTGGTCCTATTGAACCTATAAAACCCATTTACAAATTAATTCATTTATTTACACCCTCGCTCACGACAGGTTCATTGGATAATTACTAAAGCAGAATTATCCAATGTCCGGGTCATCAGACAGCTGCAAATGCAGGAGCAGAGCCCCACAGAAGCTCCACAGCACGGAGCAGACCCCCACTTGATGGCTCAGAACAGACAGGTCTCACCTGGGGACGCTGGTGTCGGGCTTGCAAAAGATGCCGAATGTGGAAGAAAAGAGAGCTGAGGCCAAAGCATAGTAGGAAATGACCAGTAGGGAGCAGAAAGTAACTGAAATCACAGATGGGAAGAGAGGAATCCCAAAGTTCACTGTTCCCAGAGATTGCTGCTGCTGTTGTCACTGGGTGTCAACAAGTTGGTTCCGGCCCATAGCGACCCTCTGCCTAAACAAATGAACCGCTGAACGGGCCTGCGCCATTCTCACAACTGTTCCTGGGCCTAACACCATGGCTGCAGCCCCTGGGCCAATCTGACTCTTCGAGGGCCTCCCTCCTTTTCCCTGCCCCTCTCCTTTACCCAGCATGCCGTCCTGCTCCACGGACTGTTGGCTCCTGGTCGCATGTCCAAACTCCTATGCAAGATGATGTCTTACTATCCTTGGGGATGAATTTTCAAAAACTGGGTAGCATGCAATGCTGCGAATTCCATGTACCTCTAGCATATGAATTTGTTCTTAATCAGAACCAGATAAATTAATTCAATCTCCTCTATTTTAATTAACAAGCATTCTAGAACCACAGAGTTGCAGGACTATGAATGCCTTTCCTAGATTCTCTTTTAATGATTCTAATACAGTAGTTACGGAAGGGGAAGATGGTTCTTATCAACCCAGTAATGCTGCAACACTAAGATGAATATTCCTTTTTCTACAGAAGAAAACAAAAGCAACTTTAATTGTTCTACTTTTAGAACAAGCTCCTTTCACACTCGCTTGTTGCTGAAAATACCAACCACAAGATCCCAGACTATTAAATGAATGTGCACTCCAATCATCTTTCACTACCCAAGTACAAAAGGGATTGGCAGTTATGATAAATTCACGCAGCCATCTATGTTCTTCTGGATTGCCTTGACATTGAAGCATGTCTTTAAGAAATAACTTTGGGGTGTATGAGGAGCCTACACTGTAAGTAAGGAAAGTAGGTGGCATGACACAAAACTGCTAACCAAATGGTTGTTAGTTCAAATCTCCCAGCTTCTCCAGGGGAGAAGGCCTAAAACTAAGAACAAGTTGGAGTTCCTCTTCCCTGGTTTTTATTAATATTGTTCTCAGAGAATTCGCACACTTCTTAACATGGAAAGCCTACAATTCTAATGGGGCTTATGTTGCAGACGATAAGCTTCTGTAAAGACGATAGCTTTGGAAACCCTGTGGGGAAGTCTACCTGGTCCCATAGAGCTTATGTTAGTTGAACTGTATTTGATAGTCATAGGTTTGGTTATTGAATTATACTAAGAACTGTGAGGAATGAAAAAGTATTGGAGGAGATTGAGTCAAATTGAAAATGAAAAGTAGTCATATCTAGATAAAATAGCACAGAACCTAGGAGAGTAAACAAAAGGAGAGGCTATGTACTATGGCAACTATAATTGGCCCCAGGGTTCAAAGACAGGAAAGATTAATTTGGGACTAAAAATGAAACTACATAAAAGAAGATAGAATTTGAATCACATGCAATAAGAAAAGACATTCAGACGGGGGAATGACATAAAACATCAATGAAAATGTGCAAACCATGTGGGGGGGGGGGGGGTAACGAGGTCACCAACCTAACTAGAACAGTCTGGGTTGAAGAGTTAAGAGATATAAGAGCAGACAGCTAAAGTAGTGTATGAAAGTAGTTTAGACTGGGTGTCCAGCAGAATGATAATGCAAAAGGGAAAAAAAATCATTCCAACAGTTGG
The DNA here is from genome assembly GCF_050624435.1 of Tenrec ecaudatus. NCBI lineage: Eukaryota > Metazoa > Chordata > Mammalia > Afrosoricida > Tenrecidae > Tenrec > Tenrec ecaudatus. The sequence continues at coordinate 115,061,207 of NC_134530.1, forward strand.
ATCTGAGTAGAGAATTTCTGGAATTATCAAACAATTTCTTCTGCCTCAAATGAAAACAGTGCATATGAAGCAAGCTATGATTTTCTTGGTGTTTTAGCCCCTGCCTATGTTACGATGGCGTGCCCATCGGGAACACAGCCACGGAGAACACAGGCCAATGGTCATGCCCGGGAACTTGCCGTCTGGGAGAGGCCGCACTTCTGCAACGTAAGCCTCATTAGAATTGCATGTTTTACATGTTAAGAAGTGTGCAAATTCTCTGAGAACAATACTAATATAAACCAGGGAAGAAGAATTCCAACTTGTCCTTGGTTTTAGGTCTGGAAATTCTTTACTGTTTCAGCTATCTGTGCCACAACTTTAAAACCAACCAAAGGAAGCCTGGTGGTGCTGCTGGGTAAGCACTGGACTGTGACTTCATGACCAACAGTTCAAACCCACCGTCCACTCCAATGGAGACAGTGGCCGCTCTCTGTTGCCATAAAGATTTATGGCCTTGGGAGCATTACCTAGGGTCACTTTGGGTCGGAATCGACTCACTGGAAGTAAAGTTTTACAACAAAACATACCCATAGATAATATCTCAAGTTGGTACTGCAAGTGGCAAACCAAATGTATGCACACAATAAACACAGACCTACATTAATAATAACCAATATTTTCTTTTTAAAAAGGCATAGTGCTCAAATAATTTGAAATAATTAATACATTTGTATAAACTACACAAAACAATACAATTCAACATATTTTTAAATACAATTCTAAATTCTCGCATAAGTAGAATTTAGCCAAGTCAAACTTTGGTCAAACAAGAGGTCTATGAAAACTTCTGAATGCATAACATGTCTTGTGTTTCTTTATTGATTTTTCCACATGAAACTTGCAAACACTTAAAATGTACACACTACTTGGAAGCATCCTATAACTCTCCTTGAAATGACAAGTAAGATCATTAAATCCCCAAATTTAAATAATCCTCCGTTACTTAAGCCAAAACCATAAACTCAAGTTATGATGACTTATAATGACAGCTCATTACTTCTTGAAGCAGTTAAATCCTCTTCAGTTGTCTCATAATCAGCCAAAAGTCTTTTACCACATAACAGCATTACAAATATTTGAAATCTATGACAATATGCATTGCAAACAGGCTAACACTCACATTTTCCAAGTCTTTTTTTAAAAATTATGCTTCCTTCTCTGTCTATGCTTTTTAGTGGGAAAGTTAAGTGACTTAACAGCTATTACATGTTATTCTTTACATGGGCACCTAATATAATAGAAAGGTTTCTGGAATGAACTATAGGTAATCATAGTTAATTTTTTTGTTTTGGGGGCATCTTTGTTGTTGTTGCTTTAAGTCAGGGGTGCTCACACTTGTTCCAGCATGCAAGCTACTTACAAAATGATCAAGTCAAAATGATCTACTAACTACAAAAATGCAAAATATATATTTATTTTTATTTTATTACATTTATTCATAAATGCATTGAGAATTCTTTATATGTCCAGTGTATATTTACATGCCTTGCTTAACTGCATGACTCCATATTGCACAACACAACACAATTAACCATGTACATTTTTTGTCATTACCTGAGTTTACTCTGATGACTTGCACTGAAAAGAATGAGCCAGGGGTGCATAGTCCGGACAGTAGCTGCTGACAGTCAGCCTCAAGCACACTTCCAAATGATCATCAGTCATCGTGGGACAGTACTTGGACTTAATGACCTTTATGTGGGAAAAGGCTGACTCACATAAAGAAGTAGAGCTGAATAATGCAGTCAAGGAGGTAGCACATTTTCTCATGTTTGGGTACTTTCCCTCTGCGAGTAAGTTTCAGAACTGTTCATTCGCTCTGGACTTCAGCTGAATGTTGGCTTGTAGTGGCAAAATCTCCCATTCCGCAAATGAAAGTGATACGTTTTGTCTTCTTACTTGGCCCACCTCCCCCACTCACTTTAATACCCTTTCTTACATTTAAGAGGAAAAAACAAGGTCTAAAAATTGGCAATAACTTAGTTTGTCAGTTTTGCTGCACTTAGCCCAGTTTTTTGCACATGCGTTTGACACCTAAGATTGCATCTGATTGGCTGCGCTGTATATCAATTAAGTGATGGGAGTGATAGGCTTCTGTCTATTTTTTTAGTGACATGCGATCTACCCACACTGCATTTGCGATCGACTAGTAGATTGGGATCGATGTGTGGAGCACCCTGCTTTGTTATTGAATTACCTCCCTGTGCTTTAGTGCCTTCCTTTGTGAACCGAGGAAGACGACTGAAAGATGCCTCAAGTCTTCTCGAATTCAAGCTGACTCTGTTGAACAACTATGTTGCCGCTGTCGGGTGCCACTGAGTGACTTCTGACTCAAAGCTACTCTGGGTACAGCAATGAAACACTGCCTGGTCCTGCATCACCCTCAGAATTATTCCTATGTGTGAGCCTCTGTGACAGCCACTGCATCAATCCATCTTGTCAAGGGCCCTTTTTTTTTTTTTGGCTGCCCTTCTACTTTAACAAATATGGTGTTCTTCTCTAGTGACTAGTCTCTTTTGACAACATGTCCAAAGTGAGACGGATCCCACCATCCTTATTTCCAAGAAACACTCTGGCTGTTCTTCTTCCAAGACAAATCTATTTTTTCTTTTGACAGTCCGTGGTACTTTCAATATTCTTGGGCAAGACCATAGTTCAAATGCATCGATTTCCCCGCACCCATATTTTTTAAAAATGCAGTGTTCAACTTTCACGTGCATATGAGGCAACTGAAACTACCATGGCTGGGGTCATGCGCACCTTAATTATCAAAGCAGCATCCATGCCTTCCAACACTTTAAAGAGGTCATGTGCACCAGATTCACCCACGGCGATGCAGTTTGATTTTTTTTGGCTGCTGCTTCCATGAGCAGTGATTGTGGATCCAAGCAAGACACATCCTTGACACCGTCAAGGATTTCTCTATTTATCGTGATGTTACCTATTGGCTTAGGTGTGAAAATGGGTTTCTTTACATTGAGTTGTAATCTGTACTGACGGCTTCAGTCTTTGATCTTCATCTGCAAGTGCTTCAAGTGCTCCTCACTTTCAGCAAGCAAGGTGGCGTCGCCTGCGTATCGCGGGTTTTTAGTAAGCCTTTCTCCAATCCTGGTGCCACATTCTTCTGCTATTTGTTGAGAATACAGATCGAATAAGTATGCTGGGAGAACAAAACCCTGGCTCTCCCCTTTCATGATTTTAAACCGCGCGGTCTGCCTTTAATTGGCTCCCACATCTGCCTCTTTGTCTACGTGCAGGTTCTGCCTGAGCACAATGAATGTTCTGGAGTTCCCATTGTTCTCAAAGCTAACCATAGTTTGTTATGGTCCACATAGTTGGCCATATAGTCAATAAAACACAGGTGAACATCTTTCTGGTAGTCTGCTCTCAGCCAAGATCCATCTGATGTCAGCAAGGATATCCCTTGGTCCACGTCCTCTGCTGAATCCTGCCTGGACCTCTGGAAGATCCTTGTCGAGGTACTGCTTCAACTGTTGTTGTATAACATTTAGCAAAGTTTAACTTGCATATTATATCAATGATACTGTTCCATAGTGGGAGCATTCTGTTGGGTCACCTTTCTTTGGAATGGGTACAAATATGAATCTCTTCCAGTCAGTTGGCCAAGTAGCTCTCTACAAATTTCTTGGCATAGATGAGTGAGTGCTTCCATCATCTTATTGAAATAATTGAAACTAACCTATAATGTTAAATAAGGAATCCTGATGACATCTGGGTTAGAAATTTGGCTACAAACCACAGGGTCAGCAGTTCGAAACCACTAGCCACTCCTTGGGAGAAAGATGAGGCTTTCTATGTCCACAAAGAGGTATGGTCTCAAAAACCCACAGGGGAAGTTCTAGTCTGTCCATAGGGTCACTTATGAGTCAGAGTTTTTTGTTGGTGTTGTTCTAGTTTGACGATGTTTAATCTGCAGGCTGATTTTCTTAGTGTTCTTAGTTGCTATGTTCTTGCGAGGTGCCCATTATGACCACAAATATAAAACATGGAATATTTGTACCAACACTGTCATTTAATTAACTTTCTCAGTGGGTTATTGTTAACTACCATTGGATTGATCCTGAAGTCCTAGCAACTCGAAGGCCAACAGAAAACACTGTCCCCGTGATTACTTGCAGATGAGACAACTGAGTCCCGTAGAGCTTTCCCTGCTTGATTTTCAACAACCGATGGCCAAAGCATTCTTCCTACTGCCTCTGCCTGAAACCTGTCCAACAGCACAGGACACACAAGTCTCCGGAATCAGATGACTATGCATGCGGGAGCAGGATGGTATAGACAGAATTAAATGGAAAACAGGAACATCAGGATGTGGAAGGAAGGGAAGAGAATTTCAAAAATAGAACTAAAGAAATTAAATGGGTGTAAGTAATAAATTCCGTCAAAATACAAAAGTAAAATATAAACTACTTATGCATGGATGAGTCTTCTCTGACAAATAACAGAATCAGAGATCAAGAGGAAATACTCTACCTGATGTTTAGTAGCTTCAGCGCATTTAGCAGGACGCCCTTTTTAACATCGTAGTCTATTTTCTGATCAGTTCCAAAACTTGGGGCTCGATTAATCTGAAAATTATAAAAATGACCGTTTTGAGTAGTAGTCGTGTGTTGGAAGGTCAATAAACATTCGATACGTATTTGTTCATCTTCCAGGGGATTCCCAAAGCGTTACACGGCAGTCGACTCTGCTCTCCTCACCACATTTCCCACCCCGGCTCTCTCCGGAAAGGACTTGACTTGAGCACCCTGCGGCCTTAGCTCAGGGACCTCCTTGGTGGCAGTAACTGCCTCACTGCGCTGTGCTTTCGCCATGCACTCCAGGCTGTACGTTGAAGGAAATGAACTCCTCGGGACATAAGCGTTGGAAGAACAATAAAAATAGGCAATATCCGTGTTACCATAATAATTGTACGCGTAGAGTGTAATCCATCAATGCCACTATTTATTCACAGTTTTAGAGCTTTCTGAAGAGCTTATCTAGTGTAGCCGGAAACACAAACAAAACCAAACCACTGCATTTCTTTCTGCCAAGCTCAAACAGTAACTCATGACAAAGCCATTGACTATCTGACTCAAAGGACACAGTTAGGGTAGCTGAATAGTAAAGTCCCTGCACGTCTGCACCTGTGGAAGGACTAAAGGAGATGAATGAGCCGTTGGAGGCCATTCCAGCTTCCTGTTTCATTTTCAAGAATGTATTAAAATAAAAAAAAATAAGTAACTGTATATACCCTAATATGAATTATGCAATATGCTATCTTTACAAGAAATGGAGGGGTTTTTTTGGGGGGGGGTTCTGTCTCTTTGCTTATTGTTGTTAGGAAAACATCATTGGAATAACAAGTGTTACTCAGAAAATTAGTCAATTAAAACAGTTGATTAGAATATCACTAATGAGTTCAAAGCTACCCCTTAGCTCTGTGGCCACCAACAACACACAACTGCAAAAACTTGTCACCAGTCACAGGGAGGGGAGTGTATTATACAAATCCATTATCTTGAGAGACAAAGCAAACAACAGCATGAAGTTTACGACTGGCAGCTGGAGAACATACCACATTGTACTCAAGAAGTCATCCAGAAGACAAATCAAATCAAGTGGAAAGCTGGCACTGGGTCACTAGGAAAATTATTCAAAAACAAACAAAAAGAATCACCTGTAATCTCATGACCTGGTGTTCGTATTAAAAACGTGGTAAAGTATATTGCAGTTATTTTCTCGCCATGCTACGTCCTGACCCCGCATTTCCCCTCCACATCGTATCAGGCAAATACTTCATGCTGGCGTTTTGATGAGCGCGCGGAAGCCCGTTGCTAGAGACCCATCATCCTGTATTTTGCCTCTTTTGTGGATTTCTAATTGAGAACGCGAGAGCATGTCCCAACCCTTATGATGCAGTCTCAAGGGGCTGCGGAGGGTCAGGCAACTGCAAAAACATCCCTTTACTCAGGCACATTCAAGAAAAATTTATTAATCTGCTTCTTCAGAGTCCTATGCACTTCCTTTGCAAGGACAGAGAAAGGGGATGAAAAGTTTCTACCAATGGCATTACACAACGAAGTCTCTGGAATGTGTGCCGGTGTTGTGTCGGGTGCCCTTGAGTGGGTCCCAATGCCTTGCGACCCTACGTACACCAGAGCGAAGCACTGCTCAGAACGCAAAAGCCTGTGGTTGAGCTCACTGCTGCAGCCGCTGTGTCAACCCACGCCTCGCCTTCTGCTCATATGCTGCCTTTCCTGCAAAGGTGTTTGTAACTCCCAATACACACATGCACATGCCCAAGAATCAATCGCTCCACAGACTGTACCATTTCCTTCTATAAAACACTATAAAAAACACGATGCAAATGCATATCCGAGTCCTTCTTAAATGTTACCTCATCGAAGGCAGTAAAGTGACATTCTTTTGGTATCTCCATTCCCTAGTACAGTGACTGTACCTTAGCGGGCTCTTCCCAAAATTACCGTAATGGTAAAGTATTAGTAGTATATTCCCACTCGCCACAGTTTCTAGTTTTACCCTAAAAAGGATTTCTAGTGTTGAGAATTTTTCTGCAAATTGTGTACTACCAATCATTGACTGCGAATTGACGCAATGGCAGTAAGCTGGGAGTTAGTTTTCAGTTAAAGTGACCCATCCTCAGTAGCGCCTTCTACCTTACTCCACATGGTGGCGCCAAACGGTTCTTCACAGGGTAGCTTAGCCCCACCACAAGTTCAACTGGGAGCAAAATTAAAAGAAAAGATCGACATGAAATTCTTTTGACTTTTTTCACATAGTAAATGTTCCCTATCCACCGATGCTCATTATTGTTCTATTTTAAATGGTTCTTAAGATCAGGAAATGATGAAAGAATGGAGAATAAAGGAACCTGAATGCAAACAATGGTATTTGTAGCCTTTAAAAAAAATACAGACTTCAAATACTTAATCAATTGTGAGTTACTAAACTACTTTAAAACTCCATATAGGAAAATTAAGAACAGGTAACTAACATATGTATAGTGTTCCTTGCTAACCTTTCAGTTCCACCTCAGAAATGAGCCTGAGATTCTTCCTCCGTTCAGGACGGAGAAAAGGCAAGTAGAAGGCAAGGAAATCATGAAGAACAGGAAACAATGCCTGCAAAGTAGTAAACCTAAAGAAAATTTTAGGCCTTAGTAAGCATGCAAGGTCCTTTAGAACATAGTCCAAGAACTCTTGCAGACAAGCAGTGGTGGAAGAAAGGGGTTAGGAAAACCTGATATTAACCTTATTTCTCACACATCAGACCCAAGCCATATTCCTTCACTGCTGCGGGCTCCAAACAACTCGTGGGGAGCCTTTGGAGAAAGGAGACCTGTCCCTGTCGTAGGGCCGTGTCTCTCCCCCACACGGTGGCGTATGAGTTTGAACTGCCAGTCTCAGTGGCTGAGCTCTTAATCACTCTGCCCCCAGGACATGTTTCCCAGGACACGGGCAGAAATAAAATCTGGATGACCCAACAGGAAAAACATATTTGCTTGAAAATCAAACGCACATCACTGAAATGCGCACCTGGAAACTTATGGCCCTCAAGGTGGAAATTTGTTCTTTCAAAAAAATATATTTTTAATATCTTGATTTCATTTATTATATCCAATTATCTTATACAACCATTAAGATTACATACATAACTTCCAATTTGTAAATCACTAACCAAACCAGAGATATCAATTTAAAATGAAAGCTAGCTTGCTGATGATGATCTTCTCTAACAGTATGCTCCTGAAGAGCAGCTGATTCAGTATAAACTGATCGGTTAGATGTACATTTTCCTGAGAGTTGCCTAAACACAGTGTCTTGGGAGCCCAGAGGTATTACTGTTCCCGCACACACCTCTAAGGTTTCTTCCACTTATAAAATAAGCGCAAATTACTGGAAGGAAACAGAAAACTCATATGATATAATTTTTATTTTTACATTTTCACCTACATATTATTCATAGGTCCCAAATGCTCGAGTGATTTTTAAAATAGTTTTTTAATTGACAAGGCTAGCCATGGCAGGGATTGACAGCACACTCAAAGGTGCAGAGTTGACTGGGTGCTAAGGGAGGGTCTTAAACTATTCGAAATGGTTGTAAAGGATAAGTCATGTCCCTTGGATGCTGACTAAGGACTATGGATTAGAGCTTCTCTTGGAGACTTCCAGGGGAGGCAAAGAAGGAAGAAGCAATGATGCCATCATCCTGAGGCCAGCCCCTCAACAGAGCTGAGATAATATGTAAACACCGTGAAGTGGTAGACGCCATGAAGTTAACCTTATAATCCAGCGAGCAGACAGCAAAGCAGTAACATATTTACACATGTATTCAAAATTCCTGGTCTAGAAGTCCACTCGGACAAGAGTTAACCGTTGAAAACATGGTTTGAACGGTAGGTGCACTTAGAGTCAGTTTGTTTATAAAATGCATGTGATGCGAATCATCTCCGAGTGAGCAGTTCTTCTCTGACATTGCCACAAAAATTGATATCTCACGGTTCTTGAGTGTTTGTCCTTGTGTTAAATGTGAGACTCACAAAACCCAGACAAAGTACCACTAGTGATGGTGAAGTGCTCCCAAGGAGCAGAGAAAAGTCAAGGCGATACAAGAACAAGCTGACGGCTTGGTATGTACCACACTGAGGTCTGCGGCTATGGTTGTCCACCGTTACCGGGTAACTGAACCCAGCAAAAAGACCAACACTGTCAACTAGACCCGTGAAGCCATCGCTGCAGCTAAGTCAGGCACAGAAACATGGTACGTTTAGCTAATTCCTTTTTTTTTCCCTAAGCAGAAGAGCAAATTTTATGTTGGGATAGCATATAATAGATATAACACACAAAAACATGTCTTAACCTTTTATGTTATTGGTAAGGCTGCTGGTCAACAGTGAGATGTTGGTAAAGTTTTGGGGGAGTCGGCTGTACGACAATTTTCCAATTTGAGAAGTAGCATCAGACACACAGAGACTCACTTGGAACCGCGGGATATCTGCATCTTCCTTTCCTCCCCCGGCCCCGCCTACCTGCTCTACTCCGGCCTCTCTGTGTTCAGTTACTAAGTCAACTGCACCAAGAAGTCACTTGTAAGAAGCGTACAGCACATTTAGAAATCATTTGTTTTCATTTCTCTTTCTTTTGAAAGACAGGCTTACCTCCAGAAGCCACGGCTTGAGTTTTCTATCCAACAAAATATCAAATCCCAAGACTTCAAAACAGACACTTTCACTTCCTGGAGGCTGGCCAGGTCTGCACATTCGATACGCATGCAGGACGTGAGGTTCTGCTACAATCAAGGTCTTTACCACCAGTTCCTATAAGGATTGTAATAAAAAGATGTGAAGATGTCCTTTGTATCTCATTGACACTCGCTGTCTCATTTACATATGTGGGGCTGTGCCCTGGGCTTAAGATCTCGCTTCCACTAGCCTGCCACTGCGCGGACATCATTCCATCCCTCTTCCCTGTCCACGCTGCGCCCACTCGATTTGCCTTCTTGTGTTCCTCTAGTGATGCTTCTCCTGTCTGCAGCCCTTTGAACCGGCTGCTCCCGCTGCCTGGAATGCTCTTCCCATGACAAGCTCCGGGGCCAAGAGTAGCCCCCCATCAATGCTTACATCACCTCGGTAAAGCCTGCACAGCACGTAAAACATTGACACGACTGTTTTCTTTCTTGGCTAGGCTACTTCCAAATCATGCCACTCATCATGCTGCTTCAACCTGGTAAGTCTCATTATTAGAATCTGGCACCTATTTTATTTACAACCCCATTTCCCGTAGCTACAATAATGCTTTGCCTTGAGTTGTGGTGGGTGGGTTCTGTGCAGTTCATCTGGGCTCAAAGCACCCCCACAGCAGAGTAGGACTGTCCCCAGCGGGTTTCGCCGACTATGCTCTTTGGGGAAGCCGGTTGTCACAATTGTTTCTTGCAAAACAGGTGGTGAGTTCAAAGCTGGCATTTCAGTTGGCAGCCAATTGCTTAGCCATTCCACCCCCAGGGATTACATAGTAACTGCTCAAAAAAGTCTTTGTAAGTAAATCAATAAAACCGGAAATATGTGGCTTTTAATGTGTTATATAGAACTATATACTGGGACTTATGCTAGTCTTTTCAGTAACGATACCAAAAAGATGGTAGCAAAGAAGAAATTCCAAGAATAAATTAGTTCACAAACGTAACAAAACCACTTAGACTAGGACTGACAGGGACAGTAGGTCCAAACTTATGAATCAGATTTCTTTGTACAATGATGTCTTTGTAGTCCATAATGTTTATCTGAAATAAGAGTACTGCTAATCAAGTAATTGGCTGCCAAAATTTTCTGTAAGAAACACACAATACTTCCAGAGTGAGTGGCTAATGGTAACAAAGAAAAGGTAAATTAATTGCAGAGTGCAAATAAGCTATGGATTGTGGAAACAGAATCTTATTATTTTCCCTTCAAATACAATGTCTTTTTAACTGCCAATGCTGGGGTTCTGAAGCCAAACTTCTTGGGTTTCTTCTTGGCTGTGCTACTTCCAAATCATGCCGCTGCAATCAGGCTGCTTCAACGGAGTGTGCCTTATTACTGCCAGACATAACTGGGGAAGGGAAATGGTACCTGCTGCGAAGATGGTTGTGAAGACAAAAAGTGATGCTATGTAAAACTCTTAGTAGAGCGGCTAGGATGCACTAAATCATTGAGAAGCATTAGCTACTTAACTAACCAGTAACCACTTACATTCCAGCAGACCCTGACTCATAGCAACCATGCGTGTCAGAGCTGAGCTGTGTTCCAGTTTGCAGTGGCGGATTTTTCCAGTATATCACGTCTTTGTTCTAAGTGCCCCTGTGTAGTTGTACCTATAGCCTTTGGATTGGAAGCCCTGTGTGGTCCATTTCCTAGCTATTTAATGTCTGCCGTTGTTCATCTTATTTTATCATTCTATTACATGGTGGAGTAATATCTATTAAATAGGAGAATAAAGGTCAGAAAAAGTGAACCACACTACCCAGAATCCCATCCCTGATCGTATCTGGTACAGGTGTCAGACAAGTTGTGAGAGTCTCAGAAAATTCTGTTTAACATAACAAATATTTAGTAACACCATACTCTATCCACATAAATGACAACATTGTTTCATACGTATTGTTGGAGGTTACTAGAACCACTTGAAAGGAAGAGGAGAGAGTTAAAACTTTGACTACTTCATGTCTTTGCAAAACAAGACAAGCTGGGGAAATGTGAAAATTAATTCATATACTCCAAATTATGATTCTGCATTTGCTATGCATAAAACAACACACTTTCAGGAATATGATTGCAAGATTGTCAACTAAATCTGAAAATCAGGAGAAATAGAACAAAGAACAAACTTCACTAATGCTTAGAGAATTTTTAACATAATAGCAATGCTTTGAAATACAATCTGTAAATTAGTACCTTAAGTATACAAACGAGTACTCAATAGAGTGATTTTTGAGTTATTTTAATCATTTTAAGATGCAATACCCTGATTTTCTGTAGATTCCTTATTTATTCTTGGCCAGTACAATATACAAGGCACATCTCTTTTTGATAGAAGGTATTAATGAATTTCATTTTTCATGTACAGGTGATCCTTCTTAGAGAAATTACCCCCCTGCAAATGTTATTTTAAAAGTCCTAGCTCTGTAGAATTTGGAAACTGAGGGAGTAAAATAAAGATTTACTTCAAAGACTTCATCCTTTTATTCTCCTTTCCATACATCGTCTCACTAGGTCACGATTCACCTTAATCAGAAATTTATATAAAGTATAAATAATTCTTAAGAAAGAAAATTTTCAAATAATTACATAAACTATGACAGTTTGACAAAACAACTGTAAGAAAAGTACTGGGAAATGTTACTAGATTAGAGGTTATTGTTTATTGGTATTAACACCCAGTCTAAGGGAACCACGGATGCTGAAAATATACCCATACAGACAAGATACTGAAATGTGTCAGACCTTCATAGGCCCAAATGGGTCTTGTTCCAAGAATAGGCATATTTGAAAATCATACTTTGCACTCCAACATAAAATTTCCTATCTCCTTATTGAGATTAGTCTTAGCTCTATGACCAACACAAACAAACAGACCAGTCGCTGCAGACTCAACTCCAATGCACGGTGAACCATGAACCCTCCGGTTTTCGAGGGCTGCTCTTTCAGAAGTAGATGACCAGGCCTTTCTTTCAAGGCACCTCTGGTGGACTCCAAATTCCAACCTTTCAGTTAGCAGTTAACCATTTCCACCCATTGCCTTCTCCTAATTCATTACCTTCTCCTAATTATGTGAGAAAAGTACCCATTAGAATAAATCTCAGGAAACCTTGATGATGCTGGTTTTTCTCTTTCTAGCCCAACACCACCAGCCTTTTCACAAAGTCTTTCCCTAAGATTCACACCTATATGACAGAAGAGCATGTCAGGGAGCATAGACAATGTTCTTGGCCCCATTGTGGTCTTACTAAATGACCTATTCATTAAAACCACCCTGCTAATGAGAATTTTGTCTCATGTACTTTATAGATGTTATCAGTGGGGGCGGGGGAGGAGATTTTGGAGAAGGACATGATGCTTGGTGAGGTGGAGGATCAGCAAAAGGGAAGAAGAGTCTCAAAATAATGGATTGACACAGCGGCAGCAACAATGGGCTCAAATATAATGAGGATTGTGAGGATGGGCCGGACCAGATAATGCTTCATTCGGTTGTACAAGGGGTCATTACTAGTCAGAAGCAACTCCATGATGGCTAGCAACAAAACAACGATCATCTTAAGTGCTTTCAACAGACGTGTTCCCCTAACTTGGAATGCTACTTGAATGACTCTGCTAACATCAACACAGGATCGGCTTCAGCAAAGGCGATTTGCTCTATTTGTTCCCTTTGCTCTTTACTTTCACTACTTTGAATTTCATCTACTGCTCTGCACTTTAATTCTCGAAAGCATACAAGGCACACCCTTTCAGGAATCCTTCTGGATTTGTCTAAAGTGGACCATGTCATCATAAACTTTTGGATTTCATGAGTTCAGGTGTCAATGCCTCTGGGAAGTGCTGCTTTACCCACAAGCTACTCTCTGGGGTTTCCCTCTCTATCGCCACAGAATCTAATATTTACCTGTGTTGTTTGAGGGGGCATCAACATATTCCAGGAATATTTAAACTAAAATACAATGGGTATTTGTCATAAACTTTCTGAAGCCCCTTGGACTTGCTACATTGCACTTTATTAACAGTTTTTGGGCTGGTTGGAGCTGTGCCTTATAAATATTTGCATTCTCAACAGAGAACGCAATCCCAATTAATTTGTGGTTCAGTACATTTCCATAAACAAATTAACCAACTAATCAAACTATTTTCGCTCATCTTCAAAACCAAACTCTGTTCGCTTCTTTTCAAAATAAATTCATTCCTACCCTATTTCAAATAATATGACCTCTTTTGTCCGAAAAAACAACTGCATAAAACTGCATCCTAACTCTGTCAGAAGCACTACTGTCAGAGTGCTCCATGGAGGCACGGAGGGTGAGACTTCCTCTTACACACTTTGGACATGATGTCCGGAGAGGCCAGTCCCTGGAGGAGGACAGCACCTCTGGTCAAGTAGAGGGGAAGAGTAAAGAAGAAAGCCTTCAAGAAGAGGACTGGCACAATGGGCTGCCTCACTGGGCTCAACACAGGAACAATTGTGAGGCTGATACAGGACGCGGGCGTTTCATTCTGTTGTGGATAAGGTCGCTATGAGTTGGGACGGACTCAATGGCACCTAACAATAACAATAACAAAACTGCAGTGGGTCTTAAACTCCCTCATCTTTGATTTTGAGTTAAACCCAATGTTTAGATCATTATTCGGTCTTTTACTAATTCAGTGTCCACTGGGGTTCAATTAAGGGTACTCTTATTTCTCACCTCCAAATTCCTTCTCTACTTACTCTTGGTCTTCACCCTAATCCATCCTACACTGACTGCCACCTTTATCTTTTAAATGTATCACAACCTTTGGCTACATTACCCTCCTGCCTTAAAATCCTGAGTGAGTTCCAACTGCCTGCCAAATTCAGCCTTGCTTTTCAGATCTAAATTTTAGCATATATATATATTTATACATATATATACTTACATATATATACACACGTATATATATTTTATCATATATACATCCCCACACCTCTCAAAAATTCTATATATGCCTCATTGCTGTATCACTTATCACCATGTTCACACCTCCTAGGTTTTGGTTAACATTTCCCCCCTACCCAGAATCCCACCCACACCGCATCCCCATCTCTAGCAGTAAGTACCCTGTTCATCAACAAATTCCAACACCAAGTCCACTTCATGAAAACATTCTTTATCTACCCAATGCAATGTAATCTGTTCTTTATTTGAAATATCTGATTCTCCTTAAGATGAATGATGTGGAATGATAGTTACAATTGTGGAATGGTATAATCTTACTGAAATGTCACTCCAAAACTTAGCCACATCATGGTGATTTGCATGTAGGAATTCTGTAAACCATCTGATGGAGCGTTTGCTTCCTTTGTTTTCCGTTTCATCACGCTCAAAATGCTCATTGTGCTTGTTCACAGAGTAGTTTGTCAAATGCATGTATAACTGGGTCTGCAACAAGAGCCAGAGGCAAGAGAACATGTGAGACTCTGCAACTGTGAGATTCCACAAGAAAGAAGGCATACAAAGACCAAAGATACCTTTACCATCTAACATATAGATGGAAATTTTGCTTACAAAAGAAAATCATCTATGGGTTACTTTTGTACATTGTTCATAATATAACTACCAAGAAACCTTTACATTAGTAAGAATACTGACAGTAATGAGAGCAATAAATTAAGATGTGAAACTATATACTGCTAAGCAAAAAAAAATACTCTAGACTTGTCATTTTTCATGATCAGCTCACTTAAAATTTTTGCCCCAGTTTTCGTTGGGAAAGTTTTCTGAAATCATTATGCCTCCTTCTAATGAAGTGAAAGTAACAAACGAAATTCAAGTAAGTAGTATAAACTGCAAAGCATAACATCTACCCTCCTCCTGTCTCAGAGGTCACTGCATCGCCTAAGTCACAGTCAGTTGGCTGATTCCACCCTGCAAGGTTACACAGAGGTCTCCATGCTGACAATATATGCATAAAGCTCTTAAGTCTCATCTCTCTAAATTATTGTACTTGTTGAAATGGTTTACTGCAAATAAATTTGAAACAGAATGCAAAATTTTAAACTTTTCAAAACTATCCATTAAGTCACATCTAGTGGCTCCCCATCAGTCCAGCATGAACATGCAAGTGTGTCTTTAAAGTCCTGCCTTCATGGTCCTACTCCCAAAGTTGCCTCTAGATTGCAGTGTTGCATGAAAATAAACATAACTTTGTCCACATGGTTATTTTAATTTGTATTTGTTACCAGCCAACTATATTAATATATTTTTCACTGCAGTAACTTAGGGGTAAGATATTGAAATCTTTGAAGCAAATACACAGGACTGCTCTTTTGAGTTATATTTATCATTTATTAACCCATTAAGAATATATTTCCACTCCAAAAAATTTAAGGGTCATCTACTTCGCACAAAAATTCATGCTGAACAGTATATGCAAAGAAAAACTGAGTAGTAGACACAGACTTCCTCGTGAAACTTAGAAAATGCTTCAAATTAAGCAACATTTAAAAGAATGAGCTGTTCTGTTCTCTAATGTTAAGTGTGTGACGTGAGGAAAATACTCAGATAATATTTCCTGGGCTCTAAAACACACACCCTCCTTTAATGTAAAAAACAGACAGGTCTGGAAGCACTTTTTTGAGAAGCTCTCCAGTAGGCAAAAATGTCTTGAATAATAATAGCACTAATTAACCTAATGAAAAAGTATTAAGGAGTGAAACATTTCACTTTCCTTAAAGCTTTTTCATTTGTTTATTTTTTAACAGTTTCATTGGCATGTCATGCACATATCATACAATTCAACAGTTCAATCACATTAAGAAGAGTATATATCATTTTAGTGTTCTTTACATTTAGTGATTTTTTAATTCAGTCACGTAGAAAATATTCATGAAATGGTTAAACTGCTAATTACATATTTCTAACATACTAAATTCTAAATTTTCACACAAAGCCTGAAATCATCTTTAACATCAGTAGTTATACATAATTCGTAGCTTAAGGCTAAGACTGAACTAAGACTAGAGAAATTTACAAGCTCCACAATCGCCATCCATAAAAATCCTGAAACTGAAAATGTGGGTCATTACACTCAATCCCTGTAGTTCACAACTTCTTTCTTATGTTTCTTAGGTTGTCCACTTCTCTTCTGTACTTTTTTTTCTTTGTAGTGAAACCTGTCTTTTCTGCAATCACTAAACTTTTAGAATGTCTTTGTGCAGGATTTGAAACAAAATTCAGTTCCTGCTTAGGTTTACTGATGTTCTTCAAGCTGGGATTTGAATTTGTTGTGTTAGTTTTTCTTTATTGGCAGAATGTCTAACTCGAGGTCTTCTTTCTATTTTGGAAGGGAGATTTCCCACAAATACTGGTCTCTTTTCCCTAGATGCAGTATCAGATGCAAGATCAACTCTAATGGGAAACCCATCTGGAATTTGAATTTCATTTATTTTTAATGCTTTTGTAGCAGAATATTCATCCTTAAATACAATGTAATCATTCATATTTTTCTTAGCAGGATGAATTTTGCATGTTAGCTGCCAATTTTTCAGATAAACTCCTCTCAGTTGGAATCAGAGAATGGAACTGTACAGATTTGATTAGTCCATACTCTTTTTTATAAAAGACTTCAACTCCTTTTTATTACATGTGACAGGCAACCAGCTAACACCATTCCCTCATTCTTTAATCTCTTCTCTTCTTGGGTGACTTGAATTTTCTTTCTTTGATCTATACCATCAAGTACTTTCTCTCTACTGCTTTAGCATCATCACGTGATTGAGAGCTTTTCCTGTTCTTCTTCTGTTCCTGGCGAATTTCTTCTTTTAAATCTGCAAATGTTGGAACATTGTCCCTGTATGCCAACTTTTTTTCTGCACGAGAAAACTTCTTCACTTTCCTTTTTTTTTTTTTTTTCCATTTTTGGAAGTTTATTGCAAATGTGGTCTTTAAATCTGAGATGTACTTTCTTCACTTTCATCCAGTCATGGATTGAATTGGGTCCTCCCAAAATACGTGTTAACTTGCCTGGGCCATTGTTCTCTATGACTTGGAAGTTATACAATGATGCAATGTAGCAAAGGTGAGGAGAAAGGGAGAAAGATGAGGCTTTCTTCTCCTGTAAAGATTTACAGTCTCTGAAATCTACTCTGTCCTATAGGGTTTGCTATGTGTCATAATTGACTCACTGACAGTGTGAGAATGGACCATTTCCTTGAAAATAAGAGTGTCTTATATTACTTTTTGCTCCCAAAGATGAGCTAGGTCTTATTTTCAGGGGGTGTCTTATTTTTCCATGAAGAAAAATACAGTACACACTTATTGTTTATTGTTTTATTAAAAGAGACCTTGCACTTCCTGTCTGCCGCTCTGGCTGCACTGCAGCCAACAGTGGACTGTGTGGGGGCGCCCGCCGCTCCGGTCCAGAGTTCAGAGTTACAGTAACTTCGGGGACCTTATTTTCAAGGAGGTCTTATTTTCAGGGGGGATGCCTTATATTTCAGCAAGAGGCAAAACTGTAAGTAGGTCTTATTTTGGGGGGATGTCTTACTTTTGGGGAAACAGGGTAGTAGTTATGTAATGACTCTTCCATGATGTGATAAATCAATAAAAAGACTTAGGGTAGGGTGCAACATGCTTAATCTCACCTCAATCATGATCCCATGTAAGGAATATTCCCCAGGGGGAGGTGACGTACACCCTGCAGCACCTTTTATCTTATAGCAAATATGAGGAGAAACTACTCTCTACTCTGTCATCAAGGAAGAGGAGAGACAATAGTGGAATGAATTCTTTGAACCTGGGTTTCCTGTTTTCAACTTCTAAATATCCAACACTCTGAATTTGGATTTTAGCCTACTAAACTGTGAGAGAATAAATTATTGGGTTGTGTAAATTACTTCACGTGTAGTATTTCTGTTACAGTAGCACAAGGTCACTATGGCAGTATGCAAAACTTTTCAAGGACTTGTGGATTTCGACACTGATAGGGAAAAAGATATATGGGTATTTATTATGGCTCAGTGTTGGACACACTCTTTGTTATGGTCTCCGTATTGGCCATGGTGTATTTGTCATCATTGTTGTCATGGGCTTTCATGGTGGTCCTGACTCATAGTGACATTAAGTACAACAGAGCAAAACACTACCAATCCTCCCAACTGTTATCATATTATGGTAGCTTGGCTGGAGAAGACTTTGTTTCCCTTATTGTCACAAAGTTTCCTGTCAGTTAGAAACAGCATTTATTCTATAGTGAATTATCTGAAACTATAAACTTTTGACAGCATGAACTTGGATTCATACAGTCTATATAATATGTGCTTGAAAAATACATGTGGAGTTACTGGATCAAATCATAAATTCTGTCTGGTATACATACCAAATTGGATTCGTTAGGTGGTATGTAACATGTGGAGTTACTGGATCAAATCATAAATTCTGCCTGGTATACGTACCAAATTGGATTGGTTAGGTGGTATGTAACATGTGGAGCTACTGGATCAAGTCATAAATTCTGTCTGGGATACGTACCAAATTGGATTCGTTAGGTGGTATGTACTTCTCTGTTCCCATTCGCACAAGTCCATCATGGTACAAAAATATCTTTAATGGATCACACGAGGTTACCAAAATGTAAATTCGCAAATCAAACTTGTAACCTTCCATTAAAAAAGGCTTTTCAATGTATTCTTGGACTATCAAATGATCCTGAGATGGAAGTTTGTCACCATTTCTTATCAAAGAAATCCTAAATTTAATGAAAAAAAATTTAAAGTTAATATAGTATGAAGCCAAAATGTCTAAATACAAACTCCTTCATACATGCACACACTCATGCATTCAAGAGAAAAATGGCAAGAGTGGAGAACTCTAAAAGCTCTTCCTAAACAAAAGCAACAAGTAAACAGAATCCTTTACCTCCCACCCCCAGAATTCTGGAAAATAATTAAAGGCTTATAACAATCAGAAAGTGCTTAATGAAAACAATAAACAATTGAATCTGTAAAAAGCTACGTGACATTTTAATGTACCCTAATCCCATTCCTCCCTCTGAAGCCAGCATAGATAACAACATTAGAGGAAGTACAATGGACACTATTCTGTGCTTCTTCGTTTTGACCTGTCTGGGGGCTCCCTGAGAACCTTAAGGGTTTGCTTGTATCTTCCCTAACTTAGAACATGCCTGGTGCTAAAAAAAAAAATACTCAAAGAAAAATGGTTGAAAATATTTCAAGTTAAATTTATTAGACACCATTTCTGTGGACAACGAATAACTGGGACAAACTAAAAAGGACAAGGAGAGGCTAAAGAATAAGCTTATAGAAGGAATAATGGTTTTGAATAGCTTTGACATATTTCTCAAAGGCCAGGCACATGCCCAGAGATGGGCATATTATCTAAATCTTGAGAAGGCCTAAAGCTCTCACCTCTCAGTTATCTTTAGGCTCTATTCAAGCAGGAAATAAAGGCTAGGATAGAGTCAAACACTGGTTATCTGGATATACAAGGCTTGCCTCAACACATACAGAGAATCCATCTGCAATGACTAGAAAACTTTCTGTCCTATCACTTGAACAAAATTATTATAACAGATTTTGGTGAACACACACAAGAAAAAATACATACTTTATAAAATGGGTTCAGGAAAGTGATTAAACAGGTAATCACCTAAAACAAGCATCAACAACAAACTCTGAGAAGGGAGAACACTGATTTCCAGAGATGCAACATTTTAATGTTAAACGTGCCCAGTTTCAACAACAGCAAGAGAGAAAGAGAGAGAGAGAAATAAAGCATGGGCCATACACAGGATAAATACCAATAAACAGAAACTCATCCTGAAGAAATCCAGATATTGAACTTATCACAAATAATAAATAAATTGAAATGAAACAATGTACCAAGAACTAAAGACAATCAAAGGAAGAATGTTTCCCCAAAATAGAGAATATAAAGAGGCAGATCTTAACTTTTAAAAGAACCGAATTATAAAAAAGGAAATTCTAGAGTTAAAAAACGAAAACCTGAAATGAAAATTCAAAAAAGGGTCTCAAAGGCAATGTGCATCATAAGAAGAAAGAACCAATCATCTTAAAGAAAGGTTAATTAATTAAGATTATCTGAAGAACAGTAATATGAAAAAATGAATAGAGCCTAAGAGATCTTTAGGACACTCTGTAGCAAACCAAAATATAAATAATCAAAGCCACAGAAGAAGAAGATAAAAGTAACAAAGAGGAAATAGTATTTAAGAAAATAATTGCCAATTTTTCTCAAAACTTAATGAAAAAGCAATACTTTGCCTAGCCAATAAACTTGATGTTCTAGTAGGCCAAACTCAAAAATATCCACACTGACATGCATTACAATTTAATTATTTAAAGCCAAGACAACAAAACAAACATTTAAAAAACAAGAAGTGACTGATCATATAGGATCATCAATCAGAATAATAATTATTTCTCATCAAGAATCACAGGGGCAAGAAGTCAGTGAGATTATATATTCAAAAAGATGGGGGGAAAGAAACTAGCCAGAAATTTTATACTTAGCAAAACTATCCTTTAAAATGATGGGAAATGCATTGATAGAAGACTGAATAAAAAACTTTGATACATACACACAATGTAATACTATGAATCATTAAAGAATAATAAAGAAATTGTGAAACATCTAATGGCATAGACAGACTTAGAGGAAATCATGCTAAGTGAAGTTAGTCAAAAACAAAAGGGTAAATCTTGTATGAAACCACTGTCATAAAAAATAAAATATAAATTTTTAAAAAGGGTTTTATGCTAACAGCAACAGAGTGTGACAGTTACCAGGGGCAGGACAGGAGGGCGGAAAAGAGAAGCAACAGGCTAGAAGAGAGATAGGTGTTAACTTTGGGAATGGGCAAGATAATATCCTATAAGAGGGAGATGGGAAAACAGAGAGAGAGGGAGGGAAACAAAACAAGTTATGGGGAGGTTTGACACATTATTTTAAAAGGTGAATGGAAAATAATGATCTAATATGTAAGCCTGTACTTAATTCACAATTAAAATAAAATCAAATAAAGACAAAAATGATGGCAAAATTTAGACATTCACAAAACTAAGAGAAGGTGTCACAAGTAGACAGTTTGTACAAGAAATGTTAAATGGAGTTGTTCAGGCTGAAATAAGACTCAAACAGTAATTCAAATACTCACAAAGAAATAAAGAATGCCAGTAAAAGTAACTACATAGGCAATTATAAACATCAATGCTAATATTTATTATTACTATCTAGGGTGCACTATAATTATAGCACTATGCTTTAAAATGATTTAAAATATAAATACATATTATAATAATTGTGAATCTAGGCTAATAGGCACATCATGTGCAAAAATATAATTTGTGACAACAACATTGGAAAGGGCCGAGATATGTTGGAGTGAAGCATTTGTATACTGGGAGACTAAGATGGCATTAATCTGAATCACAGTTATAAATTAAGACTTAATTGGTATTCAAGGGCAAACACTGAAATAAAATACTCAAAATATGTGGCAAAAGAAAAAGTATATTAAAGTAATGCAGTAAAAAATATCTACTTAGCACAAAACTCACTGACCTGAGTCAATTCTGACTTATAGTTACTCTAAAGGGCAGAGCAGAGCCACCCTCAGTGGGATTTACCTCCTGCAAATCTGTATGGGAGCAGAAAACCTCATCTTTCTCCCAAGGAGCAGCTGGGGGTTTCTAACTGCAGACACCTAAGAGTTAGCAGCCTAACGCTTAATTCTCTGCACCACTAGGTCTCTTTTAACTCAAAATAAGGCATTAATTGAAGAACAGAGGAACAAAAAAGCATATGATATATAGCAAGATGTTTACCATTGCTATCAATAATTACAATAAATTGTGTTGTTATGCACTGTCAATTCCAACTCGAGATGACCCTGTAAGACAGAGTAGAATTGCTCTATAGGGGTAGAAAGGAGGAACTGATCACAAAGATCTACATATAACCTACTCCCTGGGGGACAGACAACAGAAGGGAGACATTTGACAGTGTAAGATATGACAAAACAATAATAATTTATAAATTATCAAGGATTTCTGAGGGAGGAGAGGGGGAGGGATGGGAAAACTGAGGAGCTGAGACCAAGGGTTCAAGTAGAAAGCAAATGTTTTGAGAATGATGATGGCAACAAATGTAAAAATGTGCTTAACACAATGGATGAATTGTGAAAAGAGTTGTATGGTCCCCCAATAAAACAATTTTTAATAAATAAATAAAAGCAGACTTTGGTAGACTAGATAAGTAAACATATGACCCAACTATATGCTCTATATAGAAGACACACTTTAAATCAAAAACCATAAACAGCTTGAAAATGAAACGACAGAACGATATCCCTTACAAACAGTAGCTAACAAAGAGCTGAAATATACTAGCATCAAAGAACATTTAAAACAAAGAGGTAGTATATAATAACTTTAAAAAATCAATCCATCAGGAAGATGCAGCAATTATAAACAGGCATGCACCCTAGAACAAGCCTTCTAAACAATCCAGCCAAAATCTACAGAAACAAAAGGGAAAAATATACTTCAACAGTAGCACACACTTTAATACCCAGTTTCAATGATGGATAGACAACTAGTCAGAAGAACAGAACCTAAAAATATACAGTCAACAAATGAGAAAGATGTCCTTTACCCATTTACTACTGCTTTATAAGAAAATCCCTAGCAATACAATATGCCCTTTCAATTAAGTGGTAGTTATATAATCATTTGTCAATTTGAAAACTAAGAGTGTAGGGTGGAGTCTAGCCTGTCAATCAGATCATAGCCAATGAAGCCTCTATGTGGGCATAGCTTTCTCCTCAGAATGCTGGGAAATCTGTTTTTTCCTCCTTGGAGGTGGGATAGACTGCTCACTTCCTGCTAGACATCCCTGAGAAGCCATGTAGAGCATGGAGACCCCTGCCAGCGCTGAGATGCTTACAACACCACTGGATCCAAAGACTTTCTACCCACTGGCCTGTGATCCTCCTGCACTCGGCATCATTGAATGTGTTTTGTGAGTCTGAAGGAGGACTTTAATAGATTGGTATCAGACATATGGACTAATATCGATCTTACGGACTTAGACTGGATTGGGTTGGGATGCTTTCTTAATGTATAGCTATCCTTTATATAAAACTCTCTCTTATACACATGAGTTTCTATGGATTTGCTTCTCTAGTCTACCTGGACTTTTCCACGTATTTTTACTGACATCAAGACAGATCAGACAAGTATTGCTTATTCAAAATACTCATAACAATGAATTTTCTTTGTTATATAAAGAATATTTTAATCTTAACACTCTGAACTTCAATTATCCCTTATTATAACATTTAGAAAGCATATAGAAAGCCCTTAAACAATCACTATAAAGTTCTTACTAATACAACAGGTTGTATATATATTTTTAATTATTTTATTGGGGGCTCATACAATTCTTATCACAATCCATCCATCCATCATCCATTGTGTCAAGCACATTTGTACATATGTTGCCTTCATCATTCTCAAAACGGTTGTATATTTTAAAATTATTCTAAGAAACTCATTGCCATCTAGTCAATTCCAGCTCAGGGCAGAACTGTCCATTTGGGTTTCTGAGACAGTCTCTTCTTTCTCATGCAGAGCAGCTGGTGGCTTTGAACTGCCAGCCTTTTGATTAGCAGCTCTATGTGTAACCCTCTACCCCACCAACTACGATAAGAGAGAATATCTGATGAAATTATTAACTCAGTAAAAGTTCAAAGGATGTTTGTTTAACAAACAATAAATTACATGATAGGTCTATGAGGAGGTGATCCCTGCCCCAACAAAGAGCAAAAAGCTCCACTGGGTATGCATTTTTTACCCATGCTAGGCAAGAATTGAGCGACTCTCTCTGAGTTGGTGCATCCAGTTGCCTCACCAAGGAAGGTTCTCTCTGGTCACAATGAATTATTTTTGTAAAAACACGGAGGGGGAAAAAAATAAGGAGCCGAAACCGAGGGCTCAAGTAGAAAGAAACTGCTTTGAAAATGATGATGGCAACATGTGTACAAATGTGCTTGAGACAATGGATGTATTATGGATTGTGATAAGAATCGTATGAGCACCCTATAAAATAATTTTTTAAAAGCAGCTTTTCTTGAACCTCGTTTTTCGCAATGGCCAATTTAAGAGAACATTGTGCAGCCATAAATTTTGTTTCCTGCCTGGGGACTATACCACCAAAACTGCTGTGCTGTTGAACACAGCTGACAAGCACAGCGCTATGGGAAAAACTCAAGTGTACGAGTGGTTGTCTCATTTCAAAAATGGTGAAATGTCGATGGATGACAAACCTTGTTCTGGATGTCTGTCAACTTCCCGAATGTACAAAAATGCTGATTTGTAGTGCATTTGGAGTTTGTTCCACCGTGTCAGACTGTTAATTAAACTTTCTACTTAGAAGTTCTGAATAGATTGTGTAACCGTGTGCATCAAAAAAGGCCTGATTTGTGGTTAATGGGAGACTAGTTTTGCCACCACAACAATGCACCTGTTCACACAGCCATCTCAGTGCGCCAGTTTTTGGAAAAAAACAGCATGCTTCTCTTGCCCCACACACCTTACTCATTTGACCTCACTCTGTGTGACATCTTTTTGTTTCTATGAATGAAGAGGGACATGAAAGGACAGCAATTTGATGACACAGAGAAATGAAGAAAACAATGAGGGGAGGTGCTGTCAACCATCCAAACGGATGAGTTTGGCAAATGCTTCCAATGATGGAATCACAGATTTGACAAATGTATTAAGTGTAATGGAGAGTATTTTGAAGGTGATAAAGTTGTTTTGTAAAACAAAAAAATTAAATACATTAATTTGAAGGGAGAAAATTTTTGTTTTGGTGGGGGTACCCCTCATATTTCAAAGGATTTTTTTCCCACTGCATTTACATCAAAGGCCAAAGTGAATCATGCTTCACACTTTTATCAAAGCAGTTCGGGCCAGATTCTCTTTGAAGACGGCATTATGGAAAATTAACTAAACTTTAGAAAGGAAAAGGAAATAGAAATAATAAATTTCACATTCTAATCTCATCTAATATATTTAGTACCCAACTCTTCAGTTTTAAATGTGTCCTACTTATTTTCAATCTTATTAGTACAGCTATATAAAAGAAACCAAAGTAAATAAAATACATTTTTTCAAGATTTCTAGTTATAGGAAGAGTGATTCTCATTCCATTTTCTCCAAGCTAATTTAGCTCTATAATATCAACTAATTTTACTCTCCCAAATATGCTCTAAAAGTATTATAAATGCAAATTTGAAGTTCAAAAACAGTAGGAAACAACTTTTTTTCCCTAGCCTATAAACCAGTGGTTCTCACCCTTCCTGATATCGTGACCCTTTAATACAGTTCCTCATGTGGTGGTGACCCCAACCATAAAATTATTTTCGTTGCTACATCAGAACTGTCATTTTGCTACTTTGATGCAACAGGCAACTCCGTGAAAGGGTCATGCGATACCTAAAGGGGTCGCGACCCACAGGCTGAGAACCACTGCTATAAACTCATTAAATAATCACAACCTGTTGATTTGTAGCTTTTAATTTATTATCAAAAGCTCACGGGACAAGGTAAAAAGAATGGCTCATTAAACATGCAAGTTCAGAAAACCAATAGTTAGAAGCCTATCTTAGGTTTTTGTATTGGCTTGCAACCATGAGAAAATGTTCATATTAACTTTTTAGGGCTTTTGTTCATTTGAATATAACAAGTAAAATAAACCTACCCATGACCCATTGCACCATTAGCTGGTTTTACTATAAAGGTTTTCTGCTTCCGTTTTTTCTTCAATTCTTTCACATAATTTTGAAATTGAGTATATTCAGCAGGAAAAATCCATGTTCGAGGGACAAAGGTATAATCCATAGGCCGAGTCTTTATCATTCTGTTAATTAGACATAATATGAAAATAATTTATATTCAATCTCTTTAAAATTTTATTTCTCTTTGCTACTGGTGTTTCCCACAAAGATTTAGATTCTTTCCATCCTTTTTTTTATCTATTCACGCATTCAATATTTGTTATTAGACACCTAGTATGCTCAATATGCTGCTCTAGACCTGAGGGTGATATCAGTGAGGAAAAAAAAGACAAAAATCTCTACCTTGGTAGAATGTACATATTTATAGAGCAAATACTTAAGTATATACTATGTGTTAGGTCCTGGAGATATGAAGATTATGAATTAATATAGTCTCTGGTCTTAGAAACATAGATGAACTTGTGATTACACGACAATATGACATGCACAATAAAAGCATATAAGGTACCACAATCATTAATTTATAGGACTAAACTATGGAATGGAGGAAAAAATAATCAACTTGTATCCATTGTGCTTCTTAAAATTTGGTGTTAAATACATTCATCCAAAATTTTTATTCTAGCTTTAATACTATATATAAGTTCTATAATAGAAAGAAAAAGCATGTACCATGTAACTCAACAAACTCAAGGCCATCAAGTCCACACTGACTCATAGAGGACAGAATAGAACTGGCCTGTGGGTTTCCTGAGACAGTAAACCTTTATGGGAGTAGATAGACAAACACCCACCCCCCTCCAAGTAACTGGTGGTCTTGAACTGTTGACCTTAACTGTTGACCTTGAACTGTTGACATAACCCCCTATACAACACGGGATCCTCTAAGTCACAAAAATAAAAAGTCAATCGTTCTGCCTCATGATGGGTTTGGGGAAACAGGAACTGATTCAATGGCAGGTGTCATTTTTTTATACATGATTTTACTTCCACCAGGTGTCACCATTAGAGAGCACTTTGTTTTAAAATTATAATTTAAGGAAAACATTTATTAAGTCTTAAACAGGGAGAAAACAAAGATCCTTAGCACAAGGTCACAATGGCATCCAAGAGTTTCCAGGGAAGCGGTGGCATAAATCGGACCCTGGAGAACAAAGAAACTGTCCCAGGAGCATGACTGGCAGCAGTAGGTGCATGTGTTGCTTCAAAAGAGACGAGAATGTACTTAAGATTTTGGAATCTAGGATGATTTCTGTTCAAAGGTCTATCATGTAAAAACAAAACAAAAATCAAAAACTCACTGCCATTGAATCTCTTCTCACTGTTACAGGACAAGGTAGAACTGTCCTGTGGGTTCAGAGCCTGTCACTCTTTACAGGAGGAGAAAGCCTCACTTTTCTTGCATGGGGCAGCTGTCTGGTAATTTAGAACAGCTGACTTTGTGGTTCGCAGCCCAATGAGTAACTCCCTCGGCTACCCAGGCTCCTATGCACTCATAATTCTCAGCACTTACCACAATTGCAACTTACTGTTTTAAGCACTATCATCTGTTTTTGATCACTTCATCTGCCCAAACAGGGTACTCACTCACTGCCACTGAGTTGAGTCTATTTCCACCCTTTAGGACAGAAGAGAACGGCCCCTGAACGTTTCTGAAACGGTAACGCTACAGGAAAAGAAAGCCTCATGTTTCTCCCAAAGAGCAACTGGTAGTTTCAAACTGCTGACCTTGTGGTTAGCAGCCCAATGGCTAACCCTCTGTGCCACATGGTCCCTTCTAAACTCAGCACAGTGCCTGCCATATGTTATTCCTGCTAGTTACTGTCAAGTCACTTCTGACTCAGAAGGGCCCTCTGTATAACAGAACAAAATGTTGCTCCATCCTGTCTTGTCTCACAATAATAGGTATGGATGGCTTCTTTTCACTGCCATTGAGTCAATTCTGACTCATAGAAACCCTATATAGCAGTGGTTCTCAACCTGTGGGTCATGACCCCATTGGGGGTCAAATGACCCTTTCACAGGGGTTGTCCGATTCATAACAGTAGCAAAATCACAGTTATGAAGTAGCAATGAAAATAATTTTATGGTTGGTGGGGTCACCACAACATTAGGAACTGGATTAAAGGGTCGCAGCATTAGGAAGGTTGAGAACCACTGCTATATAGGGTTTCCAGAGTTTTGTAAATCTTAATGAGAGCATTCTGCCACAGAGTGGCTGGCTGATCTGAACTGCTGCCCTTCAGATTAAACAGGGCAAAAGCAAAGAAGCCCAACACTTACCCGACAGAACCATCAGGTCTCAACTAGGTAATTAATAATTTAAATAAAAACACATGTGAGGGTGCTTCAAAAAGTTTGTGTTAATTTTACATTATCTTTTAGTTCCACTTTTCCATGGACCCCCATAGACTAAATAAAATGATGCTCCAAACTTTACCGAGGCAATTCCTTTTCCTTTGAGGTTCCTATGTCTTCTTGTTAGGAAATCATGCTGCCATACAATATCCTAAACCACAAACCTTGGCTTAATCTACGACACTTTCAAGCCCTGCAAACTCTACCTCCTTAATATCTTTTAGATTTATTTTCTCTTCACAATTCCAACTATCTCTCTTTGGGTTTAGATGGTTCATTACTTTTTACGTACACCAGTCAACCATCTCTTTAGGGGGATTTCTCTGTATGGCCCTAGTCTTTGTCCAATCCATTATTCGAGGCATATTATTTCTCTGCTTCATTCTATTTCATAACCTCTCATTTCTCTCAGGATAAGATGAAAGGTTTATTGAGAAGATAACGCAATTAATGTGTGAATAGCTAAATGAATGACTAAAATACAACAACAAGTAACACATGTACTGGCTTTTAAATATATCTCCAACATCCTCATGCGCCTTGCAACATCGGATGCATTAGAATCCCAAACACATTGTGTTGGGTCAAGTCTCTCTCTATTTTCTCCTACTTCTGGGCCTGTCTCTTCTCAAAGGGTGAAGTCCTTCACACCTTTCAATATCCATCTCATACCTTATCTTCTCAAGAAAGCTTTCCTTGCTCTTCCAAAAATGATCTATCTGACCACCTTTGCGATGACTACACATTGATCCCCTATTGATATTATGGCAGATCAATTATAGTCTCTATTTTAGTTTTTTTCCCTCACTAGATTGTGAGGTTTAGGCGGGAACTAAGATTTGTTGTTTTTAATATTTTCTGTTTGTTTTTTTGATTGAGGATTTCATCTGCTTACCCTGTGAGTTTTGTTAGTTTGGTTTTGGGTTTTTTTGTTTTGTTTTGTTTTGTTTTAATTTTTTTATTTTAACAATTTATTGGGGCTGATACAATTCTTTTCACAGTTCATACATATACATACATCAATTGTATAAAGCACATCTGTACAGTCTTTGCCCTAATCATTTTTTTCTCTTTTCTTCTTTTACATTTTATTAGAGACTCAAACAACTCTTACCACAATCCATACATATACATACATCAATTGTATAAAGCACATCCATACATTCCCTGCCCCATTCATTCTCAAGGCATTTGCTCTCCACTTAAGCCCCTTGCATCAGGTCCTCTTTTTTCCCCCCACCTCCCTCCCCATTCCCCCCTCCCTCATATGCCCTTGGTAATTTATACCTCGTTATTTTGTCATATCTTGCCCTATCCGGAGTCTCCCATCCCCCCTTCTCTGCTGTCCCTCTCCCAGGGAAGAGGTCACATGTGGATCCTTGTAATCAGTTCCCCCTTTCCAACGCACTCACCCTCCACTCTCCCAGCATCGTCCCTCACACCTTTGGTCCTGAAGGTATCATCCACCCTGGATTCCCTGTACCTCCAACCCTCATATGTACCAGTGTACAGCCTCTGTCCTATCCAGCCCTGCAAGGTAGAATTCGGATCATGGTAGTTGGGGGGAGGAAGCATCCAGGATCTGGGGGAAAGCTGTGTTCTTCATCGATACTACCTCACACCCTAATTAACCCATTCCTCTCCTAAACCCCTCGCACACCGGCCAGTGCGATCACGAGGTGCCCAAGGGACCAGGTATAAGGCATCATGCAAAAAAAAAAAAAGATATAAGTGTGTGTATGTATGTGTATATATGTGTATATGTATATATGTATGTGTATATATGTATATATATATCATATTAAATGAAGGGGGAAGTGCAGAGTGGAGACCCAAGGCCCAAGTGTCAGCCAATGGAGATCCCCTCATAGAGGGGTTTAGGAGAGGAATTGGTTTTGGGTTTTTAATGTTTTTCTGTCTATGAAATCCAGGATAGGTAAGTCTATGGAAGCAGTAACTAAATTTATGGTTCCTTGAGGATATGTCAGGGGAGTTTAGAGGGAAATGAGGAGCTAATGATGAGTACAAACACAGAGAAAATTTCTAAAACTGATTGTGGTGATGACTGTACAACTCTTCTTGATGTGGTTGAACTATTGCATTGCATGATATGTGAATCATATGCAAATAAAACTGTTACGAAAAACTTCTATCTCTAAGATTCTATCTCTCATATAAATAGCATTTCAAATCAATGCAATCTTGTGAAAGAGCAATATAATATCTGTAATATAAATATTCAACAGATCTTCTGTATTACAAGAAAATAAATATTACTTGGTCATATTTCTTGCTAAGAAATCCTTCCTACAGATCTCCCCCATTCCTGGAAAATGGTTGATCCTCTGGAAAATAAAAAGGTAAACATTAATACTCTAATTGATTCAATAAACATTAATGCCAAAGTGCAATTATGTCAAAGTACAATTAAATCATTGATTTTATAGTTTAAAATTTTAAAATAAATTGGTAATTATGCATGCAAAATTAATTTAATATCCAATGACCTACAATGAAGCTGTTAAATTAAAGAATCTATGGTTATCATAGACTAAAATGTGTAATTTACCTATTTTGTTGCTTACATAGGTGACTCAAAATAACACCTGTGAGTATCCAAAACTCTGTTTACAGGAGTAGAAAGCCTAGTCTTTGTCCCCAGGAGCTGCGGATGGTTTCCAACTGCCACCCATTCAGATAGCAGCTCAACACATAACCACGTCACCACCTGGGCTCCTCCTACATGCTAGCAGCTATCTATACTAGTAGCTAAGGAAAGACTAAAAAATGTGAATTGCCAAACATCTATTCCACATCGTTTTTCACAGCATTTACTTTAAGAGTAATTAAAAGCAGCCTGGATGAGTTTTCACCCCTCCGTTGTTAGAAAGAGGTTAAAAGTTAAATTCAGAAATATTGCAGACTTCATGCAGAGAGTCGGTACAACTGAATAGCAACAAAATAGGTATATCAAGTGAGTAAATTATGGTAGAATTCATATAGTTTTTCTCATGACCAATAATTCATCTCCCACCTGGTAATTTTGCAGCTCTGAAATCTTTTCCTGCTGAACCGCGGAATCGCACCATATAAGGTTACTTGTTTCATCCTCATCCGGAGTTTTCAAAAATCCCATTTCCTCTATTACTAAACGAACTGCAAGTAAACAGTGAAATTAAAGCAGAATGTAACTACTCTGACAAGTAGCCATTGGCTTTTTCTGCTACGTAAATATTTTGGTCATGCTCTACATTTGCGGAATACCCATTTGCTTGTGGCATAATCGGCTCATTCTTAATCACAACAGCTTTCTCTATGGTTCAATTAGAGTCAACAGTAGCCGGAAGTTCTGAAGTTACACCCAAAACCCTTAGTTTCAATCACCTAAGAGTTAACAGGGACAGAAAACTGCCACAAAGTGCGGCAATTATCTATGGCAGAATGAAAACAAACTGTCAAGAGATGCTTCTATTCAGGAAACGCACATTGGCAGCTTTTTTGTGACTTTGGCTATCCACAAAAGGACAAGGTAAAAAGAGCCCCTGGTCATTGGATCTAGCCTACTCCTTCCAGCTCCTTCATTCAAATTACTGCTAGCACTTGAAATCTTGTCACCGGAGCTAACTCAGACTAAAGCGTCGAGAAGCAGAACTCACAGGAGAGTCACAGCCCTCCTCTCTGCCCCAGGCCCTTCCGTCCTGTACGCCCAGAAGGAACCCCTTTGAAGTGCAGACTACTTATGTGCTCCCCTAGCATTCAGACGAGCCATTGAGACACTCTTCTGCCAAATAAATCTTCGTCTTAAAATAAAAAGCAAAATGCTTTTTTATAATTTGGAAGTACCAATAGAATATTGAGTCTTAGCAGAACCATGTGTTTACACAGCAGGGCTTTCACTGTTTTTGTTTGTTTGTTTCATTTTTCAATGTTTTCTTTATACTGGTACTCTGTTATGTAAGGAAAAAATGATGATGAAGGATCAATTAACAATGACTTTTGTGCCAAGTAAGAAATGACTGATTAGACCTCTGGTGGTAATGCTGGGGGTACTTGATTGCCCCTTGCTTGAAGTGGAAGAGATGATTTTTTTTATGTGATAGTGTCTGTGAAGAAAGAAAAAAGCCATAAAAGGAGAAGACCATGGTTGAAAGTGTATATGTGATAGAGGAGGAAATTGTTGAGTTAAAGTTGCTGTTTAGCATCACAGCCTTGAAGGAGCTACATTGCTCTGGATGCCCAAGTGACACAATAAGAAACACAAGACTAGGGAAAGGGCCATTTCTCTCCCATCTGCTCGAGACCACCACACAGCTTTGGTATCAGGCGCTTCTGGGAGACCTAGGCATCATCTAGATGGCAAGGGCACTAGTGATACAACCTACAGGGCACCCTTACCTACCTGGTCCACATACAGCAAGCCTGAACACTTCCTGTTGCAAGTATCTCTTACTTGTTCCAGGACAGAAATTTCTTCCCTGGCTTTTTGAGTGTTGATGGGGTCTTTTCCTTCTTATGCATTATTGTCTCTGTACTATGATTTTGTTTTTAATTGTTTTCTGTTGGGTTTCCCAGCTTTGATGCATAATGAGAATAACTGATACAAGGGGCTCTGGGGAATGCAGGGGTGGGTGGTGGGTGATGGGAGGGAAAGGGACTTCAGGAGTCAATAATGAAGGTGGAATAGGGGAGAGGGAGCGCTAGAATGGATTGTGATTGCACAATTCATTTTAAAGGCGATTTAGCAGGGGATGCTCTAAAATTGATGTGGTAATGACTGTACACTTCTCTTTGATATGATTGAACTATTGAATCGTTGAATTGTATATGTAAATCATAAGCCAATAAAACTGTTAGGGGCGGGTATAAATAATTGAGGACATAAAAAATAAAGAAGCAAAGAAAGAAAACCTAAAGTCAATGCCAGAAGAGGAGCTCAGAAACAGACTTGGTCCAGAGAATCTAAGACAAACTGCCTGCGGGCTCACCGAAATAGCAGGAGGAAGCCTTGCTGGGCAAAGCAGAAATCCTGCCGCAGTGTGAAGAGGTGGCCAAATGAGCTACAGACATTTGGAAATCCATATGTCCACAAGCCGGCTGAGGTTGGGAATATTCAAGCTGTGTAAGAATTGTGGGAAAGATCCACTCTCTTTAGACCCATGAAATTATATTTGTAAAGTAGGTCATATGTGAATCCCTTCTATTGTTAAATTCAAAATGTGAAGCGCTGAACTTAAAGCTCAATTTCACAGCCAAAATGCAATGACAGAAATTGGATGGTCACTTTCCAAACTAAGCAGTGTTGATTTATTTTTGTTTGAATTAAAATTTTAAAATCAATTGGTATCATTTGTAGTCCATCTTCCACCTGTACATAAAAAACAATCATTAAATTACAAGGGGGTACCCAAAAAAACCTGGAGTTGCGCTAGGCACAACGTAGTTTTCATAGTATGCATTTTTCCCACTAGGTGAGCATCCAGCAACTTTCCCTCACTTAGTGCAGCCAGTGGGATCGCCTGGGAAGGTTCTCTCTGGTCACAGTGAAATTTTTTGTGAAAGCAATTTCACTAAACAATTTTGTGTGTGTGTGATGGTCAATTTAAGAGAACAAACTGTAGCTGTGAAATTTTGTTTCCGGCTTGGGAAAAATGCTGCAGAAACTGTTGTGATGTTGAACACAGCTTACAAGGGCAGTCCTATGGGAAAAACTCAAGTTTTCGCATTTTAAAAAAGGTGAAATTTTTATTGGTGACATCTCATTCTAGACATCTGTCAACTTCCCAAATGGACAAAAATGTCAACTCATAGTGCATTTGGAGTTCGTTCTCCCAGGTCTGATTGTTAATCAAGCTTTCTATTTAGAGGTTCTTAAAAGATGGCATAAACAGTGTGTAACAGAAAAGGCCTGATTTGTGGCAGACAGGGGACTTGCTTTTGCCACCACAACAATGCTCCTGCTCACGCAGCCATCTCAGTGCGCCAGTTTCTGGCACACACAAAAAGCACACTTCTCTTGCCCCACGCACCTTACTCACCTGATCTCGCTCTGAGCAACTTCTTTGTGTTTCCACAAATGCAGAGGAACATGAAAAGACAGCAATTTGATGACATAGAAGAGGTGAAGAAAAAAACAAGGGAGGTGCTGTCAACCATCCAAACAGATGAGTTTTTAAATGTTTCCAAGAATGGGATCACAGATTTGACAAATATATTAAGTGTAGTGGAGAGTACTTTGAAGGTGATAAGGTTGTTTGGGGATGGGGGGGAGGGGGGGTTTAAAAAAATTCCAGTTTGGGTACCCTCTTGTACGTTAGTTCCAAATAAAAGGTTGCTGATACTGAATGCCTAAAGTCTATGCTTCTAGATATTAGTCCTTTGGAATATCCCTTTAAAAAGAGGTGAACTAACAATGATCATATTTAAGTTCTACCAAGTAAACTTCCCATTGGAAAAACAGGGATAGCTGTATCTTGTTTTCCCATGTCTGTCTGCAGACTTAGGCATCCCTGCTCAATCTTCCTTGTCCTCATTTAATGAAAATTACAAATAGAAAACATTCCTCACAAATTTTTCCTACTCTTTTTGCTTTTGCCTAACCTATAGAACTTTCCGAGGCTGTTGCGGAATTATATGTAGCCACTCTCTGAGTTTCAGAGGCAGCAGACAGTGCAAAATGCCTCATTTCAAGTTTCAATTCTTATTTTATTTAGGCAACATAATACAATAAAAACACCACCAAATTTAGACACAAAGTCAGTCCGGTTTGAAGTCCTACTTTTGTCAGCTTTGTGTACTTGGTGAAGGCACTCTCTCTAATCTTAAATTTCAGTTGTTTTAATCCTAATGCTTTTGATTGTTGGTCTCTAGTAAGGAAAATTATGAAACATAATAATGTAAAATCACTAATGTATTAATTAAAGGAATACCTGTAAAAATATATTTTACTATGTAACAAGTATGTCTCCATGTGGAACTATGAGCAAAACTTCTGTCAATAGTCAGAAATAGAAAATTTCCTTTGAAAAACCAGTATTCCATCTTCTAGGAACTGTGAGTTTTATAATCAATGATGTTTCAACATTGGCTATTGTGGCCAAGGAACTATGAACTAAATCTATTCCCATTTCTAACACTGTGGGTCTCATTGGAATGTATTTGGTTATACTAGATCTGATTAGCACAGAGCTATCTTATTTCACTATTTTTGTAGTTGTCCATTTTATTTTTCCCTTTTGAATGTAGAAAATAGAAGTATGAGCCTCCAATCCATTTACTTCTTAAAAGTCACTACTAGAGTGAGGGAAGGTGGAATAGGAGGGTGCAAGGGAAGACAAGGAGTCTATTTCACAACAATATTACGGTGGTTATGTGAAGGGATAACAAGGGGAAATAGTTGGTCACATATGAAGAGTTAATAAGCACTTGGCTGCACAACGAAAGGATGCTGCTTTGATGTCACCAGAGGCACTACAGGGTTCTGCTCTAGTAAAAATTATAGTATGGAAAATACAATGCAAAGTTCTACTCTGCATGTGAGGAGGCACTATGATTGAATATTGATTTGAGAGCATCTAACAACAGCCAAGATTAATACTAAAGCTAGTAGCAATCAGAATATTCTATACCAAGACACAAGGCAACACCAGGGCTGAAGTGTGTGTGTCCTGCTACAGCCTGATTACCTTCCCATCGCATGATTCACTTGGTCAAGGCAACAGTAATGGGAGTCCAATAAGTAAGCTATTGTGTTTCATTCGGGTAAATACCGGGACAGCAGGATAGCATTTCCTTCTGGACACAGGTCCAATGTGCTCTTTCCCTCCTTTACACGAAGCTATGTGTTCTCCCGACAGTCCCTGTGCAAGGCTCCAAGCCTACCCAACCGTGAACTGTGCTAACAACAACTGAACCGAGAGGCACGGGTATGAGAATGAAGAAAAATCATGCAGAAAAATGTCTGGGCAAATGAAAGAACGCTGTATTAAAAAACCCCTCTTTGGGTCAAATTTGGGCCCATCAGTGCCTGAAGAGTCAACAGGAGGAAGTGACATCAGCACCACCCTGTCACTTTTATGATGGTCACTGAGCCCTGTTGTCTCCCGCTCACGTCCTCATGCGACCACGCTAATTCGCTCAGCTTTCACTTCTGAGAGAATTGCAAAATAAAATGTTTGGAGATCTTGATTCCAGTGAAATATCCCCTTGATTTCAGATGAAGTGTGGTGAATTACTTCATCTAAATCAAAATGAGCTTCTCAAAGATTAAGGCAGGTATGGAAACCTAACATCCCAGAGCTTCATACAATTTCATTCAACGCTTTTAGCTCATGACTGTTAAAGAACGGGGAGAGTTTGAGTGCCCATGGTATGTGTTTTCCAATGAGGGCAAAAGTATATTAATTTACAGGAATTAATTTAAAGAAATGAATCCACTTTACAACTAAAAAAATGCATTTGAATGATTTCATTTTCTAAAGCATAGCTATATTTAAAGATAAAAATCATAGATTTCTAATGTTCATGTGACTTTAATTTAAAATTTATTAAAGAAAAACATATACATTAATTTTATCCAAATTATAACTAAGTCTTTTAATGATTCTGATCTATTTGACTGAAATGTAAAACACCTCATAGGGAAAATACATTGGAGGCATTTAAAATTCATTCCAAAGTTAACATCTGCATTATTTTCAACAGCTATGTTGAAACTAATTTTCCCAACAATTATGAAAATCCCATACCTACCTATTTCAAACTTTGTCCCAGCAACATTTGCTGTAATAGTTCCCTTCTTTTTCTTCTTTCTGATTTTCCTTCTCATTGCATTTTGGTAAGGTGATTCTGTATCCAGGTCCAGGGGAGAAGGTCTCCGAAAAACTATGAAGGAAATTTAAAACAACCAAATATCAATAAAATTAAAATATCCCAATCTGGAGAACACAATCTCTCTCTCTCTCTCTCTCTCTCTCTCTCTCTCTCTCTCTCTCTCTCTCTCTCTCTCTCATATATATACACACACACACACGTAAAATTATAATTCTGGTACTTTAAAATTCCCCATTCGTTTCATCCTTAAAAACTTCGAATTATCATCATTGACACATCCATAATATGTAGTATGCTTACCCCCTTCCTGAGGCAGAGATGGCATTCTTGCCAATGCTGAGTACCAAGTATTCTGTGCCACTGTATCAGCTCTCAGGAAAGCTGGAAGACCTGCATTTGTCTAAGTAGGATGTGGCCCCAAATCACAAGAAGTTCCTATCATATTATCTTGGTGGAATCCTCAGATTTCAGAGTACTGAAGTTATAGGATAAGGAAGTACCTGTAGGAATTTAAAATCAAAACAACGTTTACGAAATATTTTACATATGCTGTTTTTAAAAATTAAGTAAAGGCAAAAGTCAAGGTATTCAATCAACAAATAAATATTTCTTAATGAACTCATTAAATTTTTATGCAAAATGTCAAGTAATGGATCTTAGTCCTGAAAAAACTTATAACCTAGTGGAGGAAGTTTAATTTAAATCACATTATATGTACATAAGACAAAAATATACCATACATAATTAACAACAAAAACATATTCACTGTCATTTATTGAACACTTACTATCTTATGTTACATCATTTAATTTTTCTTTCTTTCTTAATCCTTTTACTGGGGGCTCATACAGCTCTTGACTTTTAAAAGTTCTTTATTGCTTAGGCGTTTTTAGGTTTCCGATGTGTTTATTGCTTTGGGTTGGTCTTTTGTTCCTTTTTATTTTTTATTGGGGGCTCGTACAACTCTTACCACAATCCATGCATATAGCCATTGTGTCAAGTACATGTGTACATTTGTTACCATCAACATTTTCAAAATGCTTTCTTTGTATTTCAGCCCTTGGTATCAGCTCGTTTTCTCCCTCCTTCATAAACCCTTGATAATTTATTATTATTATTATTTCACCCACTTTCTGTTGTCCATTCCCCCCAGGGGAGGCATTATATAGAGATCATTGTAATCGGTTCCCCTTTTCTCCCCCCCCCCTCCCACCCCATATTCCCCTTGCTCTCCTGGTATTACTACTCTCATTATTGGTCCTGAGGGTTTCATCTGTCCTGGATTCCCTGTGTTTCCACCTCTTAACTGTATCAATGTACATGCTCTGGTCTAGCCAGATTTGTAAGGTAAATTGGGGTCTTGATAGTGGGGGGAGGAAACATTAAAGAACTAGAGGAAAGTTGTGTGTTTCATTGATGCTCTACTGCACCCTGACTGGCTCATCTCCACCCCATGACCCTTCTGTAAGGGATGTCCAATTGCCTATGGATAGGCTTTGGGTCTCCAGTCTGCACTCCCCTTCATTGACATTGATATGATTTTTTGCTCTGGGTTTTTGATGACTGATACCTGATCCCATCAATGCCTTATGATCACACAGGCTGGTGTGCTTCTTTTTTGTGGGTTTTGTTGCTTCTCAGCTAGATGGCCACTCGTTTATCTTCAAACTTTTAAGATCCCTGACACTATATCTTTTGATAGCTGGGCACCATCAGCTTTCTCCACCACATTTGCTTATGCACCAATTTTGTCTTCAGCAATCATGTCAGGAAGGTGAACATCACAGAATGCTAGGTCATTGGAATGAAATGTTTTTGCATTGAGGGAGTATTTGAGTAGAGGGCCAATATCCATATGCTACCTTAATACTTAACGTATAATATGTACATAGATCTATTTCCCTATCATTATATATAAATATATTTATATGTGTACATGCCTGTATTTAAATAATGATAAATGTCCTTTGCTTCCTAGTTCTTTCCTCTCTTTCTTTTTCCTTTCTTCTTGTCCCACTATCATGTTTGGCCTTCATTTGGGTTTCAGTAATTTCTTTCGGCTGCATTGCCCTTGATCAAGCCCCACCAGGCATCCTATACGTTCCATCATTTAATTGTTCAACATGTTCTAGCATGTATACTAGAAGGTTTTGTCCCACCTTACAGATAGATACATTGAATTGATAAAAGACAAATAACTTTGTATGTCTTACAAAGTGATAGAGTGGAGATTAAAATGAATAGTCCCCAGATGCCCTAAAGCAGCAGCCCTATGCAACCTCCGGTCCAGTGCGTGACAGATCCCTGCAGCATCGCTTTTAAGATGACATCGTGAAGTGAATGTGGGGGGTACAGAAATAGACTGAAGGAACACAGAGAAAAGTAGTTCATTTGTAGTGGGAGTTCAGGAACATGGTAAAGCAAATCGCCTTTTCATTTTGCCTTTGAAATGAGCACAGCTTTGCAGGGCAGAAAGCGAAAGGAGTCATTGTGCTGGGGGTTTTGTGTGGGCGCATATTGTTGGAGCCTGTCAAATCGAATGGATTCACGCCACGCTTGGAGCCTGTCAAATCGAATGAATTCACGCCACGCTCTGTACAGCCTAGCTCAGCTCCATCCTCGCGTTGTCGGAGCCACTGTGCAACCACTCTGCCAAAGCATTCCGTCCTTCTTTTTCTCTGACTTTATCGAGCACGGTGTCCTTCTCCAGGGACTAACTCCTCCTGAGAGCAGGATCAAAGCACAGCAGACACAGTCTTCCTCTGCTCACTACTAAGGAGCATTCTAGTTGTACTTCTCCCAGGAGGGAGTTATTATTCTGATAGTAAATGGTATGTTTAATATTCTTCAACGACACTCCAATTCAGATACTCATAAACCAATCCTCCTGTTTTTCTTTTCCTGGTCCAGTGTTCACGCGCAAAAATGAGACGATTGAAAATATGAGTTAGGTTAGATGTATCTTAGTCTTCAAAGTGGTATACTTGCTTTTTAACACTTCCACGAGCGTTTTCAGGTTTTCTCAATGCCGAATGTCCTTTGATTTCTTCATTGCTGCTTCCATGAGCATTGATTGTGGATCCAAGAGAAATAAACCCTTGACAATTGAAATCTGCTGTTTTTCATGATCTATCGGCCTGTTGTGCGGATTCTTGTTTCCTGCACATGGAGGTGTAGCCCACGTTGAAGGCTGTGGCCACTCGCCTCATCAGTAAGTGCTCCCAGTCCTCTTCACGTTCACCAGGCCAGGTTGTGCCATCGGTCTACTGAAGACCGGCACGGAGTCGTCCTCCAGCAATGATGCCCCATTCTTCTTCCTGTCACCCAGCTTCTCAGATTAGCTGCTCAGCGTAGCAACTTTCTCATTACTCTCATCCTCTTTTATGAATCTTTTTTGGCCTTCTTACAAAACGTTGCTATAAGTAATGCAAAGCAAACACCACAACAAAATATAAGGCAATACTTCTGTTAGCATCAGAAACAGTGATGTAAAATTGACTTTCACATCAAAGTCACCTCAGTTTTCATGATAATACAATTCACTATTAAAGAAAATGTAGTATTTAATTTGTTCTCAGGTACAGTTTTTAATACAATAATTTCCAGGACAATTCAGTGTCAAAACTAAAGAAGTAATGCATATTATAGGTAAGCTGTGGTTAAAGTAGTTAAAATATTTTATCTCATTAACAAGGCCAGATTTTAGATAATATGTCTCCCAATATTCCATATATGGAAAGTAATTATAGAAAAAACTTAATCAAGGAAAGAAAGTTCAGTATAAAACTTAGAATTGGAGCCTAAGTCCTATCCTAATTATATAGGATATTAATAGAGCTTCACACATGTTAGAATATCGTGCTAATATGCTATATAGATGTAAAGAAACTTTGCAACATAATAATCATACTATATTTCAAATCACAATAACTGTCCCTAACACAATACAAGCTCCCAATCCAAGGCTAAAAGCTAACTAGATCGTTTTATGAGAAAAAAAGAAGAAAGTAGCCTAAAGTTCAGGTTGATTTCTTTCTGGAAGCTCTCTGGTACTGCAGGAAGCAACTATTTGGGTATTTAAATCTTCATCCAACATCTTGTTATTAGAGTAAACAAAGATCCTCTTCATGGTAACAGAGTATTTATTACCTTAAAAGTAGGTGCTGGAAAAAATTGGATATCTACCTGCAGAAAAATGAAGCAAGACCCTTACCTCACTCTATGCACAAGAATAAACTTAAGGTGGATCATAGACCTTGAGATAAAACCCCAAACAATTGGGGCCATTAATGAGGGAATTGGGACAAACCTGAGAACCTTGGCACAGGGAGTACATAGGCTATCAGAAATAGGGAAGGATACAAATACAGAGGAGTCACAAATAGACAAGTGGGATATACTGAGGATAAGACACCTGTGTACATTGAAAGAACTCACCAAGAGAGTAATAAGAATGCCCATCAACTGGGAAAACATCTTTAGCAATGACACATCAGATAAAGGCCTTATTACTAAAATCTACAATACTGTGCAAGCTTTCAATAAGAGAAAAACTAATATCCCACTGAGGAGGTGGGAAAAGGACCTGAACAGAAGTTTCACAGAGTCTGAAATTCGAAGGGCCAATAAACATATGAGAAAATGTTCTTATTAGCCATAAGAGAAATGCAAATCAAAACAACTATGAAATACCACCTAACACCCTCAAAGATAACCCAATTCAAAAAATCAGAAAGCAACAAGTGTTGGAGGGACTGTTGGGAGATAGGAACTCTCATCTACTGCTGGTGGACCTGTAAGTATGTACAGTCACTATGGAAATCGATTTGGCGATTTCTCAAACAGATGGAAATTGAGTTACCATACGACCCAGCAATCCCCCTACTGGGCATATACCCAGAAGAAGCAAGAAACAAAACACGGCCTGACATCTGTGCTCCAATGTTCATTGTGGCACAGTTCACAATCGCAAGGAGTGGGAAACAACCCAAATTTCCATCAACAGATGGATTAAAAAACTGTGGTACATACATACACTGGAGTACTATGCATCCCTAAAAATCAGTGATGAATGCATGAAGCGTATTGCCACATGGGAAGAACTGGAGGAAATTATGCTAAGTGAAGTAAGCCAAGCACAAAAGGACAAGTATAACATGAATCCACTGAGGTAAGTTTATATGTATATAAAAGAGAGAACAGAAAGGTAAGTGCAAAGGGGGCACAGGTCAAAAGCTACTGTATACAAACATTCCAGGGGTGAAGTCCAGGTAGTATGGCAGGGGCCATACCAAATCCAGGGGTACATGTGGTAGCCAACTAAAAAGGGGGTGGAGGGAGGAAAGAAAAAAAAAGATGTGTGGTGGGGGAATAGGGCACTGACCCACCCAAGGGGAGGGTATTGTTTGTGTCTCCACAAGGAAAGAGGGACCAAATAAAAAGACAGTGCTAGACAAATGCAGTGTGCCAGCAAGGAGTGGGGAGCCAGTGGAAGAGCCTGAGGGCTCGGCTCCCATACTAGCTATGTGGAAAACTGCCCCTCGCCCCAGAAGAATCTACTTGAGAGCACGGCACTGAAACAGCAGCTAGGGGAGAGGGGCATGGTTGATCAGAGCAAATGGGAGCAAAGAAGAGGAAGGAAGAGAGAGTGGAGCAAATCCTGGCCCATCAGGCCTGGAGGACGATATCCCACTCTGAACAGCCAATGGACAGAGTAGACAATATGGCTGATCCCACTATGAGACGCACCGTCCTTGATGGCCCAGGGCCCTAAGGGAGACAACACGGGAGACTCAGTGTCGGGACTCGCCCAGACTGAGCCAGTGACACTGAGGCAACGCACTAAAAGCGTGTGGCAGAACAACCGTGGGAGCAGAGCAGGGAGCCCCTGAGGAAGTACAAAGGACAGACTCTGGGGCCAGAGCATGGTACCCCATTGGACCTGACTGAAGGAC
Organism: Tenrec ecaudatus; assembly: GCF_050624435.1. Taxonomy (NCBI): domain Eukaryota; kingdom Metazoa; phylum Chordata; class Mammalia; order Afrosoricida; family Tenrecidae; genus Tenrec; species Tenrec ecaudatus. The sequence goes on from NC_134530.1 coordinate 115,104,455, forward strand.
ACGCCTAGAGATCAAAAGTCAGACCATGATCTATTTACAGATTTTTCTTTCTTTTAAAATTATTTTCTTTTAATTTATTTATTCTTCTATGGATAATTGGTTTCCTTTTTTGTTGTCATCACTGTGAATGATGATGGCAGCAAATGTACATATGTGCTTGACACAATGGATATATGTATGGACTATGATAAGAATTGTATGAGTCCCCAACAAAATGATTTTTTTTAAAGTAGTTGACAAAGTCAACAAGAGCTGGAGCACGATTACCTTACTATGCTAACAATAACTTAGTAATTGTTACAATTTGTTTTTTTAAAAAAGATTTGTTCATTCATTAATGCCTTAAATGATAACCCAAATGACTTTAATTTGTACATAACTCAAAATAAGGTATTTTCGTATACTTCCTTCTCCAACTTATATGGAAATGTACACACATACATGTTTTACCTCATCCCGTTAGTGGTTTGGTTCTTGTTCTTGTTGTCAGAAGCCATGGAGTCAGTTCCAACCCAAAGCACAACAGAACAAAACACTGCCCCGGTCTACACCATCACAGTTGTTCCTGTGTTGTGCCCCTTGTTGAGCTACAGCTACTCTGCCAACCCACTTCCTTGAAGGCCTTCCTCTCTTTCACTACCCTCTGCGTTACCGAACCTGGTCTCTATTGACAACACAGAGATGGAGGCTCAGCATCCTTGCCTCTAAGGAGCACTCTACTTCTTTCAAGACAGGCCTGTTTATCCTTGTAGGAGTCCATGGTATTTTCAATATTCTTCTCCAGCACCACAATTCAAATACTGTACATAGACTCTTCTTCAGTTTTCTATGTCCAACTTGCACATGCATATGATGCAATTAAAAAGATCGTGGCTTGGGTCACCTTGGTCCTCAAAGTCACATCTTGGTTTTCAATGCTTTGGAGAGGTCCTGTGCAGCAGATTTACCCAATGGAATGCCTCTTTTGATCTGTGACTGCTGTTTTCATGAGCATTGATTGTGAATGCAAGCAAGACAAAACCCCTACCACTTCAATCTTACCTCCATTTATCATGAGAGTACCTAGATCAAGTTCCAATTGTGAGGATTTGGGTCATTTTTGCACTAAATTGCATGTAATCCTTACTGAAGGTTGAAATCATAGATCTTCATCAGCAAGTGCCTCAAGTCCTCCTCACTTTCAGCAAGCAAGGTTGTGAGGTTGTGTCATCTGCATATCACAGATTATTAATATGTCTTCTTCCAATCCTGATGCCACATTCTTCTTGATATAATCCAGCATCTCTGATGACTGGCTCAGCATACAGACTGAATAAGTGTGGTGAGAAGATACAACCCTGACGAACACCATTCCTGATTTAAGCCATGCAGCATCCCCTTGTCCTGTTAGTATAACTGTCTCTCGAGTCATGTACAAATTCTGCATGAGCACAATAAAGTGATCTGGAATTCCATTCTTCTCAAGGTTATCCATAGTTTTTTTATAATCCAGATTCTTTGATGTAGTCAATAAAACACAAGGAAACATGTTTCAGAGACGCGCGGGTGGTGTAGAGGTTATGTGTTGGGCTGTTGCCCCCACAGCAGTTTGAAACCACTAGCTGCTCCGTGGGGAAAAGACTGAGCTTTCTACTCCCAGAAGAGTTACAGTCTTGGAGAACAGTTCTATCCTTTCCTTTACAGTCACAGTGGAGTAGGAATCACTTCAACGGCAGTGAATTTTTTTGAAATATCTTTCTGGTATGCTCTGCATTCAGCCAAGATCCATCTGACATCAGCAATGATATCCCTTGTTCCAAATTCCCTTCTGAATTTAGCATGACTTTCTGTCAGCTTCCTGTTAATGCACTGCTGGAACTGTTGTTGAATTATCTTCAGCCAATTTTACTTCCATGAATCATCAATGATATCTGGTAGAGGATAATAAAAACACTCTAACAAATTCAAGGTCACACTCAATTATCCCAATTCCAGTTCATTCTAAACAATGGATCTATTGTGACAGATTCATCACATAACTCTGATGAGCCAGGTTACCTACATAGCAAATGCAAAAAGAATGTTTTCAGTTATTTCCAAAATATTTTAACCAAAGCCAAGTCACCTGAGAAGTTCAGGATACACCACAGACCCAGGTGAGGCCAGGCATCAGCATTTTTAAAATATATATCCAAGTGATTCCAGCAGGCAGCCAGAATTGCATAATTATAGGCACATGGCAATGGAGCTAAACTCCACATATACATATAAAATTATGAGAACAATTAAAACAAAGAAGACATATCTTCTAACTGTATCCATAAAGCCAAGTAGACAAAAATCATCCCTAAAAGTCTATTGTCCGGTTCAACTGAAAAAAAATGGAAACAAATTATTAAGATATGTATAAGTTGATTTGTAAAAACAACTTTTTGTAAATAACTAATCCATATTTAAAATTAACCCATTTCACAAAATTCCAAGCAAATGATAATCTTGACTTCTACAATTCCACCTATGGTAAGAAGTTTCAGTGATCAAAATCCAAAAAAAAAGGAATCTTTATTCACTAGGAAAAACTATATTTTACTGAAATGATAAATAAGCCTATAGTTATAGGACCTTAAAGAAAATAAGGTTTGTTGATGATACTACATATCCAACAAGATGGGTCAAGGCCATAGGGCTGGCCCCACCACGAGACACAATATCCCTCACTGAACCATAGTACTGCGGGGGACAACACTGGAGACACAGTGTGGGAATAGTGCACAATCTGACCCCATCACACTGGGGCAAAACACTAACGGCATGCCACAGAGCAGCAAGGGGAGCAAAGTGAGGTAATTCCCGTGGAATACCAAAAAGAGACTTTGGAAACAGAGTGTGCCACCCCATCAGACTTGACTGGAAAACATCATAAAGGCCAACAAACAGTACTTGAAGTATTTACAGGCTTTTCCATTTTTGTCAGTGTTTTTTTTTTTTTCGTTATTGTTATTTTTGGGGGGTTTTTTTGGTTGTTATTGTTTTGTTGGTTTTGACTTCCTTTGTTGTTTTATTTGGTTTTGCCTGGTTTTTGCATGTATTAATATATCTGCATGTCTATCTAGCTAAGATAGGCGGGATAAATAATTCGGAGATGAAAAGAACGGGCCCAATGTTTTCGGGAAGATACAGGAGAAGAGGTGGTGGGAGAAAGGAAGTGGGAGGTGGGGAACCAACCCAGGGACAAGGGAACAACAAGTGAACTAAAATCAATAAAGAAGAACATAGGACGCCTAGTGGGACTCAATCAAGGGCAAAGTACAAGCAAGGAATTACTAAACTCAAATGAAGGCCTAACATGATGGTGGGACAAGAGGAAAGTAAAAGGAAAGAGAGGAAAGAACCAGGAGGCAAAGGACATTTACAGAGGTCTAAATACAGACATATACATATTATTATATATGTATATATTATATATAATAAGAGGGGAATAGAACTATGTACTCATATCTATATGTTAAGAATTAAGGTTGAAGATGGACATTGAGTCTCAACTCAAGTACTCCCTCAAGACATGAACACTTTATTCTAACAATCCGGCATTCTGTGATGCTCACTTTCCCCACCCGATAGCTGAAGACAAAGTGGGTGCATAAGCAAATGTGGTGAAGAAAGCTGATGGTTATCAAAAGATATAGCATCTGGGGTCTTAAAGGCTTGAAGATAAACGAGTGGTCATTTAGCTCAGAAGCAACAAAGTCCACATGGAAGAAGCACACCAGCCTGTGTGATCAGGTGTTGATGGGATCAGGTATTAGGCATCTAAGACCCAGAACAAAATCATACCCATTGTGAATGGGGGGCGATGGGGGCATGGAATACAGACCCAATGCCCATCTATAGACAATTGGACATTTCCTCACAGAGGGGTCACAGGGAAGAGATGAGTCAGTCAGGGTGCAGCATAGCACCAATTAAATACACAACTTTCCACTAGTCCTTTGTTGCTTCCTTCCCCCCACTATCATGACCTCAATTCTGCCTTACAAATCGGATTAGACCGGAACATGCACACTGATACAGATAAGAGCCCACAACACAGGGAATCCAGGTAAGATAAACCCCTCAGGGCCAACAAGGAGAGTAGAGATACCAGGAGGATTAGGGAGGGTGGGGGGAGAAAGGAGGTATCAATCACAAGGATCAATCTAGAACCCCTTCACAAGAGGACGAATAACAGAAAAGTGGGTAAGGGGTGACAGAGGACAATGTAATACATGAAAATAACAATCTATACCTTATCAAGGGTTCATGAGGGAGGGTGGGTGGGGGAGGGAGGGGGTAGAAATGGGGAGCTGATATCAAGGGCTCAAGTGGGAAGAGAATGCTTTGAAAATGATGATGGCGGCATATGTGCAAATATGCTTGACACACTGGATGAATGTATGGATTGTGGTACGAGATGTAAGAGGCCCCAATAAAAGTAAGAAAAGAGGGGGATATGGGTCAAGGATCTTTCCTTATCAGGTCAGTGAAGGCCCTGCCCTGTCAGCACAGTCATCTTCTTCTTCACATACATAGTCGGTGACAGATGGGAAGAGCATTTTGGAGGGCCTCACACAGGCAACTACTGACGCAACACCTCCGCTTACAAGTCATATGCCTACCGTCAACCACAGACCTGGAGAACAATGCTATCATTTGGCCCATAAGAAAAGACCCAGTATGCTAACAGACATTTCAAACGTGCCCTCTATTGTTACATAAATCTGTTTTCCATTTTAAACAATTCAATCAAATAAATTTTCATCACAACCACCTCCCCTGCTCCACGTGCAGCCTTTTAATCATTGAAAAGGCTTCACTGAGTGGCACTAAAGGAAGACTAAATAAAAATTATATGTACCTGTTCCATCTTACCTACAAATTCTACTTAAAGACACACTCGGGAACAAATCTCAGTCATTATCCAGGACCATCTATAAATACAACTAGCAACTGTCATTGACTCTGACCTTAATTACACCCAACTTGATCCTATCCATCCACCCACATCTACCACTTGCCCGTCAGTTCGTCTACTGTAATGGCTTGTGTGTTACTGTGCTGCTGGAAGCTCCGTCACTGTTTCCAATGTAAGTGAGGTCACTCACAGAGAAAGACGAGGCTGTCCGCTTCTCAGGAACACAGCCAATGTTCACTTCTAAGGAATTAGGGTCTGCTCTAAAGCTGGACGCTATGTCAGTGGCATTTCAAATGCCAGCAGGTTCTCCTATGAAGAAGGCCAACTGTTTACTTCTGAGGAATTAGCTCCTAATAAACTCATGGATGATCCAGAAAATGTGCTGGAAAATGAGCCCCTCAGGTCAGAGGGCACTCAAAATATGGCTGAGGAAGAGTTCGCTTCTCAAAGCAGAGTTCAAATGTGTAGCATTGGAACCTATAGCATGAGGGAGTCTGTATTAGCCTGGGTTCTCTAAAGATGCCAAACCAGAACACTTATAAATGTGTGTAAGTAGAGACATTTATATTGAGAACGAGGTTTCTAAAAGGGAAGCAGCTGGCACAGCTGCAGAGAGAGGGAAAGGAAGTGCAGTCCAACTCACTTTGGTGAGTCTGCTGATGGGCTGCATGTCTTTCAACTCAGGAGTTTACTGGGCTCAAAGTCCAAAGAAGCAAGAGATAGATGAGGCATGGAGAAAAGTAGGAGAGCTCAGTGTGGCAACGCACAGCATAGTGGGACCGCACTGAGTGGCACTGAGGGCAGCAGACGGGGATTATGCAAGGCAGCTGGTCCCAAAGTGAGGAGACCCAACGGCGTCTTCGTACAGAAGGCGATGTGAGACAGTGCGACTGTGTGGTACAGTGCAGCAGCGATGTAAGACAGCCAGATCAGGCTGCACACCAGGAACAGGCACAAAGGGAAAAGAAACAGGATAGCCAGGTCTCTAAAGGTCTTCTTATGTCTAGGCCACACTGCAAGGGATGTCACCATCCTGCTACCTGACTGAGGGGCAAAACTCAAGCCATATCTTCTTTGAGGTATCACATTGACACACACCAAAATGCCCGACCCAACACATAACCCCATGATACTAAGGTTGGTGATAATATGTGACGCGTTCAGATGATCTGAAGTGCAGTGAAGTATGTAAGAACTCCCAAGCTTGCTACTGGTGCCCATTGACCTAGATTGGAATGGCTACACTCAGGTAGACCAGATCCCAGTTAGTTGCAAAAGGAAAATATTCACTCGGTGAGCTGGTGTTTTTTGCTACAGTCTTGATGGATGACATGCTCAAGAGTATACTTTGCTTAAAGATGCAAAAGTCCAAAGAGAATTAAGATTCTCCACACCAAAGCATGTGCTTGTCTCCTAAAAGAATAGAGGTGGTAGCAAGGGTCAATTTAGAAAACAAATATAAAAAATGGGGGAAGATACAGGCATGAAATGACTAGCTTGTAAACTTTCACCAAATAAGTTGAACAATAGAGGATCCACACAAATCAGTTTTCTCTTAATAGGTCTAAGGAAGAGAGGGTGGGGGGATGGTGCTTACAGGTTTACAGGATTCAGATGTAATTAAAGTTTTACCAGAATTGATCCTAACAAGCACCAAGAATTTGGGGGCCACTTATAAAATTAAAGATGTAATGGGACTGGTGTCTTTTCAGGTGTGTGAATGTTAGCTGTATTCTATTAGGCGCAAATATGATTTTATCATGAACATGGATTGGAATGTATGTATGGGCACAGGTTTGTTTATAAGTGCACAAAGTGTGGACTGTGATAACTGGGTTTGGGGAAATCTGGGTTACACCTGTGGAAGAGTATTGATGGAGTCCAACCTCCCAGTCAGGACACAGCCTAATGATGGGTCCTTGTTGGCATGACCTACTTAAAAGAAACACTTGGGACAACTGTTCTCTCTCTTGCCCATCCCCTTCCTGCTTGACTGGATCCTGCTTCTGTGGCAGAGGGCCCATGTAACCTGCCACCCTGGAAACTGTTGGTGCCCTGCCATATTTCTGCTGACTGTGAATCCACAGAACTCTGCATCCGCCAGCATGTGACCTCCCAGCTTCTTGTTTCACCTTGCTGATTCATCAGTTGGCAGATATGTAAGTCTGGAGGGGCCTCCAGCTAGCATATGACGCATGAATTTCAGTGTGAATGGACCGGGTCAAGAAATTACTTACATATATACATGATGTTCACTGGTTTTGCTTCTCTAGGAAATCTAACACTATACACCATTATTAAAGAAGTTCTTGATCCTCATGAAGATCATTCAAAGTTCTGTCAGGAGTTTAAGGTTTGGGGAGAAACACATATGCACCTAGGCTTGCAGATTTATATATTTTATTGCACATACCACTAGGACCCAGGGATTCCTAAAGGTGAATGGAAGAGGCTACACAAAAAGAAACTGAGCAATCATTGTCTATCCAAATTAATATACCAGGAAAAATAAAGCTATTCTTGGAAATCTTGAATGTTGCAGGAAATGCTCTGCCCCTTCACTCCACGTAAATAAACTGAGCTAAAGTCCAAGTTGTAAGCAAAACAAAGATGAAAATATTTACAAATAGAGAGATTGCTTAACTAAATATTTTATGAAAATTTTGAGGTTATGTTTAGGAGATGTTGGGAACAGAAACCTTTCATTTCAATTTTTGTTGCAAGGGACCACCTTGAACTGATTCAGTAAAATGTTATCCATAGAAAATTTTAAAATATTGAACCTTAATATTTGACAATATTGATTGGTTTATGAGAGTGGGGATAGTATATATTCTCTGATAAGGAGATTTAGAGTTCTCTGGTTTTCAATACGCTCCATCAACTGAAAGGATTAATTCCCTGTTAAGAAGGGAAGTTTTATGAGAGTAGCATTTTTGCACCTCTGCACAAGACAAACTGACTGCGCCCACCACGACTTGCAACTTGCTTCCAGGGAAGCAGTAACCGTGCATATAGAATGAAGTCATGAATTAGGGATGGCCCATCATTTTTGTATTCTATGGAAACAAAACCAAAATTGCTGCCATAAAGTAAAATCTGACTCATGGACACCCTATAAGACAGAGTAAAACTGCTCCCCAGCATTTGCAAGATTGTGCAAATATTAGATCAAACCTAATTTTATGATTGATTTTGATGGGCGACCTACAGATTTCCACCACCTGTACTTTAGTTTGTCACACTGTGGTGGCTTGTGTGTTGCTGAGATGCTAGAAACCATGTTACTGGTACCTCGGATGCCAGCAGAGTCACCCCAAAGTGAACAAGTTTCAGGGTAGCTTCCAGACTAAGAACAGACTGTGAAGAAGACACTTCAGAGGAAGCAGCCACTGGAAACGTTAGGCATAGAATAGAAACATCATCAGCCATGGAAGACCGCATGAAAGCATGACTGGAAGCGGGCCATTGTCAGGGGTAGTGCCGGAGGATGGCCCTGGGGTTGGAATGCACTTGAAATGTGACTGACGAAGAGAGCTGCTTTCTCAAAGCAGAACGGCCAGGGTGATGGAGTAGGGTAAAGCCTGTAGGAATGGCGCCATCCCATCTTCATTTGCGGATGGGGCGCAACTCAAGGTGAGAAGAAACAGTTGCAGAAAAACTGCTAATGATATGAACTTGGAATTTTTGAAGTATGACTCTAGAAAAATTGGAAGTCATCAAAAATTAAATGGAATGCATAAAGTTCAATATCCTAGGTGTTACTGAGCTGACATGGACGGGTATTGGCCATATGAATCAGATATTCATATGGTGTACGGTGCCCAGAACGGCACAAAAGAGGAATAGGGTTGAATTCATTGTTGGGAAGGACATTTTGAAATCTGTTCTGAAGTACAATGCTTCCTGCGATAAGATTATATCTGCATTCAAGAAAATCCAATCAATACAACTATTGTTTGCATTTAGGCACCAACTACAAAAGCTAATTATGAAGAAATTGAAGAATTCCACCAGTATCTTCAGTAAAAAAAATTGATCAAACATGCAATCAAGATGAATTGATAGGTTAGGGTTAGGGTTACGGTTAGGGTAAGGAAGAGAAGAGAATAAGTAAATAGATAGATAGATAGATAGATAGATAGATAGATAGATAGATAGATAGATAGATAAATGGATGGATGGATGGATGGATTGATAATTATTGGAATAGAAATTCACAACAAAGAGGAAGGAATATATGGTCTTTGTGAAAGAAATGAAGATGGAGATCACATGATAGAACTTTACAAGATAAATGACTTGTTCATGATAAATACCTGTTTTCAACAACAAAAAAGGTGGCTGTACACATGGATTTCTCCAGATGGAATACACAGAAATCAAACTGACCACATGTGTGGGGAAAGACGCTGGAGAAGCTTGCTATCAGCAGCTAACACCAGACCAATGAAAGTTCAGAGTAAAACTGAAGAAATTCAAAACAAGTCCAGGCAGCCAAAATACAACATTGAGTCTATCCTACCTGAATTTGGAAAAAAAAATCTAAGAACACTGAACACTAAGGACAGAAGACTTGATGAGCTGTGGGAGGACAGCAAGAACATCATTTATGAAGAAACCAAAATGTAGTTTAAAAGACAAGGAAAAAAGAAAATATCAAAATGGATGTCAGAAAAGACTCTGAAACTTGTTCTTCATCACAGAGTAGCAAAGGCAAATGGGAGAAATGATGAAGTAAAATAGCTGAATAGATCAGCTCAAGAAGATAAAGTTAACTATTAGAATGAAATGTACAAAAACCTAGATTTAGAAAACCAAAAGGGAAGAAGATACTTAGACGAGAGGGTGCCCCAAAAAAGGATTTTTTTGAACTTATGTATTCAAATTTTTTTTACAAAACAACCTTATCACCTTCAAAGTACTCTCCGTTACACTTAAGCCATTTGTCAAATCTGCGATTCCATTCTTGGAAACATTTTTCAAACTTATCTGTTTGAATGCCTGACAGCGCCTCCCTCATTTTTTTCTTCACCTCTTCTATGTCATCACATCACTGCCCTTTCATGTCTCTCTTCATGCACAAAAACAAAAAGTAGCAAGATCAATGTCAGGTGAGTTAAGTGTGTGGGGCAAGAGAGGCATGCTGTTTTTTCGGAGCGCTGAGATGTCTATGTGAGCAGGTCCATTTTCGTGGTGGCAAAATCTACCCTCTGTCTGGCACAAATCGGGTTTTTTTTGTCACACACTGTTACACAACCTTTCTCAACCCTGTAAATAGAAAGCTTGATTAACAGTCTGACGTGGTGAAATGCTCTATGACATTTTCACCCATTTGGGAAGTTGATGGACATCCATAACTAGGTTCCTCATCAAGCAACATTTCACTTTTTTTAAAACAAGAAAACCATTCATACACTTGAGTTTTTCCCATAGCGCTGTTCTTATAAGCTGTGTTCAACATCACAACAGTTTCCGAAGCATTTTTCATGAGCAGAAAAAAATTTCACAGCCACAGGCTGTTCTCTGAAATTGGTCATCACAAAAAACAAACAAACAAAAAAGCAACCCCAAAACCGAGGTTTAAGCAAAACTGCTTCTATGAAAAATATTTGTTATGACCAGAGAGAACCTTTCCAGGTGAGGCCACCAAATTCACTAACTCAGAGTGATTTGTTTCCTGCTCGCCGAGTGGGAAAAAAGTGTACTAGGAAAGCTATGCCCAGAAGAGCTTCTTTCATTGTGGGAGTGGCGGGAGGTGGGGGAGGGGTGTCAGACAGATCTTGGCGCAAAAGAGCGAATACCAGAAAGATTTTTCCTTGAGTTTTATTGACATTTGACTGTAGCTCGTAACAAACTAAGGGTAGCCATGGGAAGAATGAGCACTTCAGTGTGCATGGAGCAGAGACAGTGTGTGAACAGAACAAAGGAATATTGTAAGGTTTAAAATCAGGGAGCGTGTGTGTCAGGGTTCTATCCTCTCACCATACTTACTCAAATCGTTTGCTGAGAAAATCATCAGAGAAGCTGGATAAGAAGAAGAAGAATGCTTCATATTAATGGAACTTACTCAAGATCAACTAATAACAGCAACACCACCTGAAGATTTATCCCAATTTTCCATCAGTTCCCTGTTTCACCCAGAGTATGGTTAAAATGTTCTATTTTTCCCACCCCCAGGAAATTGTTAAATTAACAATCTTCAATAGTATTCCACAGTAACATAATTAAAAGAATCAAAATCCCCCCACTTGTACATGGCTCCAAAATCCCCTGGAGAAGTATCCATTTATAATAATTCACTGACTTTAAACGAGCTTGTTGATGACAGCAGTCCATTACATTTACAGGATATATTCAAACTGGGGTAGGTATATTGGGAGACCCATACAGATATGTCTTTTCATGTGGAATATGAGCTCATTTAAGAACAAGTCCAATGGGTCACCTTTCATTTGGTGTTTGCCATGTTTGAATGATTGGAATATGGTAAGCTAATGCACCTTAAGAATTTTAGGGGTGAGGGACCTGGAGGGAAAGGAAGTGGTGTTAACAAACCCAGGGACAAGGGAACAACGAGTGATCCAAAATCGGTGGTGAGGAAGGTGTAGGAAGCCTGGTAGTGTGTGATCAAGGGTAATGTAATTGAGAGGAATTACTGAAACCCAATGATGGCAGAGCATGATAGTGGGACAAGAGGAAAGTAAAAGGAAATAGAGAAAAGAGCTAGGAGGCAAAGGGCATTTATAGAGATCTAAATAAAGGCATGTTCATATGTAAATATATATAAAAGAATGGGGAAATAGATCTATGTGCATATATTTATAGGTTTAGTATGAAGGTAGCAGATGGACATTGGGCCTCCACTCAAGTATGCCCTCAATGCAAGAATTTTTTATTCTATTAAACTGGCATTCCATGCTGCTCACCTTCCAGACACAATCACTTAAGACAAATGGATGCATAAGCAAATGTGGTGAAGAAAGCTGATGGAGCCTGAATAACAAAAGATAAATCATACAGGGTCTTAAAGAGTTAAAGGTAAACAAGGGCCATCTAGCTCAGAAGCAACATAGCCCCCATGGAAGAAGCACACCAGCCTATGTGATCAGGAGGTGCCAAAGGGATCAGGTATTAGGCATCAAAGAACAAAAAAATCTTATCATTGTGAATGAGGGAGAGTGAATATTGGGGACCCAAAGCCCATCTGTAGGCAACTGGATATCCCCTTACAGAAGTGTCGCAGGGAGGGGAGGAGCCAATCAGGGTGCAGTGTAGCAACAATGAAACACAATTTTCGTCCAGTTCCTAAATACTCCCTCCCCTCCCTGCTCCCCAACCCCCACCATCATGATCTCAAGTCTACCTTACAGATCTGGCTGGACCAGAGGATGTACACTGGCACAGATAGGAACTGGAAACACAGGGAACCCAGGACAGATGATCCCTCAGGACCAGCACTGAGAGTGGTGATGCTGGGAAGGTGGAGGGAGGGTGGGGTGGAAAGGCAGAGGCAATTACAAAGATCTACATATAACCTCCTCCCTGGGGGATGGATAACAGAGAAGTGGGGGAAGGAAGACATCGGACAGTGTAAGATGTGACAAAATAATAATTTATAAATTATCAAGGGTTCAGTGGGGAGGGGGAAATGGGAAGGGAGAGGAAAAATGAGGAGCTGATACCAAGGGCTCAAGTAGAAAGCAAATGTTTTGAGATCGATGATGGCAACAAATGCACAAATGTGCTTGACACAATGGGTGGATGTATGGATTGTGATAAGACTTGTATGAGGCCCCAATAAAATGATTTAAAAAATTAAAAATTTTAAAAAGAATTTTAGGGGTTCCTCGTGTTGACAACCTCCAATGTACAAGTAACATTAAACTCTTTCATTTTATAGAGGAAATTTGTCACTGCAGGGGAATACTATGGCTGACCGCACTGATAGGAATGCTCCCTTTTGCGGGTCACTGCCATGGCTATGAACTATACAGTTAGAGATTTCCATTTGCAGTTTACCAGCCTCAGTAGCCTGGATTGCTGAGAATGTGGTCTGGGGAATAGCAGATTTACATCTTCCATATTGTTGTTGTTGTTGCTGTTGTCAGGAGCTATCAAATCAGTTCTAAGCCATAGGGACCCTGTGTACATCACAAAGAAACACTGCTCAGTCCTGCGCCATCCTCACAATTATTCCTGCTGTACCCCCGAGCCCATTGCATTGTTGTTAAGGTGTTATTCTATCCTGTTGAGGGCCTTCCTCTTTCACTGCCCCTCCACTTTACCAAGCATGATGTCCTGCTCCTGGGCCTGGTCTCACTAAGATGAAACCTCGCTATGCTTACCTTCAAGGAGAACTCTGGCTGCCTTTGCTCTAAGACACATTGGTTTGCCCTTTTAGCAGTCCGTGTGTTTCCGTGGCCAGCACCACAATTCAAACATATCAGTTCTTCCGTTGTCCTACTCCGTGTGCTACGTTCAAATGCAAACGATGCAATTAAAAAGACCCTGGCTTGGGTGAGGTGCATCTAGTCCTCAAAGTAACATCCTTGTTTTCAGTACTCTAAAGAAGTGCAGCAGATTTACCCAATGCAATGTATCTTTTGATCTCTTGGAGCTGCTTCCATGAGCATTGATTGTGGATCCAAGCTAGACAAAATCTTTGGAAACTTCCATCTTTTTACCATTTATCATGATGCTACCTAGATCAAGGTCCAGTTGTGATGATTTTGGTCTTCTTCACATTGATACTTCACATCCAGACTGAAGACTACAATCCTTATCTTCAACAGCAAGTGCCTCAAGTCCTCCTCACTTTCAGCAGCAAGATTGTACCATCTATATATCACAGGTTGTTAATAAGCCTTCCTCCAATCCTCAGGTTGCATTCTTCTTCATATAATCCAGCTTCTCTGCTGATTTGTTCACACATATTGAATAAGAATCTACCAAAGGAACTAAAAGCCTTGCTTCATTTATGCTGAGAGAATGATGAATATCAATCCAGCATTCAGGAACCCCCAAACAAAGAAGCTTCATGAGGTAGATTAGATGTTTGAAGTACGTCATGCTGTCTCTCCAATGTGGCAACTCCCTAATAATTTCCCACACAGAGAGAAATGAAGACATCTCCTCCAGCACAGCCCATCATGGATTTCCAGAGACACATGGCACCTGAGTACTGGCAGTCTCTCATCACGGGGGGGAATGTAATCTATAAAGACTGAGCCATCGCCTGAGAGCAGTACGCTGACAAATCCATGCATAAGAGAGTATGCCCAGAAGTGTGATCTTCAAAGGCTGTTCACGGAAATCCTTGTTCAAGGGGAGAGACTGATGTAGGATAGAAAATTAAAGAGGTATTAGACCTAAAGTACAATGGCTGTTTTAATGTTAAGGCTCAGCATAACCTTTCACACAGATTCAAATTCGGTTGTTTAGAAGCCAGCCCTATCCGTAAGAAAGTTATTTTCTTTGTGGTCCAGCTAAGACTCCGAATCTGTTACCAACTTGTATGAAGATTCTTTGTGATAGACGTCCTATAGAAATGGTATACGCAGAGCAAGGTAATCTGGGCAACATATTCCCAGCAGTTTGCACCATGTCATTCTTTTGTGACCAGTTGTGGGGCCTCCACCCCCCTCTTAACCACATACATTGTAATTCTGTCCGTTAGCCAATTCAGGGACTCTGGTTTTATTCTTAATAAGGTTAAAGTTCCCTCTTTATTTTGTTCCACCATTAATTTACTCAGTTACTATAAGCCAATCAGAATATTGAGGTAGTTCAATCCATATGCTGACTACATTATCAGAGACGCTGAATTATATAAATAAGAGGGTGACACCAGGAGTCCAGGAAGGTTTATTAATGACCTTTGATATGCAGATGACACAACCTTGCTTGCTAAAAGTGAAGAGGAATTAGAATGCTTGCTGATGAAGATCAGGAATGAGCCTTCAGTTTGCATTACAACTTAGTGTAAGGTAGAGAAAAATCCTCATAACTGGAAAGATATGCAACATCATGATAAATGGTGGGGGGAAAGGTTGAAGTTGTCAAGGATCTCATGTTGCTTGGATCCACAACCAGTGCTCATGGAAGAAACAGTCAAGAGTAAAACAGCTGCACTGCATTAGGTAAATGTGCTGCACAAGACCTCTTTGGAGTACTGTAGAGCAAGCATGTTACTTGGAGGACTAAGTTATGCCTGACCCGAGTCTTGGTATTCCCCATTGTGTCAGGCCTGTGAAAGTTGGACCCTGAATAAAGAAAACTAGTAGAATTGATGCATTTGAATTGTGGTGCTGGAGAAAAATATTGAAAATATAATGCACTGCTAAAATGGCAAATGGATCTGTATTAGAAGAAGTAAGGCCAGAGAGAACCTTAGAGGCGCAAGGATGGCAAGACTTTGTCATAGTTTGGACATATTTTCAGGAGCGACCAGTCCCCGCAGGAGGACACGATGCTGGGTAAAGTGGGAGGACAGGCGGTGAAAAAGAAAAAGGCCCTCAGTGAGATGGACTGACACAGTAGCTACAACAATGGACTCAGGCACAGGAACAATTGTGAGGATAGTACAGGACTGGGCAGTGGTTCCTTCCACTGTGCACAGGGTCACTATGGGTCGGAGCCAGCTTGATGGCACCTAACAAGAACAACAACAATATTATCACATGTGACTTATATACTTTCTAGGGGATTTGTGAACTTCAAGTTCTAAAGCATTCATGTTTCCCCATTCAAATGATGTTTGGCTTCAATACCTAAGGTTTGTTGTTCCAACCTGGCCGATAAACACATGTGGGATTAATTGAAGGGCAGAGAGATAAATGGCTCGGTGAGCCTCATCTTTCTTAGTTCTCGAGTCTCTTGTTTTCTGATGGTCAGACCAGGGTGCAGTTGCCTTAGCCAGTTCCCTGCTTCAGCTGGCAAGGCTTACTTCCTGCAAGACATCCCTGAGGAGAAGCCACATGGACCTACCCCAATGCAGCCCTGGGTGCTGGAGCAGCCATGTGGAGACCCTTGCCAGCACGAAGATGCTTACACGTTCACTAATTTGGCTTTCCTCCTGCAGTCAGCATCATTGCTTGTGTTTTGTGAGATTGAAGAGAACTTTGTAGATTGGTGTCGGACATATGGGCTAATGTTGGACTTATGGGCTTGACAGCACTGGGTTGGGATGCTTTCTTAATATATACTTACCCTTTATATAAAACTCTCTTATACATATGAATTTCTGTGGATTTGTTTACCAAGTTTACCCAAACAAAATACCCTTCTTTGGGTTTACTTTAATAGAGTTGGAGAATTGTTTCTCTATAAAATATTGAAACAATTTATTATGGAATGTATACAAATTTAATAAATTGCATTTATTAAGATATTTTTACATAAAAGTTCTGAAAATTCAAAAAATAATCTCTTCTGCATTCCTAAGCCCTGAATATGTGATGAAAGATGTTCCTGCTACTTTATCTGTTTAAAAAAATAGAGAAAAAATTAAATCAAGTTTTCCTTTAAAAATAAACACTCTCCATATATATAATGTAGTATTTACAGAGAGCATATTGAAAATAGCATCTAAAATTTCACTACGGTTTAATGAATGTCAGAACAATATGACAGTTGAATTTTTAATGTACAGAAATGTATATTTTCAAACATCAGGTCATAAAGGCAATTTGTCCATTTTTGTGTAATAATAATTCTCAGAAATTGGTCTCTAAACCATATTTGACATCACATTTATTATCAAATAATAACATTTCTCTTAATGTAAGTTAATGTAAGTCATTAAATGTGTCACTTTTAAAAATTAAATTTGAAATGCTTTTTCATAATTTTCAATATTATTCAGATGGGATTTAAAGAACGTGCTACATCAGTGCTTATTAAACTATCGTGTGCATACTGATCATTTAGGGAGCTTGCTAAAGTTCAGATTCTGACTAATTAATCCTGAGAAACTACTTTCTAATAATTTCCCAGGGAGGCTGATCCGCAAACCCCATTTTGTTTAGCAAGGTTTTCAACAGCCACAACATTTAATACGGTGATACATTTTAAAAATAAATTTAAAGTCTTTCTTTATAAGATATAAAAATTATGAAATTATAGAGTGATTTTTAAATTCATGGAGGAGGTTGTCACATTGTATTTTAATGCCAAAGGAATCCGTGAGTACCCCTGCCCTAACAAAAGGTAAATGTTGGGGCACAACAGAGCTTCCGAAACTGAAAACCCAGGACAAGGAGCAAGCAGCGAGAGTCAGATACTTCCTAGAAATGCATACTCACAGGCTTGACTCCAGAACTTCTAGAACTTTGAGGGTGCTACCCAACAATTGATAGTTTAACAAACACTTCAAAGGGTCCTAATGCAGGCTCGAGTTTGAGAACCATAGAACTAGAAGGCCAAGGGCAAGCACTTGGGCAAACATGTAAATCTGGAGAAACAGCTCCACCTGGAGACTCTTTACAGGTGTTGGTCATTTGAAACAACAGTGTGGCTGACGGAGTGAGGTGCAGGATTGGGAATCTGGAAAGACGTTTTATAGACCACGTTTGAGCTCAAGACAGCTAACCAATGAAGACATACATTTTTTAAAAAAGCAATTAAAATAATACACGCTCTATGCCCACATACCAGGGACAGGGATACGGGAACTTAAACAAACAAAAAATTACAGATAGCAAAAAATGCAGAGAAGGGAAAATGCAAAATTAAAAAAGAATAGGCACACACTGTAGTATCACAACAAACAAACAAACAAACTCATTGCCATCTAGTTGATGCTGACTCACAGGGACCTTCTGTGACAGGGTAGAGCAGCCCTTTGAGTCTCAGAAACTGTAACTTTTTACAGCGTAAAAAGCCCTGTCTTTCTCCCACTAAGTGGCTGGTGGTTTGGAACTGCTGACCTTGAGCTTAGCACCCAGTGAGGAACTACTACAGCCCCAGGGCTCCAACATTGTGATATGGTCCAACAATTAAAATGTGTTATGGTAAAAAAAAATGCCATATGGTAATGAGAAAAACTATCGTGGAACTACATGTGTAAACATGATGAATCACAAACAAAACAGATTGAAACACTGTCAAAGAATGCATCCATTAGTATATGAGATAGTTAAGGTTTATTGTGCCAACCTGGCCAATAAACCCATGTGGGGTTAACTGAAGGGTGGAGAGATAAATGGCTTGGTGAGCCTCGCCTTTCTGGTTCTTGGATCTCTTGCTCTCTGATGGTCGGACAAGGGTGCAGCACCTTAGCCAGTTCCCTGCTTCAGCTAGCAAGAGTCACTTCCTGCAAGACATGCCTGAGGAGAAACCACATGGAGCTACCCTAATGCAGCTTGGGGTGCTGGAGAACCCTAGTGGAGACCCCTGCCAGCACAGAGATGCTTACACACTCACTGCCTCAGCTTTCCTCCTGCAGTCGGCTTCATGGCGTGTGTTTTGTGAGATTGAGGAGGACTTTGTAGACATATGGCCTAATGTTGGACTTGGCCAGAACTGGGCTGGGATGCTTTCCTTATGTACACTTACCCTTTCTATAAAACTTTCTTTGATACATGAGTTTCTGTGAATGTATTTCCCTAGTTTACCCAGACTAATACAGTATACATTTATATAGTAACAATAATGAATAATTATGTGTGTTTGTGTTTTATACACACATAAGAGTGTGACAAAAGTGAAGGAGCTCTGAAACGTGTGTGTCCACAAGATGAAACTCAGCATCTTGCCTGTTGGAAGCTGCACGTCTCATGCAGTATTGTGGGCAATGACTTGTTCTCCCACTATTGTTCAAGAAGGAGGGAAGGGCCCATTGCTCATTGAAATGACCAATTGATCCCGATAGACTGGTTCTTCGGTTAGTTTTACAAGAGAAGACAGAAGCAAGAGAAGGCATTTCTGTTCATCAGATAAGCACTTCCTTTGGTCGGCGACCTTACACAGTACAGGTTTAAATGGTCTTGTCTGCACAAACCCACAGAGGTGGAAGGATTCTGACTCGTGGCACCACAGCCGTTTCCAAGGCTTTGGATCTTTCCTGGAGCAGAAAGCCGTGGCCTTCTCCTCCAGAGCAGCCGTTGGGTTTGAACTGTTGACTAAAAGGCCATCTCAGGGTCAGCTGCGCCACTGGTGCCTGTTTGTCTTTGTCTTTTTTTAACCTTTATGAGTTGAATGAAGTTTTCCTGAGTAGACTATCACTTTTACATTCAATGATTCATATGCTCTCGTTTTCATCTCATTCCTGACATTATCTTCCATCTAACATCAACTACCCCACCTCCTCCATGCGTTCCTAACTCTTCCACCTTCTCTCAGAGACCACTTCAAAAATTTCTCCTTGTGAATTCAGTTACGCTGATTACAGTCGTCACATTGAGCGTCTCGCTAGTCCGTTCCACATTGTTTCACCAACCGCAGTATAACCTGCTGCGTCCCAAGCATCTCCTTCTAACCTTTCGGGTTGTTGCTCCCATTGGGACCGCACACAGATATTTCTTTAAAGGAGCACAACACTCAAGGCAGACATAGGTTTCAAATTACGCTAAACCAGTGTTTCGTTCTAAGAAGATTTCAAGGGATCGTTTTAGCTTGAGGTTGAAGGTATAAAGCTGATCTTAGGGCAATGGTTTCAGGAGTACATCTACTCTCATTGGCTACAGAAAGGCCAGAAATACCATTGCCAATCTGAAATTCAATTCCACATTGCCTACGTTTTAAAATCAGGAATGGTCTATAGGATGTTTTCTAAATGTACAGCAATGATAATCTGGTACCGTCTGATTCTTCTGAAGATGATGTAATTCTTGACATAAGGAATGAATGTACTAAAATAAAAATGAATGTAGTTGCGATAGCTAAGGCCTTGCATAAGCCAGGGTCCTCTGTGGTTGGGTAGTGAAGATGTAGTAATCCTCTCATTGTGGGATCTGCTCAAGTGATGTGGCCTGCTTCCAACATTAGTAATGCTGTGGAAAAGCTTGCTTGCTTTGTGCTGGATTTGTATCCTGCATCTGACTCTTCATCTGGCTCCCGGTTCTTCGGACATGATTCAGCGGCCTGCTACATTGCCTTCTGTTGTCAGCCCACTGTCCCTCTATCTGCAAACCTGGTATTTACTTGCTTCTGCAGCCAGAAGCCTTCTTCCTGGCTTGCAAAATTTGGATTACTCAGGCCCTGCAGCTACATGATTCATGAGAAGCCTCACATCTGACCCACCAGCTTGGAACTTGCATACTCCAAAACAGTGTGAGCCATTTCCTTGATATAGACCTCTATGGCTATACATAGAAAAGTTTCACTGATTTTGCTTCTCTAGAAAACCCATCTAAAACAATTGTGGTTTCATCTTTTGAAACAATACATAAAAGTGAAATATCCATAATATTACTTTATATGAGTCACTGTGTGTTGCATGTGACTCTGAGTCACATTGCTGAAACTTGAATCTAAACCTAACCACTGGGGAAATGGCCCCTTCTGCCTTCAGTAGACAGAGAACCCAATACATACCAGCCCAAGGCCGACTGCCACAAGGCACAGGTCAGACATTCCTCTCACTGTTCAACTCTCTACCCTAATCCGCTAGCAACCATTCCTCCCATGGCCCGCCACCTCTCCTCTGAGTTTGATCATTCGTTGCAACGGCCACACAGCTCACAGACAATGTTTATCATTCTGGGGTTTATTAGGGAAGCTAACAGTTTACAAAATATTAAAGATACCATTCTTGTGCCCATAATGCCTCTTACACTGCCATGATACATTGGCAGGCTTGCTTCTCTGTGGTCCCCGGGCTACCATGCTTTAAATGCAGAAGGTCCCTCCAAAGCAAAACTGTTCCATTCCTGTGTTTTCTAACAAGAAAGGACAATAGATTCCAAAATGCACAGCTGGTGGATGACATCACCCAACAATAATACATTGGCATCATTCATACTCTGTAAAAATTACAAGGGTATTTAGAAAAGCTACTTACTCCTTGAACATAGTAATCTTTGTCTCCTTTCCTAAAGCTTGGTGTACTCCCCAAAGCCAGCTATGCAGTGTGTGCTGGACGTGAACGAAGCATTTGATCAACCACTCCTAAAAGCCAGCTAGTAGCCAACTGTGAGATTATGTAAGGGTAACAGAACTTTTTATTCATTCTGGTAACAGAATTAATGTTGACCCAAAGCAACAGTAGCTCCCACTCATGTACTGCTTGTTTATTTTTCACATTGCCTTAGTCAGCTAGTATCTGCTTAATGTCTGCGGTTACATTGCTGCACCCAGCCAAAAGTCCACTGAGCTCTGTGAAGTGTTGCGTCTTTGGAATTTAGCCTAATACAGAGACATTTTTAAAATTCATGATTAATAAAAAGACAACGATAACATGATATACCTGGAAGGAATTTTCCCTTGTTAACATTTGCATTTTCCATACCCAACATAATGAAAAAAGTAAAACGATCACTTCATTAAGCAGCAGGTGGAATAAAATTCAAAGCAAATAACATCTATAGTTCAATTAAGTTATTGAACTGACAGGAAACAAGGTGTTTTGATAACGAATCCCTCAGAGACAAAGGCCTGTTGGGCATATTTTTTCTTAGAACAAACTACAGCTATACATAGTTCTGCAGTACTCTAAAAAAAATCCATAAATATCTTTAAAGTCTCACTTGCTCCCAAAAAACAGTACGCCATCAGTTAACGCTTGCAATTCACTGTTTGTCAATCAATTTGTCTCTTTCTAGTCCCTCTTCTGTTAAAAATTGTACCAAATCTGAAAGTTTTTGACATCACATCCTGAAGGCACCAGCCTATGCCTGACTACACAAAGATCTTCTAGTGGTAAGCTATTGAGTTGAAACTCAGGGTCTTTAGGGCCCAACGTTTGCCTGGTTTTTAACCCAGTGCTACCCTGTAGTCCATTTTCTGCCAGGAAATACAAAATAAACATCAAAATTTGCAGCTCTTTAGCTTGTGAACTTTTTTTTTTTTTCAGTAATCAGAATCACAAGGTGAATGAGAGGACTGAGGGAATCGGAGAATTTCCACAATATCCTGTTGTCCACTTTCTGCCAGGAAAAGCACAATAGATACCAAAAATATGCAGCTGCTTAGTTTGTGAACATATGACATCACCCTCGTGTCATTTGATGCCAGCACTTACTATCCTGTGTCTGAGACATAACTCTCTAATTTCCCTGAAAACCAGGCATTCTTCTTAAGTGCCCTCATTTAGTCAAGGGCATCATTCAATGCATATTTTGTTACCAATCTTAGAAGGTATGTACTTTTTATTATTCATATTTCTGTCTACTTCTAAATTCATTTAAAAAGTTTTAAATACATTTTTAAAAGACTCATTACCATCGCCAATTCTAACTGATAGCAAGCCCATGGGACAGAATTCCTGACATCCAGGGTTTCCCAGGTTATAATTTTTATCACAAAGGGCAGTTGGAGGATTTGAATTGTTCATGTCCAAACACTTAAACTGCTGAACAACCATAACTCATCAACTTCTAATGGTCATACTACTCAAGACCAAATTCTTGTTTTTGTTTTTTTCTGCTTATAGTCATCGTAATTTCCTCTGGTGAAAATTACTCCTTTACATCCAATATTTATAAAAGTCAATGCTGACAAAATGTATATGGATTAGATTCATTTAACCATCTGCCTGCCAACTCTGCAAAGTCATGATGCATACATACTTATGCATATAAGGAGGGAAAATAATAAGGCTATTTTGCTTCCAGATTATTACACCAGACACCAGACTAATTCTAAAAATCATATTCAGAAAGAAAAAATATAAGTAATCTTTATCAAATTACTATTAGGAAAACAAGTTAAGGTCAACTATATTTCAATAAATTTAGCTCATTTAAAAACAATCTTTCCCAACATTCACTCCAAATCTTTATAAACACTGTCTCTATCAGGCGCACACTCTGCTTTCAAAGAAGTACAAGAGAAAGGAACTATTTTTGTTCCTCACTCGAACTCATAATAGAATGCAGAATACAATTAGTAGCTGAACCTACATAAGAATTATAGTAATAATAATATCCAAAGATACTCACACATAATACCAATCTGAATTTTAATTGCTATCTTCTTCTTTCTTTCTGACATATGTTGCTGTTAGGTGCCTTTAAGTTGGTTCCGGCTCTCATAATGAGACTGTACATGGAGGAAAACACTGCCTGATCCTGCACGGTCCTCACAATGGTTGTTATGTTTAAATCCATTGGAGCAGCGGCTGTCATAATCCATGTCATTGAAGGTCTTCATGCTTTTTGTTGCCCTACTGTTTTACCAAGTATGACATTCTCTTTTAGGGAGTGGTTTCTTCTGATAACACGTCCAAAGTACATGAGACAAAAATCTCACCCGCCTTCATCCTCAGGGGCATTCCCACTGTACTTTTTCCAAGACAGATCCTTTTGTTCTTTGGCAGTTCCTAGTAAATTCACCATATTCTTCACCAGCACCATCATTCGAATCCACTGATTCTTCTTTGGTTTTCCTTGTTCAACATCCAATTTTCAGGTGCAATTGAGGTGATTGGAAATACCATGGCTTGGGTCAGGCACTCCTTAGTGCTCAAAGTGACACCTGCACACTTTCAAGAGGTCCTCTGCAGATTTACCCAATGCAAGGATATGTCCTATTCATAGTAAGTAAATAGTATATCTCTAGGACTATATCACGAATCTATCTTAAAGTTTAGTTAACACTCTATTACTTGATTATATTTCTTAAGAGAGTGTCTTGGTTACCAATTGCTATTAAAACAGAAATATCAGGCGCGGGTGGCTTTAGCAAGCAGAGATTTATTTTCTCAGAGTTTGAGATCCTGCCTGCACCAGAGGAAGGCTTCATTTCGACATCAAATCTGGAGGAAGAATAAATCTGTTCAACTTCTGTCCCGCCTTTACTTGGTGAACTCCGGGAAGCTTGGCATCTGCCTTCCCCGTCTCTGCTTGCTTTTCTGTGACAGATCTGTTTTACATCTCAAAATTAGAAGAGGCTGAAGAGAGATATTTCCATTACAAATCTGAAAAACTGGAATGAAAAATAGGGTAACATCTCCCATATACCCTTGGCTCGCCTGGACTCCAGCCTCACACCTGTCATGCTCTATCTCTTTGAAAGTTCGGAGACCCTGGCCCCACCCATTGAGCCTAGGGTACTATGGCACCATCCTTTTACACTGTGCCAACTCTGATTTCTCTGCCCCTTCCAACAGTTCTGTTGGTCTCCAAGTTGTTCCAGGAACCATTATTTTCTTTTCTAGGAAGACGACAAATGTAACATCATTGGTCTGTTTCCTGCCGGCAGAATTCCAAGAAGCAGACAGCTCTCCCTCCTTTCATCTTGTCTCTGCCCCCCCTCTTCAGTCAGGGTTGATGACTTTTCTATTGCTATAGTATCGGTAGTGCGAGCCATCAATCACAGGCTTAATTTATTGAAGAGATGGTGTAACCATGTCCTCAGGATATGTGTCCTTGGTTTATACAATGGAGTTTTCCGAATAGTAAAGTTCTGTATACACAGGTACAGGTCATTCTTACATCCATCTTTTTTATCTTAGCACTTTTCAGATGTGCCTCTTCAGCACAGTCTGTACTTGGCTACTAATCTAAAGGTTGATGGATCAGAACTACTATAGAAGAAAGACCTGGTAATATTTTCTGTAATATTTTAGCCAAGAAAACCCTATAAAGCAACTCTATAACACATGGGCTTATCGTGAGTTGGAATCAACTCAACAGCAATAAATATGGTTTTGCTTTTTTATGTTTCTTTATCCCACTTAGAAAATCATAAGTGAAAATGAAAAAAGTTATACATGATTTTGTAGAATGTTAATCAGCGTAATGGAAAAACACCCCCTAAGTGTCTTGAACTGGCACAGGTGACCAGATCACACTGTTGAAACTTTTGCTGATCAACTAGAGAAATTTAGAGATATTGTAGGAAATCACTTGGGAAGCATAAAAGAAATGGAGACAAAGTAAAACCGGGCCTTTGGACCACATTTTTAATCTATTCAAAAAAATAAATAAGAAATACAAACTATGTACCTTGGCAAAAAAAAACCTGAAATGAATCAAAATTATAGCCAATATATATGAGAAACGCCAGTTTATCTGTACAGAGCAGATTTTGCTTCACTGGAAATAAGAGTCACACCAAGATTCACTCATCTAAAGAATCCAAGTTATTGTGTTTCCTGAGGACCGTGTGGAATAAAAAAGACAGAAAGTAACAATCCTAAATCATAAAATTAGAGAAGCAATAAACACTTAACGTTCACATGCATTAAAAAGAGATATTTTAATGTTCACATTTTCAACAGCGAACTGAAAATCTAAATACTTCCTTTGAGTGTATATAGAGAGATAATCTGAAATTCATTAAGAGATGGTAAATGAACATTATTTAAACAATAACCAGTACTACTAAAATAAAGAATGCATTTTTGTTGCAATTTTCTCCATTAAAAATACTCTGCCTACGCTTATGTTGTTGTCAGCTGTCAGCTAGGCAACTCTCAGCTCAAGGTGACCCTGGGTATAACTAAGCAGAGACGCTCCATGTGGTTCCTCGGTTGTAGTCTGGACAGAAGCCGATTGCCAGGACTTTCTTCCATGGAGCCTCTGGGTGGGTTCAATCTGTCAATCTTTCTGGTAGAAACTGAGCACAAACCACTGGGGTATTTATAGGTTTCCAGAGGTTCACTTGCAGTTTGCAACCATCTCCCCTATCCCTGTTATTACACTAAAATTGTTGTCTGTTGATGTTTTTCAGAAATCTAAAGGACACGCTATCCTAGTTACTTCCAACAGTAAACTGCAGAATTATCCATAGAGAATTTAATCATCAATTATTCACTATTATGTTAGCGCTAATGTTTATCCAGGAAAATTATTTTCTTTTCAAATCATTTTCTCAAGTAATAAAAAACCCTCAAGGAAAGCCATTCTACCCCACACATGGTTCAATGTTACTGGTCCAACACAAACAACCCAGCAACGAAGAGTCCACAGTGGGAAACACCTCAGGAAAAGGCAGGTCAGGATACCAAAGATATATTTCTCAGATAAAGCAGAGTTTACACCTTTAAAAATCAAAACTGCTTACAACTTTGAACATGTTCATGGTTCAATAATTTTTAAAGACAACAATATACTCCCTGCAACATAAGCTATATTACATTATTTATAGCTGCCCTTCAAGCCTGGAAACAAGCAACCTAATCTCCGTCAAGGACAAGATAGTAAATATAGTTATATCAGTGCACAAGAATATGATACAGCCACCAAAAAATATAACTTATATATAATGATGGTAGGTTTAAAATATGTGCACTCACTTATACACTCAATGGTACATAAAATATGTAAAATGTTTGAGGGGGAATATAGGCAATAGTATTATTTGTTTTAGTGAAGGAAGGGTCATGTTGATATTTATATTTACACAAAGTCTGTCTTAATTTTCTTTCCAACTTTAAAAACAAATGTATTTTACACTCCTCTATTTAAAATATGAAAAATGCAATGTACTCTTGTTTTGATTGCTCTTTAAAATCCTTGTGAACCGTCCTGAGCCATACTGCAATGGGGCCATCTGTGACTACGGAGTTATGGAGCATGAACCCTGAGGAGACAGCATATATTGTGCTTACAGAATTCTTGAATCTATATTAAAATACAAAGTATCTACAAAAATAGAGATAAGTTTTGTATGAGGGTAAGTCAAATGTATTGCTACTGGGGTTGCAGTTCAGATATGCAAAAGTTTATTCCACACAAAAATGTGCAAACTTGATTAGGGCCTGTGCTCAGTGGATGGCGGCAGACAAGTTCTCTCAACAGCATGCTTGTCTTAGCCTCATCAGGATGCCTTTAACAATAGGACTCCATCAGAGCAGAGGTTTCTGAGAGGACCGGCCTAGAGAAGTGGCATTCAGCGCATGTTTTCAGGCGGTGCAATCACGAGGACACGCTATGGCGAGGCTCGGAGAAAATGCATAGCTGCACTGGTGAGATCAAGACCGGGGAAGCTGTGCTTTTCCAACATGACAGCACCGGCTGTCCCACGAAAATTTCACTGGGAAACTTGATCCCATCCTTCCTACTGTCCTGATTTTGCCTCTTCGGGCTTCTTTTTATTCCTAAAACTCCAAGAATGTTAAAAACAAATTCTTTTAGAGTCCCTCAAGGGGGCATTTTTGACATGCACAGTATTCCTTGGGGGCAGGATTATCAATGGAAACACTGGCTTCAGAATTGGGTATATCTACACAGAGTATATGTTCAGAAATGATAGTTTCATATTTGTATTTTTCTGCTTTAAAAAGGTTCTTTAATTTCATAGCAATACATTTCTATTTTCCTTCAGATATTTATCAAGGAACACTAGTGACTCTAAGTATGATTGCAAGTTTAGCACAGAAACTGAATACGTCTCGTGAGAGGCTACATGCCTGGTGAACACCTTTCCTGATTTTCAACCACACGGTACTCCCTTGTTTGGATCACACAACTGCCTCTTCTCCATGGACACGTTCCCCATGAGCACAATGAAATGTTCTGAAATTCCCAGTTTTCTCAAGGCCGTCCATCATTTGTTGTGAAACATACAGTCAAATACCTTTGCACAGTCAATAAAACCCCAGGAAACATCTTTCTGATATTCTCTGCTTTGGGCCAAGATCCATCTAACTTCAGAAATGATCTCTCTTGTTCCATGTTCTTTTCTGAACCTGTTCTGGATTCCTGGCTCCCTGTCAATGTACTGCTGCAACCATTGTTGGATGAGCTTCACAAATGTAAGTTGACATAAAATCTAATTGCTACAATCAGCATGGGATTCGATGACAAACACAGCCTCTAAATTTGTGTTTCTGATGAGGCTATTACTCCACTTTGGTTGATCAGAAGCCAGTTACATTTGCTCCCTGATCCTTAAGTTGGATTCTACTTAGGTGAACTGTAAAAAGCTGAGTTCCAAAGAGAAGAGAGTTTATTATAAATATTAGTAGAAGCATGTATATATTAGAAGATTCAAAGTCAAGATCTTGGTCTTGACTTGAGTAAGAAGAACTTGACTGGTTTAAGAAGAATCAATATTTGGATAAGGTTATGAATGACAATGTTATTCTTGGACTCCTGCCTGAATGAAGAATGAAGAAATGATAAATTTTCATGAACTATTTGTATTAATTCACAAGACCTGCAAAATATGCCTGTCTCATTTTACCACATTATATTCACCTTCTAGCTGCTTCACAAGTTACATTCCATTGTTTCTGAAAGTTCAGAATAATTTAAAACAAATTTGTGGAAAACAATCAAATATGAATCATCTAGCAGGATGATTTTATTATATGGTGTTAATAAAACAGCTCTTAAAATAACCTATAAAATTGACTGTTTCCAAAATAAAATGATTCATAAGTAGCCCACATGGGTTATACTTGTGAATTACAACATCGTGTGCTTACTTTGGTATTTGGAATATTATCTAAACCACCTGAAGTAGTTTAAGAATTGGTTCCTGAGTGGATTAAATAACAAGGTAAACTAACTGACTCCAGGTCCCAGGCCAAGATTCATAGCATCAAGCAAAATTAGTTGGCGGTAAAATTACAGTATAAAGTATATTTGCATGAGGTGTTATTCACACTCCAAATCAGATAAAATTAGGAACAAACAGTTCATACTGAATAATTTTACAAGATGGTCCCTTTAGAAATGAACAGACAGAAAGCATAGAGAAAAAAAATCCTAAAAATGTTCTGTTTCAAATCAGTATGGAAGCAGTCTATTTTTTATTTAATCATTTTATTGGAGACTATTACAACTCTTATCAAAATCCATTCATCCATCGTGTAAAGCACATTTGTACACGTGTCGCCATCATCGATCTCAAAACATTTGCCCTCCACCTGAGTCCCTGTTATCAGCTCCTCATTTTCCTCCTCCCTCCCTGTTCCTCCCTCCCTCACGAACCCTTGATAATTTATAAATTATTATTATTTTGTCATATCTTACACTGTCTGACGTCTCCCTTCACCCACTTTTCTGCTATGCATCCCCCAGGGAGGAGGTTATATGTAGATCCTTGTAATCAGTTCCCCTTTTCCACCCCACCCTCCCTTCACCCTCCCAGTATCACCACTCTCATCACTGGTTTTAAATGAATCATCCATCCTGGATTCCCTGTATTTCCAGTTCTTATCTGTACCAGTGTACATGCCCCAGTCTAGCTAGACTTGTAAGACAGAATTGGGATCCTGATAGTGGAGGGTGGGGTGGGATGGGGTGGGGAGGAAGCATTTAGGAACTAGAGAAAAGTTGTATGAAGTTGTATGTCTCCTCCCGGTGACCCTTCTGTAAGGGGATACCAGTTGCCCACAGATGGGTCTTGGGTCCTCAATCTGAACTCCCCCTCATTCACAATGATTTGATGTTTTGTTCATTGATGCCTGATACGCGATACCCCCGACACCCCAGGCTGGAGTGCTTCTTCCATGTGGGCTCTGTTGCTTCTGAGCTAGATGGCCACTTGCTTACCTTCAAGCCTTTAAGACCCCGGGAGCTATATATTTTGATAGCCGGGCACCATCAGCTTTCTTCACCACTTTTGCTTATGCACCCATTTGTCTTCAGCTATCATATCGGTAAAGTGAGCAGTCTATTTTTAATCATGATTTTAGTTGGAGACATAAATAGTATGGCGAAGTGCAAGTTCCAGAAAGCAGATGGAAATTAAAAGATAATTGGTGGTTAAAAATACAAGGGAAAACCAGTGTCTCCTCTCTCTCCCCTTTGTGCCATCCTATTCATAGGAACCTGATGAACACTAGGGCAAAACAGTGCCCAGTCCCATGCCATCATCACAATTGTTCCCAGGCTTGTGCCCATGTTGCAAGCACTGTGTCCATCATTTCATTGAAGGTCTTCCTTTTTCAACTGTCCCTCTACTTCACCAGGCATGATGTCCTTTCCAGGAATGGTCTCTTCTGATAACATGTCCACAGTATATGAGATAAAGCCTCTAAGAACATTCTGGCTGTATTTCTTTCTCTTTTTTAGATCATCTTATTGGGGGCTCGTACATCTCTTATCATAATCCATAGATACACCTATTGTGTCAAGCACATTTGTACATTTGTTGCCCTCATCATTCTCAGAACATTTGCTTTCTACTTGAACCCTTGTTATCAGCTCCTCATTTTCCCCTCCCTCCCTGCCCCCAATAAACTCTTGATAATTTATAATTTATTATTATTTTGTCATATCTTAAACTGTCCGATGTCTCCCTTCACCCACCTCTCTGCTGTCCATACCTCAGGGAGGAGGTTATATGTAGATCCTTGTAATCAGTTCACCCTTTCTACCCCACCTTTCCTCCACCCTCCCAGTTTTGCCCTCTTGTCACTGGTCCTGAAGGGATCAACTGCCCTGGATTCCCTGTGTTTCCAGTTCCTATCTATACCAGTGTACATCTCTGTGCCAGATTTGTAAGGCAGAATTGAGATCATGATGGTGGGAGGGAGGGAGAGGATGCATTTAAGAACTAGAGGAGAGTTGTGTGTTTCATCGTTGCTACACTGCACCCTTAATGGCTCACCTCCTCCCTGTGACCCTTCTGTAAGGGTATTTCCAGTTGCCTATACATGGGCTTTGGGTACCCAATCTACACACACACCCCACCATTCACAATATATTTACATATGTACATGCCTTTATTTAGACCTCTATAAATGGCCCTTGCCTCCTAGTTCTTTCCTCTATTTCCTTTTACTTTCCTCTTGTCCCACTATCAAGCTCTGCCTTCATTCAGGTTTCAGTAATTCCTCTTGGTTCAACTACCCTTGATCAAGCCCTACCAGGCCTCCTACACCCTCCCCTCCTTGCCACCAATTTTGGATCACTTGTTGTTC
Organism: Tenrec ecaudatus; assembly: GCF_050624435.1. Taxonomy (NCBI): domain Eukaryota; kingdom Metazoa; phylum Chordata; class Mammalia; order Afrosoricida; family Tenrecidae; genus Tenrec; species Tenrec ecaudatus. The sequence continues at coordinate 115,135,366 of NC_134530.1, forward strand.
CCTTGTCCCTGGGTTTGTTAACACCACTTCCTTTTCCCCACCTCCCCACTCTCCCATGACCCACCGAAGCATCAGTCCCATTGTTTCCTCCTCCAGATTGTTTGTCCAGCCTATCTTTTCTAGATAGACCTGCAAAGATAATAATATGCAAATAACAACACAGAGCAAAACAAAGCAACAAAAGAAAATAAAACAACAACAAAACAATGATTAAAAAAAGAAAAGTCTGTAAATAGTTCCAGGTCTGTTTGGTTTTAGTAGTGTTTCAGATTGAGTCTGCTAGAGTACCATGCCCTGGCCCCAAAGTATTTTTGGTACTCCCTCAAGACCACCCTGCTCTGCACCCCACACTGCTCTGCCGCACACCCTTAGTGTTTTGCCTTGGTGTGGTGGGGTCAGACGGGGCCAATCCCAACATTGAGTCTCCAGTGTTGTCTCCGCAGGGCCATGGGTCAGCAAGGATTGTCGTGTCTCATAGTGGGATCAGCAATATGGTCCACTCTGTGCATTAGCTGTTCTGAGCAGGGATATCGTCCTCAAGGCTTGGTGGGCCAGGATGTGCTCCACTCTCTCTTCCTGCCTCCTCATTTGCTCCCATGTGCTCTGATCAGACATGTCCTTCTCCCTGAGCTGTAGCTTCAGTGCCGTCCTCTGAAGTAAATTCTTCTGGGGGGAGGGGAGACTTTCCACGTAGCTGGGATTGGGGGCAGTCCCTCAGACCTCTCTACTGGTTTCCTGCTTCATGTGGCTGTATTTTCATATACCAGATGTTTTGTCATCTAGGCAGTCCAGGGTACTTTCAATTCTTTGGCAATACCCATTGAAAACCCATTGGTTCTCTTTCAGTTTTCCCTATCCAGTGTCCAAATTCCATATGCATAGGAGGCAACTAAAAATACTATGAGTTGGGATAGGCACACCTTAGTCCTCAAAGTAACATCTTTGCTTTTCAACACTTAAAGAGGTTTTACGTAACATATGTACCCAAGGCAATGTGTCATTTCAGCTCATGACTGTTGCTTCCTTAAGCATTGACTATGGCTACAAGCAAGGTTAAATCATTATCCTGATGTTAGCCATTGGTCCGATTGTGAAGATTCTGGTCTTCTTTACATTGAGTTGTCATCCATATTGAAGGCTACAATCATTGATCTTAAACAGCAAGTCCTTCAAATCCTCTTCATTGTCAGGAAGCCGTTTTGTGTCATCTGCATATCCCAGGTTGTTAATAAGTCTTTCTCTAATATTAATGCCATATTCTTCTTCATATACACCAGCTTCTCTGATTATTAGGCAGTATACAGATTGAATATTGGCTATTTAGCCAATAAAGAATGGGTTATAAATCCACCTTATTGTAAATCACTGGGGCTCAATCCCCTAAGAAATTCTAGAAACCAGTATAAAATAAAATTATTCAGAGTTAACCCAGAATTAAAATGCTGCAAAATCCTGCCCCCCTTCATGATCTTTTGCATATAGAACTCCATTGTTGAGGCTATTATGTCAATCCATCTCATTGGTGTACCCAAAGAACATGCCAAAGGCTCACCAGTCTCACGGCTAGTTGTATTTTCTCTAAGACTAAGTGTTTGTTCTCTTGGAGTCCACCACATAGCCAACATTCTTCATCTACGCCACTGTTCAAAGATATAAATTCTAGATCAACCCTCATTTTACATTTATAATTATTGGGGATTGAGAAGCAACAATTGGAAATGAAGAAGAAAGTATAATCATTGGGGAATATGGTCTTGGTAATAGAAACAAAACTGAAGATCGCATGATAGAATTTTGCAAGACCAACTACTTCTTCATAGCAAATATCTTTTTTCAACAACACAAATGACAACTCTACATATGGACTTCTCCAGATGGAATACACAGAAATAAAACAGACGACATCTGTGGGAAGAGATCATGGAGAAGCTCAATATCAGCAGACCAGAGGCTGCCTCTGGAATAGACCACCAAGTAATTCAGTAATTTCAGGTTGAAGGTGAAGAAAATTAAAACAAATCCACAAGAGCTAAAGTATAACCTTGAGTCTATCCCACCTGAATTCCAAGAACAGATTTGACACATCTGGCACTAATGACATGATAAGAAGACCTGAGAAGCTGTGGAAGGTCATCAAGAACATCATTCATGAAGAAAGAAATGATCATTGTAGATGTCAGAAGAGACTCTGAAACTTGCTCTGAATTATAGAGTAGCCTAGGCAAATGAAAGAAATGAAGATGTCAAAGAGCTGAACAGAAAATTTCGAAGGGCAGCTCAAAGAGACAAACTCAAATATAATGAAATGTGTAAAATTTTAGCTAGAGTTAGAAAACCAAAAAGAAAGAACATGCTCGGTATATCTTAAACCAAAGACCTCGGGGGAAAATTCAAACCTTGAGTTGCAAACTTGAAAGATGCTATGGGCAAATATGGAAAGGAGGAGGAAGCAGCAAAAGAATATGAGAAAAATACACAGTCACTGTGCCAAAAAGAGCTAGCCGCCTGTCCGTTATGGCAGGAGATAGCGCACCATCAAGAAGCAATGGTACTTAAGGAAAAGGGGCAGGCGACACGTGAGCATTAGTCAAAAACAGAGCTCCAGGAATTGACAGAATACCAATTTAAATGTTTCAACAAGTTGATGGAGCACTGAAAGCACTTACTCGTCGATGCCAAGAAATTTGGAACTTGGTTGGCCAACTGCCTGGAAGTGATCCATATTTATACCTATTGGAAAGAAAATTGGCACAACAGAATGCTCAAGTTATATAAGAATATCGTATGTAAATAAAATATTGCTGGGAATCACCCAACAATGGTTACAGCAGTACATTGACAAAGTGCTACCAGAAATTCAGGCCGGATTCAGAAAAGGTCATGAAACATGATATATCATTTCCGATATCAAATGGATCTTGGCCAAAAGCAGCAAATACCAGAAAGATGTTTCCATTTGTTTTATTGGCATTCAACTGTGTGAATCATAACAAACTATAGATAGCCTGCGGGAAAAATGGGAATTCCAAAATACTTCATTGTGGTGATGGGGGACTTATACATAGATCACGAGGCAGTTGTGAAATCCACACAAGGGAATGCTGTGTGGTTTAAAATCAGAAAAGTAGCGTGCCAGGCTTGGAGCGTCTCACCATACGGATTCGATCTCTATGCTTTGCAAATAATCAGAAGATCTGGATTATATGAAGAAGAATTAGGCATCAGGATTGAAGGGAGGCTTATTACCAACCGAGGATGCAAAGATAACACAAACTCGCCTGCTGAAAGTGAGGAGCGTTTGAAGCAAATGCTGATGAAGGTCAAGGATCGCAGCCTTCAATATGGTTCTAATTCAATGTAAAGGTGACTGAAATCTCCACAACCGGACCAATAAGAAGCATCATGCTAAATGGAGGAAAGCCTGAGGTTGTCAAGGATTTAGTCTGGCTTGAGTCCAAATTAATGCTCGGAAGCAGCAGCCAAGCGATCAATGGACACATTACACTGGATAAATCTGCTGCACAAGAACTGTTTAAAGTGTTGAAGAGCATGGAGGTTATTTTGAGGAATAAGGTGGACGTGACACAAGCCTTGGTATTATCATTTGCTTCATATACATGTGAAAGTTGGACATTGAACAAAGAAGGCTGAAGAAGAACCAAAGCATTTGGAATGTGGTGCTGAGGACAAGTATTGGACGTACCATGGTGGCCTCAAGTACTTCAGGCATGTTGTCAAAAGGGGCCAGTCCCTTGTCAAGGACATCATGCTTGGTAAAATGGAGGAGCAGTGAGAAAGAGGAGAGCCCTCCGTGAGACGGACTGACACCGTGGCTTGAACAATGGGCTCAAACATAAAAAACAATTATGAAGATAGTGCAGGACTGGACATTATTCAGATAGCGTCACTGAGTCAGAGCAGACTCGATGGCACCAAACAACAGCAAAGCCCCTGAGTTTCATTAGAGATGACGAGGAATTTTCAAACCCAAGAGGATGCGGACGGGGAGTTCTGAGTAAAAGAGCAGCTATCATCAGAGATGAACTGCACCACAGCGTCGAGATGTTGGAAATTTGCGATCCAGGAATCTGAATGGACTGTGCTGATTCTTATTTGCAAAATTATTTATTTAAAAATAAATGCCTGTCACACCATGTTTATATGTAAGCAAAAGGATGCAAGCCCATAGGAATATGAAAGGAAGAATAGAGTGAAGGAGGACAGAAAGAAGGAGGGGGTGGAAGGAAAGAACGGAAAGATTTTCTTTTCCCTCAAACCAAAGTCAGGCCAGTTTTTGTAATTAAAAAGGAATGTATGGTTTCAGTAGCTTCTAAGAAACATGCTTAAAAGAGGACCTGATGCAAGGGGCTTAAGTGGAGAGCAAATGCCTTGAGAATGATTGGGGCAGGGAATGTATGGATGTGCTTTATACAATTGATGTATGTATATGTATGGATTGTGGTAAGAGTTGTTTGAGTCCCTAATAAAATGTAAAAGAAGAAAAGAGAAAAAAATGATTAGGGTAAAGACTGTACAGATGTGCTTTATACAATTGATGTATGTATATGTATGAACTGTGAAAAGAATTGTATCAGCCCCAATAAATTGTTAAAATAAAAAAATTTTTTAAAAAAAGAAACATGCTTATCGTTTATCCTAAGTAAATCATACTTTCCGACAATGCTGCCACAAGATGTAATTTTTAGATTTAAATTTCAATCACAAGAAACTCATAGGGCTCCACAGTGTTGGGGGTACATCTGAGAATGACGGCAGCATAATGTGTCCACATGGCAGATAACCACAGTGCCAGATAAATGTCAGACTTTGCAAGAGCAGCCCAATGGGTTACACACTACTCACAAATTTAGAATCCAGTCTAAGAGGATTATTGCTAGCTTGTCTTTTATCACATTGGGATCATTTGATAACAAATCGGCCTTCATTCAGAAAATGTTCCTTTATTTTCAGCTGACACTTCCCTTCAAAACTGTTCTATTGCTATTGAATGAATTTAATCTTGCATTACTATCGAATGAAAGTAATCTTGCATCCAAAAAGGCTAACAAAGTAAAAGATTAAGCATGTCTTTAGGTTTACAATTTTTCAATTTTGTTAACATTCTAAATAGGGGAGTTTTTGAACTAAAAGATCTGTAAAACTGCAACCAAAAAAATTTACATCCCCTTCCCAGGTCAACATACTTCACTGTTAAAAAATGAATTTCAATTCTGAATGTACCATGGTTATTGATTTATCCATAATTTCATTTTAAGTGGTAAGCATTAACAAAAAGGAATACTTTCATGATTAACTATTAACTTAAAATTCTTCAATTATTTTGCAATTATTTCGCTCTTCCATAATACACTTGTGCACTAAGAATTTCATACATCACTGCCAGTGGAAAATAACTAAAATTCATTAAATACTTATTAATCAGGGGTCAGACTCAACCCAGGTATGCATATGGCAGCCAACTAAAAAGGTGGGGAAAAGACAAAGAAAAAAAATGAGGGTGATGGGGGAACAGGGCACTAAAACACCCACAGGGAGGGTATTGTTTAGGAAGAGAGGGACCTGACCTATCCCAGGAGCGCCAAGCCTTGAGGGCAACATACCAGCACAGAGCAGCAAACTAACAGAGAAGTCAACAGGGCCAGACCCAATCCAAGCTATGTTGACCCCCTCCCCAGAAGAATACAAAGGACGGCATTGAAGATATAGCCTGGGGAGAGTGGTGGGTCTTTCCAGCCCACACAGGCACAGGCTTAGAAGGAGAGGGAGAGAGAGAGAGAGAGAGAGACAGAGAGAGAGAGAGAGAGAGAGAGAGAACCTCATCATGGCCACCAGACTCTGGAGATGACATCCCTGCTTGGAGCAGCCAGAGGGATTGTAGAGCCAGCCCACCATGAGACATAGTGTCCTCTCACTGACCCATAGAGCTATGGGGGACAGCACTGGAGACACTGTGTGGAAAGTGTACCTGGTCTGACCCATACCGGGGCAAAATGGGGAGGGAGTACAACAGGACGAACAAGGGGAGCAAAGTCACAAAGTCCCAGAGGAATCCTGATAATAGACTTCTGACTCAAGGGACAGGGCTTGGTACCTCATCAGACCTAATTGGGAAACATTCATAAGGGTTTGCAGACAAACTTGCAACTATTTACCGACCTTCCCCCCGCCCCCTTTTGCTTTGCATCTATCTATATAAGATAGACAGGGAGGTGGGAGTGAAGAGCCACCAAACTCAGGGATAAGGGAACAACAAGAGATCTAAAATTGATGGCAAGGAGGGCGTATAATGCCTGGTGGGGTTTGATCAAGTTCAATGAGTCCAGGAGGAATTACTGAGACCCAAATGAGGATAAGCATGATAGTGGGGCAGGAGGAAGGTGAAAGGAAACAAAGGAAAGAACTAGAAGGCAAAAGCTATTTATAGAGCTATAGCTATAGGTATGTATATATGTAAATATATTAATTTATAATGATAGGCATAAAAGTCAATGTACATATATTTATGTTAAGTATTAAGATAGCAGACGGACTTTGGGCCTCTAATGAAAGCTCCCTAAAACCAAGAACAGTTTGTTCTAATAACCTGGTACTCTTCGATACTCACCTTATCTACACAATTATTGAAGACACAATGGATGCATAAGCAAATGTGGTGAAGAAAGCTGATGGTACTCGGCTATCAAAACATATAGTGTCTGGAGTCTAAAAGGCTTGAAGTTAAACAGTCATCTAGCAGGGAAGCAAATAAGCCCACAAGGAAAAAGGACACCAACCAGTGTGATCATGAGGTGAGGAAGGGATCAAGTGTCGGGTATCAAAAGATCCAAAACAAACAATTATATCAATGAGAATGAGGAAGATTGGAATGGAGACCCAGAGCCAATCTGTAGACAATTGGACATCCCCCCACAGAAGGGTTACAAGGAAAGAAGAATTCAACTGGGGTTCAGGATAGCACCGACGAGACACACATCATTCCTCATGCTTCCTCCCTCCCACTATCATGACCCAGTTTTACCTTACAAATCTGGCTAGACCAGAGTGAACACATTGGTACAGATAAGAGTTCTCAACACATGGAATCCAGAACAGATAAACCCCACAGGAACAGTAATGGGAGCAGCAATACCATAAAAGTATGGATAAGGTGGGGGAAGAAGAGGGAGAAATGGGAAACCAACTAGAATGATCGACTTACGACACACACACACACCCCAGGGGGACAAGCAACAGAAAAGTGGGTGAAGGGAGATAGCGGACAGTGTAAGATATGAAAATAATAATTTATAATTTATCAGGGGTCCATGAGGATGGGAGGGTGGGGGGAGGAAGAGAAATGGGGAGCTGATATCAAGGGCTCAAGCAGAAAGAGAATGTTTTGAAAATGATGAAGGCAACAAATGTGCAAATATGTTTGATACAATTAATGTATGAACTGTTATAAGAGCCCCCAATAAACTAATTTATTAATTTTAAAACGCTGTCTTGGGATTCAAGAAAGACAAAACCCTCAGGATCAGTATTGGAAGTGGCGATAGCATGAGAGTAGGGGAAATGGTGTGGGAGGGGGAGAGAAAGTGGAAACCCATCACAAGATTGGATATATAGCCTTCCAACCCTTCATGAGAAAATAAAGGAATTAAAAGACAAAAAATTTAAATAATAAATTTTACTTCTTTTATAAGTAATGATACCAGGCATTTAATCCATCCTTAAAGAATGGGAATGTAACCATGTGGAGGTAAGCTTTGTTACATTATTATTGTGTTGTGACATTGCTAGGTGAAGGGAAATAGGTGACCTTTAAGTAGTGTTTTCAGATGAAAGAAGAAAAATAAGTCAGAAGGAGCCAAATGGGGACTCTAAAGTGGATACATAAGGAGTTCCCATCAAACCATTCACAAATGTGCCCTTGTTTTGATGAGGAGTGGTGTTGTAGTGGAGAAGGACACTCTGAGGAAACTCTCCTGGACATTTTTCTGTTAAAGAGTTGGCTAACTTTCTCAAACAAGCTTATCATAAGCAGATATTATCATTGGGGGGGGGGGGGGAGAGCACTCCAGAAAGTCAACGATCAAAATTCCTTGAGCATACAAAAAAAAAAAACACTTGAAAAGACTTCTGCTCTTGACTGATATACTTTGCTCTGTCGGAACACTCCCACCTCTTGGTAGCCATTGCTGTAAAGTACCTGTGTTCAAGACAGTATTTGGTTAAACCATGTTTTATTTACTGGTTCGATTCTTCAAAAAAAATGGCTAGGATCGTGATCCTACTTGTTTAAAGTTTCTATTTAAGGTTCTGCTCTTGTCAGTGACTGAAATGGGTACAGAGATGATTAGGTGTTGGCTATTGCTTCTGCTGCTAACTCTGGGTATGTAAAAGATTAATTGTTTTCTCACAAATTGATGTGGATAGTCTGCTGCTGTGAGCTTCATCTTTCACATTTTCTCATTTCTTCTGAAAGCAAGAAACCCATTTGTAAACTGCTGGTTTCTTTGGGGCATTTTCTCCATAAACTTTTTGTAAAGCATCAGTGAATTCATGATTTCACCATTCTTCCACCCAAGCTCCACTGTAGATTTGATATTTGTTCTGGCTTCAATTTGGGCAGAATTCATGTTAGTCTGTTAGTTTTCAAACTGATGTTTTATCCTCTGTGTGCCTCAGACTAGATTCTATGCCAACATTTTATATCATAAGTTAGTTTAAATTCATTTTGTTACAAAATATTTTTGAAATTTATTTGTGGTTTTTTTATAATATGCAGTTTCATGAATTTTTAAAGACTCCCTTATACTTTTCAAACCTTACCCAACAAAACTTTCTGGAACACAGAGAGAATATTGCCTGACACAGTGTTACAAGACGAGCGTCTTGCCTTAGAAGACATGACACCACAGCTACAACAATGTGCATAAACAGAACAGCCACCAGGAGCATGGCTCACGATCATCCTCCTGAGTCAGAGCCAACTCAACATCAACTAACTATGCTAAATGTCTTGTTAGTCTTGACGGTTATTCCCTCTGGGTGCCCCATCACAAAACAAGACATTTCTTACTTTCCTTATTTTGGCCTGATATGTTTTAAATAATATCTCATTCACTAAATAATATAATACAGCATCATGTAGTTACAGTAATAATCCTTAACCTATTGTGGAATCTGAGACAGCTGCTAAAATAGACAACCGTCCATAGAAAATGATGCAGACAGCTGTCAGAAAGGGAGATTGAGTTACAAATGTGCCCAGGGGGCTATATGAGCCAAAGAAGCTTTTCTTTCTCAGATTCCAGGTCCTTTCCACTGGCTCCCCACAAACAGACAAGAAGTTGACTATCAGAGAAGAAATTGCATATCACAGCCTAACAAAGGAACTCTTATCTAGAACTTTATCCTAAATTCAAACATGATAGATAAATCATGCTCATTTAAAAATTAATCGGACTATTCATTTTAATTACCCTTACATAGATCACTGGAAAGTTTGCATATTATGGAGAAAATATGTGCTTTGCAAAATATCAAAATATAGTCACGCATTCATCTAGGTTTCTATAATAAATTACAAATCTCAACTATAAAAGCAAGACTTATAAATAAATGGCATAAATCTAATATTTCAATATCTTTATAACATACAAATAATAAGGAGTAAATGAAAATTTTAATAAATATTTATTCAAGTCCTGAAATGCTAATCTGGCAATGATAAAAATGAAATGAAAAATAAAGATATTTGACTATGTTATCCAATTGACTGATTGCTTACAACTTCCAAACAATGAAAGGCGCTAGGAGATAAACTCAATACTTAATTTATTCATTAATTCAAAACACAAGAAAGAGGATTTAATGGACTCAGACTCTGGATGGCACAAACACCTGGTGGCTAACCAAAATGATGGCAGTTGGTATCCACCCAAAGACACCTCAGAAGAAAGGACTGAAGGCTTATTTCCTAACACTCTGCAACATAAACAAATGGCACAAATGAGTGGCTGAAATGTAGAAACAGACAAAGAAAAACAAAGAATTTATAAAAACAACTCCGACCTTAGAAAGAATACTAAAGGGCGTTTTGGGGGCAGAAATAAACAACAGCATCACAAGAAACCTAAAATCAACATACAAAGCATTATTGTCCAGAAATCGTTAACAAAATAATAGTTCACACAGAGCAGAAATGGAGAAGAAATCGAGTAGTTCACAAAAGACAGCAAACTGCCTCAACCATGGCAAGAAAACAATAATAATCAAACCAAGCTCAAAGAAAATGATAAAAGCTTAACAAAATTAAAAAGAGAAAAACCTTAAAATCTACTAAAGTGTAAGATGAAAAACAAGACAAGTAAAGAAAAAAATTACAAGAAATCAACAAAGTTAAATCAGGAAGGAAAATCATGATGAATAAAGAAACCAATAACACCAAAAAATAAGGCAAACAGAATGATAGCAATAAAATCATACCTATTAATAACAACTTTTAAGGTAAATGGATTGAATACACGAGTTAAGGAACAAATACAAGCAGAATGAATAATAAAATATGAATCATTAATACACTGCTTCCAAGAAACACACCTCAGAAGCAAAGAAAAATAATTTACTAAAAATCAAAGAATGAAAAAAATATATCAAGCTAAGGGTAGTCAAAAAAGCAGGAGTAGCAAAATTAATATCTGCCAAAATAGACAAAACAGAAAAGTAAAAACCATCATGACAAAATTCATTATATAATAATTAATGTCACAATCAAATGAGAAATATAACCATAGTAAACATCTATGTGGCCCCCCAAAAACTCCAGAAAATACTGATCAAACTCATAGAACTGAAGAGACAAACAAACAATACTACAATAATAGTAGCAGATTTTAATACACCGCTCTTGAGGAAAGACACATCAACTGGAAAGAAAATCAACCAAGGTACAATAGAACCAAACAACACAATTAATCAACGTTGTCTCAGCATCTACAGACCCTTTATCTGAAAAAAGCACAATATATATTATTTTTCAGACCTCATGAAGCGAACATCCAAGTAGATCATATATTAGATTACAAGCCTCAATACATTTTAAAACATTGAAATACTACAATCTATCTTTTCAGGTTACAGAGTTAAAAAATTAAAAATCAATAATAGGAAGATCAGGCAAAAATATCCAAGTATTAGAAATTGAATGGCACCTTACTTTAAAACCTCTGGTAAAATCAAAGAAATAAGGAGAGCAATTTTAAAATTCCTCAGTACAAATGAGAATTATGATACAATATACTGATGTCTTACTAGGTTATGCATTGGACTCTTAACCACAAGGTCAGCAGTTGAAAACCACCGGCTGCTACACTGTTGGAAGATGAAGCTTTCTGTTAAGATTAAGGGTCGCAAACCAACAGGGGCAGTTTTACGCTGTTCCTCAGGGTTGTGGTGGGTCAGAATTGACTCTATGGCAGTGATTTTAGAAAACCTTGGTGCACAGAAAAATCAGTTCGCAGAACAAGTCAAAACAATAAGTACACACATAAAAAAAAAAGAACAAAAACCTTAACAAAACAACTACACCAATTAGAGCAGGGGCAGCAAAACAGAACTTCAGCCACCAGAAGAAAAGAAATAATAAATATTAGAGCAGAAATAAATGAGTCAGAAAAAAATCAACAAGGAAAGAAGTTGGTTATTTGAAAAGATTAACAAATGCATAAACCACTGGAGAATTTAACAAAGGCAAAGGAGAAAAAGCAAATATTATGAATAAGAAATAAAATAAGTGACATTACAACACAAGCGACTAAAATATTATCTTTCACAGTATTATGAAACACTATTTCAACAAATCTGAAAACTCAGAAAAACAATGTCAACCTAAATTTCCTCAAATTGACATAGAATACTTTAACAAACCTGTAACACAGTTACTAGCAAGAAATCTAGTCACCAAAAAAAATGCCACCAACAAAAAGTCCAAAACCTTATAGTTTTATTGGGAAATTCTACCAAATATTTATGAAAGACTTAGCATCAATTCTAAACAAACTACTTCAAAATATATGAATGGGTAAAGCACTCTAACAATATTTCTGAAGTGCAACATAATACCAAAACTAGGCAAAGACATCAGCAGTGTGGACAACTACAGAAAAAGAGCTCTTATGAACACTGATACCAAATTATCAACACAATTCTAATGAGTAGAAATCTAGGAAACATTTTAAAAATAATGCAGCATGATCAAATGGGCTTTATTATATCAGGTATTCAAGGATGGTTCGATATTAGGAAAACAAGCAATGTAATTCACCTTATAAAAACCATTAGAACTGACTTGCAGGAAGATGGTTACTGAAGAACACATACCAGAGGGACTCCGCAGAATTCAGGGCGGGAGAGTCACTAAGAGAGGAATTCCACACTGTCAGGTCGCAGGAGGAGCATCATAAAGATAAGTAGGCACAGATCCACTAGGTTTGGGCTTATCACTATGGAGGCTGGCTAGTTTTTAGCCTTTGCCCTGCCATTGTCTCAGCCAGTCAGGATCCTTTGGAGCCCGCCCAAAGGCTTTATTTCAACACAGATTGCTTTTACCTCAGGGCAGGATTTAAACCCCTCCAGCCCTATGGTCAGGGATAGGGGCTCAGCTATATTGTTACTTTTGTTTCTCTTCTCTCTTTCCCCCCACAGTCTCAGAGGACACAGGTTTTTGTTTTGTTTTGTTTCTTCTCTTCCCTGTTCTCTCACACTGCAATGCCAACCTCCAGTCCATTCCCCTTAGCCAAGGGCATTTACACTTGCCCTCCACCCAGCTGGGGGATCTCCACCCTCTAAAACATAACAGGAGACTGGGGAAAGCCCACCTTTCTCCAGAGGAGAAATCAATCCCACCCACCTTCCTCCAGGAGAAATCCTGCCCTCTGAAGTGTCTACATCCCACCCACCTTCCTCAGAAGGAAATCCCACCCACCTTCCACCAGGGGAAAATCCCACATGCTTAGTCACCCACCCCCTGCAGCACTTAACACACTGCTGGGGAAATCCCACCCACAGTTTACTGGGGGGAAGTCCCGTCTGTGTGGCTGAGAGAGATCCTACCTGTTCTCTGTGGTCCTATGTGACTGAGGGAAGTTCCTCCAGCCTGTCTGTGTAGTGCTTCACACAGCCTAAAGCAGCTCAGCCAACATTCTCCAGCAAAGTAAGTCAAGCACAAAAGGACAAGTACAACATGAGTCCACTGAGGTAAGCTTAAAAATGTAAAGGAGGCATAGGAGAAAAGCTACCCAATACATACATTCCTGGGATGAGGTCCAGATAGTATGGCTGGGGCCAAACCAAATCCATGGATACATATGGTAGCGAACTAAAAAGCAGCAGGGGAAATGACAAAAAAAAGAGGCATGGGTAGCAGAACAGGGCACTAACCCACCCAAGGGGGGAAGGGGGGGTTAGTGTTTAAGTCTGCACAGGGAAAGAGGGACCAGACTTCAACCAGTTCTCCAATATGTGAATGCAACATACTGGCATGAAGCAGGGACCCAATACAGACATCTGAGGGATGGCCCAAATCCCAACTATGGGGACAGCCCACCCTACCCCCAGAAAAAAATTCACTTCAGAGGACAGCACTGAACCTCAGGAAGAGCACATGTCTGATCAGAGCACACAAAAGCAAATGAAGGGATAGGGAGAGAGAGTGGAACACTTCCTGGCCCACCAAGCCCTGAGGATGATATTCCCATTCAGAGTAGCCAAAGCACAGAGAGGATCATAGGGACAGCAGTACTACGAGACACGATGTCCCTCACTGACCCAGAGGACAACACTAGAGACACAGAGTGGAACTGTGCCTGATCTGACCCAACTACACTGAGGTGAAACACTAAGGACGTGCAACAGAACAGCAAGGAGAACAGAGGAAAGAAGTGTCCAAAGAATACCAAAAATAGACTTTGGAGCCACGGTGTGGCACACCATCAGACTCAACTGGAAAGCACTCCCAAAGATCAACAAACATACCTTGAACTATTTACAGACTTTTCTTTTTTTTGTCATTGGGTATTTTTTGTTGTTGTTCTTTTGTTTTGTTTTGTTATGTTGCTTTGTTTTGCTCTATCTCATTTTTTGTGCATATTATTACCTCTGCAGGTCTATCTAGATAAGACAGGCTGGATAAACAATCTGGAGGAGAAAACAACGGGACTGATACTTCCAGGGTGACATGGGAGAGGGGGCGGTGGTGGAAAGGAAGTGGGTATTAACAAACCCAGGGACAAGGGAACAAGGAGTGATCCAAAATCGATGGTGAGGAGGGTATAGGAGCCCTGGTAAGGATTGATCAAGGGCAATCTAACCAAGAGGAATTGAATGAATGAAGCCGAGCATGATAGTGGAACACGAGGAATGTAAAAGGAAATAGAGGAAAGAACTAGGAGGCAAGTGGCATGTATAGAGGGCTAAATACAAGCATGTACATATGTAAATAGATTTATATATGATGAGGGGGAAATAGATCTATATACCTATATTCATAGGTTTAGTATTAAAGTAACAGATGGACATTGGGGCTCTACTCAAGTACTCCCTCAATGCAAGAACACTTTATTCTAGTAACCTCACATTCCATGATGCTCACCTTCCAGACATGATTGCTGAAGACAAATGGGTGCATAAGCAAATGTGGTGAAGAAACATGATAGTGCCAGGCTATCAAAAGAGTTAGCATCTGGTGTCTTACAGGCTTGAAGGTAAACAAGCGGCCATCTAGCTGAGAAGCAACAAAGCCCACATGGAAGAAGCACACCAGACGGTGAGATCACAAGGTGTCAATAGGATCAGGCATCAAAGAACAAAAAAAGCATATCATTGTGAACAAGGGGGAGTGCGGAGGGGAGATTCAAAGTCCATCTGTAGGCACTGGACATCCCCTTACAGAAGGGTTGCAGGGAGGAATCAAGCCAGTCAGGGTATAGTATAACACTGATGAAACATACAACTTTCCTCTAGTTCTTTAATGCCCCCCCCACACACACATACACACACACACTATCATTATCCCATTTCTATCTTACAAATCCGGCTAGATCAGAGGATGTACACTGGTACAGATAAGATCTGGGAACACAGGGAATCTAGGACAGATAAACCACTCAGGACCAATAATGAGAAGAGCAATACCAGGAGGGTAAGGGGAAAATGGGAGGAGAAAGGCGAATCACAATGATCTACATATAATCCCCTCCCTGTGAGAGACAACAGAAAAGTGGGTGAAGGGAGACATCGGTCAGTGTAAGACATGAAAACATAATAATAATTTATAAATTATCAAGGATTGCTGAGGGAAGTAGGGTGGGGGAAGGAGGGGAAAAAATGAGGAGCTGATACCAAGTGCTCAAGTACAAAGAAAACGTTTTGAAAGGGTGGGATGGGAAATGGAAAATAAAATCTGGTTTTTAGCCAAAAAAGAAAATGTTTTGAAAAATGATGATGGCAACAAATATACAAATGTGCTCGACACGATGGATGGATGCAGTGTGATAAGTTGTATAGGCCCCAGTAAAACGATTGTTAAAAATTAAAGAAAAGAAGCATATATCAATTGAGGTATAAAATAACAATAATAAACCTATTACATGTTAATAAAGGAAAAATTATTTTAAGAATGTGTAATTTCAAAAAGCAACTAAAGGAATGAGAAGTGTAGTGTTGTTTTATACTTGTTAAAATCTCTTTACTATTTACCATGATCTTAGCTGGGTTTTCATATCTGCTTCTGCATTTAATCTCATATGCTGTTTAGGTTGAAGTATATGACAGAAATCTGGCCCACAGAGAAATGCAGTTAGAAAAAAAATGAGTATTTTAATAATATTTCATGTCATTATAGATATTATTGCTTAATACTTCACCAAAACGGAACAATGGCCATATCTTAGTTTGTCTCAATGTAGAATGTGAAATATAATTTATATAACCTGACATTAGAATTTTTCACTGCTATATTAAAACCCATTGTCCCACTACCATTGAGTCAATTCTGACATATAGCAACCCTATGGGACAGGGTAGAAATACCGCAGTGAGTTTCCGAGGCTGTGACTCTTTCCAGAGATAGTCTCACCTTTCTCCCTCAGAGACCTGGTAGTTTTGAACTACTAACTTCGTGGTTACCAGCCCTGATTTGTAACCCACTATGCACCAGGGCTCCCTTATGATCTACTGGTTCATATTCTATACTTTAAGAAGACCTTTTCACTCAGGAATTATTTTTAATGGCATGTATTTGTAAAAATAAATATTTAACTTACTTAGATATTAAAATCTCCCAAATGTTGACTAATACATTTTATTATATAATATATAAAAATCATAAGTGGTTTTAGTCAGAAAAAAAAAGGCATTGGGAAGTTGATAGGCTCACAATAGTAAATACATTTCCAAAATAGAGATTATCACTTACAAAATCAAATTTTCTCAGGGACAGTAAATATAAAAGAGCTTC
Source organism: Tenrec ecaudatus (assembly GCF_050624435.1). Classification (NCBI taxonomy): domain Eukaryota; kingdom Metazoa; phylum Chordata; class Mammalia; order Afrosoricida; family Tenrecidae; genus Tenrec; species Tenrec ecaudatus. Next base: position 115,151,888 of record NC_134530.1, read on the forward strand.
AGAAAGTTCCTGGGAAAATCCCATTAACGTTCGTTCCGTTTTTCCATGAACTTTCTGAGGCAAGCTAGACCTGCCGGCGGCTTTCTCTGAAGTGGCAGGATTACTTTGTTTATTTCACAAACATTCCTGCCAGATATCCAAATTTCAATAGCTATAATCTGTCTATTAATTGTAGTTCAGTTAAAGAGGATCATTGAAAAAAATTTTAAAAGCAGCTAATTCAGTTTGCAAGGTTAAAATAAAATTACATATGCTTTACCCTGAGACAATAATCTTATTTTGGTATGCCTTATGCATAATTAGCTTTGAGTGAGAAAATATTTTAAATAAGTATGTACTAGAGTTCTAGTATAAGATGCCATCAACTCATTGTTTGCTTCTCCCTCCCTACAAATACAACTAAATATTCTGGGATGTGTTCATTACACAGTGAAACGATTTTGAGATCAGAAATTGGGAACTTTGGGACTTAGGGAACAATCCTGTGCTAAGTTCCCGGAGTTATCTCTTTATCTTCCATGTCTGGTATACTGCTGAACTGCGGACTGTAGAGGACTGGCTATCCAGAATCTCCCAGAGAAATAGACAAACAAACATCAACAAAACAATTATCTGTGGGCACAGGACCAGGAAAGGGGAAGTCCAACAGCGACCTACTGGGAAGCCTCATGCACCACTACACAAATAGGGCGGTCTAGTCCAACAGCTGAGCCTGCATCATCGGCCTACGGATTACACCTGGAGTTGCTAATCTCAAGGTTGCCGGTTCATGAACAGTCCAAAATCACCAGTGGCTTTGACAGAGAAAGATGAGGTTTTCTACTGTGACTGCTAAATAGTAACAATGTCAGAGACCCATAGGGGCAGATCAAAAGCTGCTACGACCTCGAGTATTAACACTCGGAAATTCCAGAAAGGAAAGAAAAAGAATGTAGGATTTTTAAAAAACTCTTGTCATTCTGCTCAATGATCTCCTGAAAGAAGAGGAGGGAGAAGAGGGTACCACCCTGGGGTTCTGAAGAACCAGGGCACCAGTCAGTCATTCCCCTTTCTCTGTCGGAGGTGAGGTCCTGAGACGTAGGAGGCAGGGCTGGAATGTGGCTATCTGGATTCAATTTGCTTCCAGGCTTTTCCAGAGCCTTTCAGCCCAACAGTCTCTGACGAAGGAAGCGAAAACCAAGGCTAAACCCACGACAGCCCCTTGGGACTTAGAGAACAAGTGTTGTTCCATCATGCTGAGTGAGCGGCAGCTCTTGAATTCAATCTTCTTAGAACAGCTGCTTGTGATTTTCTCCAGAAAGCCTATGGCAGTACATGCAGCCATTGCTGTAGCCTGGAAATCAGAACACGGGGCACATGCTTCTGTCACCACAAACTCTCCCAGCAGCCAGCAGGGCTAGTTGGAGGTGCTTCTCCTCCTGCCCTGGAGCATCCTCTTGGCTGCAGGAGAGGCGGGAGGGATCAAAAGAGAGGGCAGAAGTCAGAAACTTAGTAACCCCATGCCCATGGCCCAAGAGCACAATCTCCCCGCAATTCTCAGGGAGAGCAAGAATATATGGTCTTAAAGGTATTTGAAGAAAAACTATCTAAAAACTTCTCAAAATTCACAAGAAGACAACACTAAAAATTAAAGATTTGAAAAGCAGAGTAGACCCCAAAAAGCATAAACCCGAAGAAGAAAAGTTTGCCAACCCACTTCAAAATTACACTTGTGAAAGCTCAGGACAAAGAGGGGGGAAAACAATTTTAAAATAGCCAGACAGTGACAACACATTACCTTTAAATGAATACCAATTGAAATAACATACGATTTCTCATCTTAGAAGCCAAAAGGAAGTAGCACATTTTTCTAGTGCTGAAAGAGAAAAATTGTCATCCCTAATGAGAAGAAAAGGCATTCAGAAAACTCAGTTTGTTGCTAGCACTAATCCCTTTACCCTGAAAAAACAGGCAAAGGAAACGCACCAAAAAGAAATAAATGCTAACAGAAGCATGACCCCTCCAGGAAGGAAAATAAAAGGTGTAAATATGACTAAAAAAAGCCATTATCCTTAAAGTCATGCGTTTCATGTATCACACTTTATAGTTAAAGCAAAAGCTGTGACACCGTCTGATGAAATGGTTAGTTATGTGAGGAAAGACTTAAAACAGTCATACTTAAAAAGAGGAGTGGTTATTGTTGCTGCCGGTTGGTTGCTACCAAGTCAACTTCCACTCATGGTGAACATACAAAAGAGAACCAAACATCGCCCTTTGCTGTCCTCAGTCATTGGTATCTTGAGCCCACTATTTTGGTAATTGTGTAAAAACACCTCATTGACAATTTCCCTAAGTCTTAGCAGAAATACAACCAGAATCTTCCTTCATAGTGAGGAATGTTTAATTCACCTTGAACATGGCATTAGGAAAAGACAAACCTCTTGAAAAACAGAAAGTAAAAGAGGTAAAAGGACCTAAATGGAAGTAAGGTTTTCCAGCATCACTTGAAATGTCAACAACGGGCCATATTTGGTTGCACACGAATACGGTAGTCCCTAGAGTAGCTCTAGGAAAGGTACAAAGTGATAGAAGCATTTACATGGAACGCTGAGAATTATTTAAGGAACAGGGGGATGCATGAGAAATAGAGGGAGCTAACCAAAACAATCAAATTGAAGGCTTAATATGTAAAATTATTAATTACTTAAAGGTAGATGACCTAAACTAGTGATTCTCAACCTTCCTAATCCCTTTAACACAGTTCCTCATGTTGTGGTGAACCCCCAAATATAAAATTATTTTGTTGCTACTTCATAACTATAATTTTGCTGCTGTTATGATTCAGGCAACCCCTGTGAAAGGATCGGTCGACTCCCAAAGGGGTTGAGACCCACAGGTTGAGAACCGCTGACTAAACCAAAAGAACAAACCCATTGATATCAAGTCGATTCCAACACACAGTAACATACAGGGTTTCCAAGATGGTAAGTCTTTATAGAAGGAGGCAAGCTCATCTTTCTCCCACAGTATAGCTGGTGGGTTTGAACTGCTGACCTCATAGTTAGAAACAAATGAGCTAAGCCCATCAATAAAAGACGGAGATCCTGCTACTCTGTACTCAGTGCCAGTGAGTCAATTCTAACTCATAGAGACTCTACAGGACAGAATAGAACTGCCCCAAAGGTTTCTAAGACTATAACCTTTTGTGGGAGTAGAAAGCTTCATCTTTCACCTGGGGGAGTGGCTAGTGGTTTCAAACTGCTGACCTTGCAGTTAGCAAACCAATCCTTAAACAACTAGGCCACACAGGCTCCATATGAAGACAGAGATCGAGTGAATGGATTAAAAGGCAAAGCTACAGTCTACAAAACATTTATTTCAAACAATCAAGTTGAAAATAAGGGAGCCGAAGTGGATAGTGATTATGAGCTCGGGTGCTAACCAGAAGGCCAGCACTTTGAACCCACAGGAGTAAGATGTGGCAGTCTGCTTCCACAGATTTGCAGCCTTGGAAACCTCTGGGGCAGTTCTCTGACCTAAAGTTTCCATAAGAGTCAAAATCAATTTGATCGAAACAGTGGTTGTTTTGTTGTTTGGCAAGTTGAAAATAAAAAGATGGGGGCGGGGAGGAATAACATGAATGTATTAATTTTAAAGAGCAGAAGTAGCTGTATTATTACCAGAAAAATCAGATTCAGAATAAAGAAAATTAGTATAGATAAAGAGGGTCATTTAAATTTATACAAAGTTTATTCCATTCAAAAGGTACAGCAAAACACATGCAGCAAAACTAGTAGATATGAAAGAGAAAAATTTACAATTATAGTTGAATATTTCAAATTATTCTTCTCAGCAATTAATAAAACTACTAGACAGAAAATCTACAAAGACACAAAAGAATTGAAAAATACTGCCAATGGAAAAGATCTACTCAGTATTAGAAAACAAATATACACAATTAAATATATAGACTTTCAACTACCCATGAAACATTCATCACAGAGGCCATAACATAGATTATTAACATATTTTTACAAATATAAAAGGATGGAAATCTTTCAGCATACATTCTCTGATCATAACAGAATAGAACTAGAAATCAACAGCAAAAAGACAGCAACAACGTCTCCGCACATTAAAACTTTAAACTACACACTTCAAAGTGGTCCATGAGCCAAAAGAGAAGTCTCAAAGGATGTCCAGTTTTATGACCCATATGCCACTGCTCCTTGCCCTTCATAACCCATGGCAAATATTGTTAAATAATAAGGGTGCATGTCTACTAAATGCAAATTGAGCCTTAGAACACTCAATAATGCGTGCCCCAAAGCCACTAGCAACCAATAAAAATTGGCACTGAAGACAAAATTTCATAGAAATCTTTATTTTAATTAAGGTCAATCCTCTTCAATTTTGCATAAGGATCTGGTCTCTGGAACCTAGTCATGTTGCTAAATATGGAGTGATTGTACTATACTCTTCCAGAAAATATGGCAATCACTCTCATATTACCAGGACATGAACAGTTACAAGAAGGGAAGCGAATCTCCTGGACTATTAGGTAACTTTACTTGAAGATCTAAGTATGTGCATAGATATAGCTGAGTACATTTGCTTAATTTTCTTCTCAGTATCAGTCATATTTTAGCATCTCCATGGCATCCTATATTTATATTACTGTGATTCCTTATGGGTTCTAAAAATAAAATTCACAGATTTGCTCTCAAGAACATTATGGAAATAAACATGCCATACTATAACTAAAGAATATATTTAAGTCTTTACTTTTGTCAAGGATAAAAATAACTCACTGGCTCACTTGCTCTCTCCCTGCTCCTTTACTCCTCCTTCCCTCCCTCATTATTTATCCAAGATATATTTGTAAAAGAAAAACACCTCTTACTCCAAAAAGGACAATACTATGACAGATGGAGCATTAAACTTTTCTTTCTGCCAAAAATGTTCACTTGACACTGGCTTTTGGCAAGGGAAAAAGCTTTTCCACATATGCACAATTTCCTCATTTCTCTATTATCTACTATACCCTACTTTTTAAGCACATCCTTTCAAATATGCTTAAGATTTTGTGGCAAATATACATACCACATAAGCACATAGTTGAAGAACATAATATTTTTCCTGAGATATTTTAAATTAAATACCAAACACCTAAAATAAACTACATTTTTCCAAAAGCATAGCCGATTTACAAATAATATAGTAAGAATAACAACTTTGTGATCATATGCCAACACTCTCTGCCCTCCATTACCCATAGCAGATACTGCTAAACAATCAAGGCACAGAAGTCTAATAAATGCAAACTTAACCTTAGGATACTCAACAATGCATGCAACAAAGCCATGGAATTGGCACAAAAGATAAACTTTCATAACTTTTTTAATGAAGAAAAAAGATACAACACAAAAATACAAAATTTAATATAAATTAAGTATTGAAAAAGATAAAATGTTGTTTTGGGGCGCCCTCGGGTTAATGTTTAACTCCTATCACAACCATGTGACAGAGGATAACTTCCCTATAAGGTTTCCTGGACTGTAATCATTATGATAGAGCACCAGATCACTTTCCTATGAAATCACCCAGTGTGATGCCCAGCAGGCTCCTTAAAAAGATGTAATATATACTTACATAATACCTAGATTTGAGATGTCATTTTGTCATAATTGATATACTTTTATGCATATATTTCTTTGGAGAGTTTGCAAATAACACCTGTTTTAATATCAAGGATATAATAAACAGTTTTTAATTGAATATATGGAGTTGACACTAAAATTAAAATCCTCCACCATCCCAAGAATTTCATTATAGGAGAAAAGTTATAGTAAAAATGCTTGGTAGCATAAAACTTAGGCTGTTTAATAGTTTACAGTTCCAAAAATGTTCCCATGAAAAATATATTACTTGATCTTCAAAACCCTGAAGCAATAGGACTGTTGTGTTTGTAATTCCCAAGTAAGGATCAGAGGTTTCCGGGTGTTTTGTGAGATTCCAGGCTAATTCCTGGCACCAGTATTACTAAGGGCTCCATGAAACACCAGTGTGGACTTCTTGAAAACATCCAAGTTAAGAACTGTGATTTTTAAATACCTTTAACATTTTTATAAATAATGGCATATAGAATAGTTGCCATTTTGGGAGAGGTGAGAAATGCTTCCCTGAGTTCTCAATGATTATTTTCTTTTACTGACTTTGAAAAATATAAGCACAAAGCTAAGACTTTTGAAAATTCACATGTAACTTCAAGTCTGTCATGGAAGATGTCATTTGCCACCAAAAGCACCCTTTCAAGTAGCCTAAGGTTTCATACATATATCTTTAACTTCACTGCAAAGTTGGGGATGACAACTATTTTCTTTTTAAAAAAATGATGTCAGAATATGTCTGTATTTCACAATTTTTAACCTCAACTCACTGTCCATATTTTAATCGGAACAAGGAAGCATTTTTTTTTTATAGAAACGGGCTACTGCCGTCTTATTGACTTGTCAGCAGTACCAGTGGAGGCTCTGGGAAACAGTGGACAAGAGACACAGAAATGGTCACAATGACATTCTGTCAAATGTTCCATTGACTTGGTTAAGCAGAAAGACAAAATAAAGGACTTTAGAGGGAGGGTCCGGTAGAGAGGGGAACCGATTACAGGGATCTACAGATAACCTCCTCCCTGGGGGACAGGCAACAGGAAAATGGGTGAAGGGAGACGTCGGACAGTGTAAGATATGACAAAATAATAATTTATAAATTATCAAGGGTTCATGAGGGAGGGGGGATGAGGAGATGATGCCAGGTCTTACGTGGAGAGCAAATGTTTCGAAAACGATGAGGGTAACGAATGTTGAGGTAGTGAGTTTATTGTGCCAACCTGGCTGATAAACACATGTGGGATTAATTAAAGGGCCGAGAGATAAATGGCTCAGCAAGCCTTGCCTTTCTTGTCTCTTGCTCTTTGATCACTGGACCAGTGTGCAGCTGCCAAGCTTGTTCTGTGCCTCAATTTGCAAGCTACACTACCTGTGGGACTCTGTCACTATAATTTGAGGTTCCTTCAAGACCTGCTTCGCCATACCATTGGAATTTACATTTTGAGCTGGGGACTGTTGGACCCTGACATCTGGCTGACGGTTGGTGACCTGCCTTGCTGTTTGCTGCGAGTGCCTGGATAGCCTGAATTGTTCTACAGAGGACTACCTGGTGGCCCTCAAGACTTGAGTGAGTTGCACTGAGTGAGTTGCACTGAGCCATTTGTACTGCTTTATAATTTAATTAACTGTTTATTTCTTATGTTATATATCTATCTGTATAAATATATATAAAATTATTAGCATTCCAGTTTTGTTTCTCTAGAGAACCCTGTTTAATACAAATGTACAAATGCGCTTTATACAATTGATGTATGTATGGATTATGATAAGAGTTGAATGAGCCCCCAATAAAATAAAATTTTTTAAAAAGAAAAGAAAACCAAAATCCTCAGAACTGGATTGATACATAAGATCATGATAAAAGGGAGAAAGGGAAAAATTAACTAAAATAAAAGGAGTAATTCAACATGGGTGTGGCTTGAATAAGGGTGGAACGTGACTCCCCCCATTTTATAATGCTATGACTTAAGATACCACCTACCTTAATCATGCCTCATTAACATACAGAGGTTAAAATTTATAATTCATGTCACAAATAATCTGATAATTCCATCAGATTAAAAAATGGAGGAATACCTCACAATACTTGACCTCATCAAGTTAACATATATTTGAAGGAGGACACAACTCATTCCATAACAAGAAAGGTTATTCAAGAAAGGTTGATGATATTTTACTGAGGATTTTCAAAATTAAGATGAAATATATTATGATAAATTAAAAATGAATATTACAATCCACAGAGTAACTACTGACAGGAGATGGGAATAGATAGATAGATAGATAGATAGATAGATAGATAGATAGATAGATAGATAGATAGATAGATAGATAAATGGCTTAGGGAACTTGGGTTCTAAACAACAATTTAAAAGAATAAGCCATGTGACTAGCTAAGCACATCCAACAGTAGACCATCTCATCAGTTTCAAAGTGAAGGCGTTCTCAGAGACCTCTGGGTCAACCTTAGAGCAGACCCGAGGGCCACATGACCACTTAACTCGAAGTCTTCAGAAGAGTCCAAGGAACACAGGGCAACCAGTAACATGCAAGTAAAAAGTTAAAGAAAAAGAGGAGAATGCATTACTCGCTTTCCCAGAACCTAAATCCTAACTCGTTGCCTTAGTCCACTATTATTCTGTGTACTGTGTGCAAAAGTATACTATGGGCAGATACATGTCAACTAAAACTAAAGGAATAAAGGTTTACAGTGTAATACATAAGCTCATCTACTCAAATAGAATACTTTCTTACTGCAATTAAAAATAACCCTGGGGAAACCATTTGCTAAGCCCACTTCAGCAAGTAATGCCTGAGAGAACTGGAAACAGATGCACCATTTTCTAAGAGCTTAAGAAAACTGTTTTTAATAATAGGTCCTAACTATGCAATGGACAAAGTCTGCACAAAATAATCTGTCTCCCCCTACATTCAGCTTCCACCTGTATTCTTTCTGTTAGGACCTGAAACAGCGGGAGTTTCCTTTTGGTTTCTAACTTGGTGATTTTATGGCTTCTTTGGTGTCATCTTTGAAGAACCTGCCTCTATCTCCCTGGGCTAGCCCTCGGAGGCATTTAATGACCTCCTCGTCTCCAGGACATTCCCAGGGTCCCCCTGGACCCAAAAGAGGAAGGCAGGACCAGGGAACAGCCAAGTGCAGTACCTTGACGCTCAAGTCAGAGTCCTGGGCAAAGTCTGGGTCCAACTCTGGGTCTGTGCCTTTCACAATAAAGTAGCACCATATGTTTCTACAACCGAACATGTGAGGGTCTGCTCTGCGAGGGCCATTTCTTCTGCTTAGGGCCGCCTGGAAGGGGGCCAACGGAATGTTGGGAATTTATGGGTCTCTTGTCCACTTTTTTCAAAGTTTGTCTCTGGCAGTTGCCAAGGGACTGTCTCACACACCTTCTCCTTAGAATTTCTTCGGAGAACTGGATGAAGACCCCCAAGTCCCTGCCTTCATCTACCTGATAGCTGACAGCAATGCCTGAATTATCAGGGTAGTGGCTGGCATTGGAGGCATGGGAGTCTGATACAGAAATCAGAGGGAACAGAACTGTGGGGTGACAAGTAAGGATGGGGTTGTAGAGCTGAGGCCCATAAATACAACATTAAGATTAGAAAGAGGTCTACTCCCCATGCTTCATCTCTAACTATAAACTCTTGGTCACCCCCACCAGACCTGTTGGCCACAGCTGACTACACTTCCTCCTTCCTCCCAACCCCATGGATTTGGCTAGTCTTTCTTCTCAAAAGAAAAGACTGCCTGGAAAGATATATTAACATGCAAATATTTTACACTTAAGTAAATGACCTAAAGAGGACAAAAATGTAGAACTCAGTAAATATGGACTTGGGACAAGGTTTATAGAGCAGAGCACATGAGGAAAGCCTGTCCAGGGTAATTTGTCCTTCAGAGAAATCTACAGTAGTTCTCTATAAGTACCAAACCAGATCCGCTCCCTGATACTCAAGGTCTTCCCTAACACCGTGTCACTATGTATCCAATTGGCACATGAGTACCTCTCAGCTAAATTTTGTCTGTTTTTTTTTCATTACCTATCAAAATCCTTGCCCCATCTCGGAGAATGATTCGATTTACGTCCATCCATGACAACTTTCCTGAAGTTCACACTATTGCAGCTACTAGTACGTCTCCTTGATTTTAAGGCCTTGTCCACAGCACTTAAGTCTGCACCATCTTTTTTCTGTTATGAAGCCAATTCTAAGCTATCTTGCTAATTACTCAATGTGTAAATAAATACCTCTTCAGCTAGACTACTTGGACTCAGGAACTGAGATATTCTGCAGGCAGTTATAATTTGGCATATAGAGGAAGTACAATTCAATAGCCAGGTTGTTATTATATCCATACTCCCAGGGTTGCTATCTAAGTAAAATATAGTTTATAGCCTCTGCTATAAAATGCTGTCCTTCATCACATGTGTTTTCCTTAGGGGGTAAAAGGAAGGGCGTGGTGCTGTATTTTTGCTTTTTCACTCAAACCAGTTCTGCTACCCCTTTAGGGAGGAAGCAGATGATATTTCATGATGCCTCATAAGGGGTAGAATATAGTCTATTGCCATGTAAAGTACAAAAAGAAGTGACCTCCGAGAAATCAATGTTAAGACTCATCACAGGACCCTACTTATCGTATAAGTACAAATATAAGTGTGTACCTCCATTTTGTCCTTCTGGAGGCAGTGGCTTTTAGCCTATCAATATCCCCATTAGCTTAAAAGACTTCTCCCGTGCAAATGGTTCAATATTTTAGAAATGATAGGCCAAGATGCCTATGCTCCTGTAAGCCATCAAATACTACTCCAGTCCTCAGAGATAATGAGCATCTTTAAAACAGCAACCACCTCCTGAAACAGCAACGCGAGTTGTGGATGTTAAGAGAGAATCCATAAATCAAAAGGTCAAACAAGTCAAAGGGTCTCCCAAGGAACAAAGCAGGAGCTACCATCCCTTACTTTTGAGGCAGGCACACATGAGGTCAACGGAATTGTTGGCTCTGGAGGGCAGGATAAAACAAATCAATTCACTTTCCCATTGTCCCGAACTATATTTAGCCTCAACCCACCAAAGTTTTAAAATAAGACTGGTAGCATCTAAGACTCAGTGTCGTCCACATTTCACCACTTAAGATCTGTGACATCTTGAACCTTCTCTGTATTTCAATTCCTTCGCCTGCACACATGGATTTGCCTTTTGCTGTGTCAAACTGCAGTTGTTATGATTCAAATGACCATGTCTGAGACTGTTTGTCACCCTGTCATGAGATGTGTTTTAGTCACACAGCCTATGAAAATGGTTTACAATGCAGTAATTATTCTGACTGCAATGTTCCCCTAAAATGTTAAAAATAGAAGATTCATTTTTACTATACAAGTTTCTCAAACACATGAACATCCACAATATACTATTACCAAGAATGCATTGTATGTGTTCGTTATGACCTAACTCTCACGTTGTAATGACCAGATATTATTTTTTGACATACATTGTCCACTGCTAACCACAAGGCTGGTGGTTCAAATTCACCAGCCGCTCCATCAATTCAAAATGAAGCTGTCTGCTTCCATAAATATTTACTTACTCAGAAACCCTATACATGATTGCAGTAGATTTGGATTTTTCTAAGAAAAGAGATTTTTATGATTCAAATACTGTTCTTACTTTCATACTAAAAGAGCATTTGATCCAATTTTTCAATTTTTTATTACTTTAGATTTATTTACTCTTTTTTCAAATCATTTTATTGGGGGCTCATACAGCTCTTATCGCAATCCATATGTACATCCATTGTGTCAAGCACATTTGTACATTTGTTGCCATCATCATTTTCAATAGATTTATTTACTCTTATGAAAATAAATTATATAACTAATATGTAGACCATGTTGGACACACTATTCATCACCGCAGTACAAGACATACGGGCTTTGTAATCAGGAAGAACTGTATTCAAAATCCGATTCTGTGACCTTGTGCACGTAATTTAACATCTCTGTACCTACTGTACAATTTGGTTCAATATGATGAACGAGATATATTAAAGTAAATGATTTAACGAGACTATATTAAAGTAAATAGTAGGGTCTGAAAATATTATTTCCTAACTTCCCTTAAATCTTTCCCACCTATGACAGGCCCAAACGGATCCCCTAACGTGGACAAAGCACCTCTCACATCCATTCGTGGAAGGGGTGCTGTGGGATGTCAAATAACGCGGACGCCAGCATGCACTAGCGTATGTGGAGCAAGAAGTGGAGCTGCTGACAAGGGCCCTGGACTTCACAGGCAAGTGAGAGACACTAACCTGACACTTTGAAGGGCGTAACGTACACTCAGGAAGGTTTGTACCAAGAGGGTGAGTGAAGGACGCACGGGATTACAGAACAAGCCAGTAGGGAGTCTGCCGGTCACCCCACCCAACACTCGTGCAGAGCCTAGAAACTGAGGAAAGAGCTCGCTGACCTCGTTCGCCGCGCCCCCTCCCCCTCCCCCTGCCCAACCTCTCGGGCGCGCGAATGGTGCTGAATCATTAGCACCAACTGCACAACTCCTCGTGCTGCTCCCCCCGGGGACGCTGTCCCCACGCAGTGGCGCCCTGAGCGCCCGGTGGGATCCAGGTACCTGGGGCGTGTGGAGCGTGAAAGGGGGTCGGGGAGGAATGGGGCAATGGTACTCACCAGGGGTGAGGTAAGCCCAGCCCCGGTCTTCGCTCCCAGGTGCGGGCGGCGCCTCGGTGGTCTCCGAGCTGGCCCGCTCCCTGCGGCTGCGGCCCCCGGGACGCACCGGCTGCGCGGGTGGTCCGGTGCTCCCGTCCGCCCGCTAGCCACCCGCGGCAGCCACGGCTCCGGGCTCCGGCAGTCGCCCCGGAGCAGCTGGAGCAGCTGGCGCTGCCGACCGGGTGCCGGCTACCGGCGGGCCAGACCATTCGCGGGCTGCGGACGGGGGTGCGCGGCGCGGGGTGAGGAGCGGAGCCGGGGCGCCTGGGCCGGCGGCGGTTGGGAGGCACCATGGAGTAGGGGGGATTTTCTGCACGAGTCGCCCCGGGGGGCTGGGGCCGGGAGGGTCCAACCCAGGATCCAGGGATTGTGCGCACCCCTCACTCACCGCGGCCCTTTAGCTTTTCTGGGCACCGCTCCTCCCCCCCCCCATTTGGCGTGGTCGCGCTCGGACTCCTTTAGAACGGGCAAACAGAGGACCTAGCAACGGGCGCGCCTGGGCGGGTCCCCTCCTGGGAGACACCGCCACCTCCGGGTCCACCTGCAGGCCCTGACCCCTAACCCTGCGCATCTTGCTCCCAAACCCAGCGGAGCATCTTGAGCGGCCAGGCGCCGTAGCGCTCTGGTCGCAGCATCTTTCTGAAGCAAAGAATAGAAAGGTATCCGTGGGCCAGCGGGAAAGTTAGAGAATAAAATCGGGTGGGCCCCCAGCCTGTGGTGCTTTGTCACTGTGGTCTGTCCTAAATCACAGCGACTGCTACATAAACGTTGAACCCAGGGCAGCTCGGAAATAGAAACTTTGGGTGGAGTTTTAATATCTGTCTATAAAACATGACTAAAGAGATTCAAGTATATTTGCCGTCCATTGTTCCCCATTTTTAAGAGATTCATGCTTTGGGGATGGAGAAGGAGCCATGCCCATATATGGAATGAACTGTATAAAACTGGGAGAAGGCTCCTCCTGTGGTATTTCTTGGGCTCTTGTGAAATCGTTTTATGGCGCAGGCCCCTCTCCCGGCCAGGCTTACTCCGGTTCCCTTGGGCCCATGGTGGAGATCATGGACAAGTGCATAAGTTTTTCTTATTTAAAAAAAGCCAAGAACGAACAGAGTTGACAACTACCTATGGAATATAATTTAAGGGTGTTAAAAGGGGGGGGGGTGCCAAATACATCATGAGCAATATAAAATTCCATAATTAAAAGATATTTTCTCTGGATTAAAGCTTTGCCCTCTTTTGAGTAAATTAACATAAATTGGGCCAAACATTGTACTGTTTCCAGCTGTATCCCCTCATTTACTCTTCTCAAAAGTCGTGTGAGGTTAGTAAGTTGCTCCGATTTTAAAATGAAGAAATTGGGCTTGGAGAATTTGTGGTACTGGGTCAACGTGTCAGAGACGGGAAGTAGCAGAGCAGGCATTGCAACTTCGTGGGTTGTCCTTGAGCTGTGCCACTAGAACACCTCTGAATCAAGTGCAGTCACGGTCACGATTGGGCGCCTGCCTGTCCTCCCTTTGTGGAAACCAGGTTCCAGGAGGGGGCACTTACCATAGGTATCACATTGAGGTAGGAACAGGGACTAGAAAGAGAAAGAAAGGCTGGTTCATACCCAGGGGTGGCCAGGGAAGCATCAGGCTCAAAACGCAACTCAAGGCCAAGTGAGGGTCAAGAAAGATTCTGCGTTAGTCATTTATTGATATTTTTTTACACTACAATTCTTCCAGACCAGATGAAAAGGGCAAGGTTTTTTTTTAATGGACACAATGACACAAATCCTCAAAGACCTTACTACAATCTAATAAACACCAACAACTGGTAATAACTCTCATCTCAAGAAAGCTTGTTGCAACAACAGGAATAAAATCAAATGGCTAACACATTGTCTGTGGTTCTGATTGTATTAGCTGTTGGCGTTGATGTTCTCACGTCAGTAGCAGAGCCAGAGGAATCCCCAGAGCTCCATGTTGCCACGGGGGAGCCCGAACACTCCCTCCCTAATGAAGTCAGGCAGCTGGGACCCAGGGCCAGCATGGCTGCAGAAATGTGCGATTCTTTTCTCTGCGAAAAATGGTGATCTTGCTTCCAAAGCGGGTCACAACAGAAGCAAAGCCGGAGTATATGAGATACTGTGGCAAATGAGGACACTGTCAGAAGGTGTCCTGGAGGAGTGGGATATATGTAATGATGGTAAAGGTCTTGATTGTCATTGGAGACCAAACTAAAATCTGATCATTTAGAGACCTGGTAGGTTGGTGTCCTCTTGGCCGTATATGAAAGTGGATGGTCTTTGGAGCATACGTTTCAGAATGAAGAGGGAAGGGGAATTCTCGTACTAAGTGTCTTGGAAACTATCGAATGGAGCTCAGAAGCTGGTGCGGCATCTGTATTTCTCTGCTCTCTACCCAGAGCCCTCCAGGATTGTTAAAACCTTTGGAGAAAAGAATTTAACAATTTGTGCCAGAAACTGAGAAATCATTTTCACAAATGACTTGGTGACAAGATACAAGCACAGAACTGAAGAGAGGGCCTTACACCTCCACACAGCTTTCCCACCAATAACGAACTGCTTTGCCCAGAGGGCTTATTCTCAGGAAGGGCACTCGTGGTCCATGCAGGTCCCAATCACTGACTAGTGCCCAGAGCAGGAAAGCAACAGTGTGATTCTTCCTGAGTATCTTAGAGATACTGTGAAGGATTTCCTCTTAGACAGGAAGGAGATTATGTGAAGAAGATGATTGTGCAATATAAGAGCTTTCATTATTTAAGCATTATAATTAAAGCAAATTAATTTGTATTCAAAACCAGCAGAACCTGGGAGCTTTCAAATGTTATTGCTGTTAAAAAAAGAGATACTTTATGCTATGACAAAACTGCAATGTAGGCCACACAAGATTGAAGTTTGATTCAAAAATATTTAGATTGTATTATTTATATTTTATAGTGGGTATATGAGGTACTGATTTCCGTAGCATGCAACAGTGGGCTCAACATGGGAATAGCTGTGAAGAAGGTGCAGGACCAGGCAGTCTTGTGCTGTGCAAAAGGTTGCTACGGGTAGGAGCCAGCTCAATGTCCTCTAACAACGACTAGGTTTTGTCTCCGTGCCAAGGCATATGATGACTGACATGAACGTCCCAAGTTACTCATATTGAGAACAGTGTTGTGAGGAGGATATTTCTTAGTGTTATTTCTATGTGTTTGCTTTTAGCTAACACTTTTAAAACCAAACCAAACTCTGTTGTCATCAAGTCCGTCTGACTGTCTACCTCGCAGCAGCTGGTGGTTTTGAACTGCTGACGTAGTGGTTAGCGCCCCAATGCATATTAAAATCCTTAATGGGTTTTAATTCAGTATTGTTATTATATTGAGTAACCACTATCATCATCCCCATTTTAAAGATGAAGAAACAAAAGTATAGCATTGCATTCATCCACACAAGAACAGTTAGGAAGAAGCAAAGCCGGCTCTCAAACGGACCCATCCTGTGCAGCGCTCTCTGTGCTGCTGTGGCTCTCTGCTGCACAGAGCAAAGTGGCCCTTTGGACGTTTCTCTCTAGTAGAAAATCAATTATTTATCTCACAAAATCCATTTACAACTCTCATTCCTAAAAGCACCCGAGTCATCCTTCACAAAAGGAATGTAAGTAATACCCCTCCCAGTTTCCAGTGGACACTCTTTTCTAGACGTCTGTGTTCAGAAGAGAGATCCTGAAGGAAGTGATCATTCAAGCAGAAATTCTTAGGACAAATTCTGATGGCAAGTTCTCTTGGGTGAGACCTGAGACTCTTTAGTGTTAGGGACATGTGACTTTCGTGCTCAGTCAAGGCTGGGCCACTGATATTCAGGACAAAAACAATGTGAGACTCTGGATAATGTTGCTCCTTCGGAGAAGAAAATAAAGACTTGCATTTAAAGATTTCTAAATATAATTTTAAGCTTATGACACATAAATATATTTATTGAATTATTTAAATTTTTCTCAGTGTTACTTTGATAACTCTCAAGAAATCTTAAAAACAACAAGAACGACGACAAAACCAAGTTAAAGTCTCTCAAGTTCATTCCAAACCCACTGCCATCAAGCCATTCCACGTCAGAGTGTCCTACCCGTCGGAGTTGAAGAGTCCTGTGGGGATTCTGAGACTGCACCCGCCAAGATGAAGCAGACTGCCACATCTCTCCCTTGCTGAGAAGCTGCAGCGTTTGAGCCAATGATAGCTTGCCTGTCACTTAATCACTGTGTCACCAGGGTTCCGTAACACGCTATATTCATTCACAGTTACAGTGACTCGCTGCCAAAGGGGAGGTTCTGATTCAGAGCGGCCTGGATAGGTTTCCGAGGGTTTCTGAAAGTTCACGGCGCAGACAGTCTCATCTTTCTCCTGCAGTATGCCTCGTGGGTTTGAACATCTCACTTTGCGGTTAGCAGCCCAACCCTTACCTGACAGCGCCCCAGGACGCCTTCACTGTTCCTACTAACTGCGCATCATTGGACCTTGCAAGTTCTCCATTACTGTATAACTTTGTGTAGGAAAATAGTCTGACTCACGCAAATATTCCAGTTCACATTCATTTGGTAAGCACTGCCTTTTTGACCTTGTTATCCCATAAGAATGTAATAGACTTTTCTATTTGTATTTCATTTTCAGGTTTCCAATAATATTTTTATAGCTTTGTTTATGGATGTTCCATAAGCTTCTTACTAAATGAATGCCAAATTATTTTATAGCATTTGTCTTCTCAATGAAATCATTTTCCTCTTTCTTTTCTAAGTGTTTTCGCCCGACTGGAGAGAGAGGAGATAAGATCTGCCACTTGTTTTGTATTCATACAAGGTTCCAGATGCTCCTATTAATTTTGCTTATTTGGTGTCTTGTTTTATGAGAGTCTTCTGGGCTTTTTAAGAAAATAGGCATATTGTCAACATCAGGAACCTTATTTATTTTTCCATTGTTCATACCAGCTATTTTGTTTACATTTGCTCGAATCACTAGCAGTGATGTCTGTGTAATTCCAAAATTTAAGAATTTCTGTCATTTAGGATATTTGCTAGTAGGCTTTCTCTACTATGTAAGTAATTTACTTCTGTTCATATTTTGCTTAGTTTCCCTTGATATTAATTACTTTGATTTTAATGCCTTTTGGCATCTATTGATAAGTGTTGTTTTTCCTTTAATTTTTAATGTAATCAATATGAAGCTAGACTTCCTGGTATTGAACTGCCCTTTCATTCCTCTAAGAAAGTCTGCTTGACTGTGGTGTATTACTCTTTTAATTAATTCTTCCATAATTTTCCCTAATAGATTATTCTAATTTCTTTACAGCTGTTATTTGTCAAATTAACTAGGAGAACTTTCCACCTTTTCTAAACCATACAAGAGTTAAATGATATTTGACATATCTAACCATTCTCTAAGGGTTAGATTAAAATATGAGCCGTGACTCCATGTGCTGTCTTTTTCAATAGTGCACCGTTAATCACCTGACCTGTCTCTTCTGTAGTAATTGGTCTGTATTATTCAAGTTCTCGTTTCTTCTCAAGCCAGTGGCAATCATGGATACTTTCCCAGGAAAGGCATATTTATTCATTCATTTTTTACCACACTGTTGCTGCAGTGTTCTCTTTAATGACTTAGAATTCCTACCCTGCCTTCCTCTGTTGTGCTTTCAGTCTGTTTGCCTTAGCGGGTTCACAGGGTCTCACCTCCTTTTTGGGTCTTTTTAAAGAACCCAACTTTTCATTATTCTTTTCTTATTTCAGTTATTCCCATTATAAATTTCTTTATCCAGACATATTTTCTTTTGTTTTCATGCTGTTGTGGTTCAATTTATTACAGTGAGAACTTCATGTCATAATGTTTACTTTTCTACCTCATAATTACAGGTAACACATTTTCCTCTGAATTGTTGTGCTATCCCATTGCTTTGGTGTAAACTGTTTGCTTTTCTCGGGTTTCTGAGCACCTCCAATGTCTCTCCTTTTATTTCTTCTTCCACAAAAGATAACTCACTCACTGTGTGCTTTTTTTGTCATTATCTTTATTGGATTGTACAGAAAAGGTATAATATCTACTACTTTGAACTTCTAATGAACATTTCTGTAAAAGTTCTATAGAAAATATATCTATACAGACAGACTCATTTCAAGTCATAAAATTTTCTATATTAATATTTAATGTTTTAAATCAAATATTTTATATTATTTATTGGCTCTATATTCTCTGCATAGGCTTGCAGGGGGTGTTTTCTATTGAACTATATCAATTTGGTAAGAAATATGTTGAAACATATCCACTTTAATTGTATTTTATCATATTTAAATTTCTAATAAATTAAAATATCCTCTTGAAGTTCTAAAAATTTAATTTTTAAATTGCTTTTATTATAAACAGGTTTGTAACTTTAAGGTCTTTCTTTAAAATAATACTTTTTTGTGTTTTTAAGTGAAAGTTTGTCCTGAAAATTGGGTACTGCTTTAACAATTTCTATACAAACATTCCTGTGCCATTGCTTACAACTTTTAAAATGTGCGGCATTCTCATTATTTCCATGATTTTTGTTTTTTTCCATTGATCTAGCTTTCCCACCCCTCCTTCCTTTATCATAATTTTTATTACATATTGACTGTTTTGTCTCAGATAGCTGATTGTTTAAGGAACCACATTACTCATGGATATTATGGTTTCATGTATAAGCCAATCTATTATTTGGTTGAAAGGTGACCTGCCAATGAAGTAATGAAAGCTCTTCCTTAAATAATGTGCATTTAATAATTTCATAATCTGTCCTTGCCCTATTTAGTGATTTTAACCTCACACACCCTCCTTGACTTAATACATATTGCTCTGAGTACATCCTGCCACTGGAGTTGTAGCTTACGTGTGCACAGGTTCGGAGGTTTGCTTGTTTTAAGTGGTGGAGTGGTTCAGAGTTAGGCTGCTAACAAGTTGAGAAAGAATAGGGTTTCTCGTCCCTCAAAGAGTCACCGTTCTGGAAACCCAACGGGTCACTAGGAGTCGTGTCTCCTTCACGGTCATGAGTTTGGGCTTTTGTTTTCCGGGTCAACTGCGCCTCTGAGATCACTAGACGGCTGCGGACAAGCTTGCTCAGTAACGCACCTGCCTTATTTTGTTATGATGCCCTCAAAAAAGGGGAAAATCAAAACAGTGGTTTGAAAGAGAATTGACTGGGCCAATTAAATTCCAAGCAGAGAGGTCAGAACCTAAAGAAGTAATCTGGATAGCGTCCCTCTAAGGACCCAAGAACGTATTAGTAAGAAGTTTGGGGGGAAATGAAAATGGCATGAGTGAGAAAAAGGCTAGGAAGTTTGCACTGAGGATTTTTTTTCCCATCATGATAATGCACCTGCCCATTCATTAAGACCAGCAAGGCCTAATCTTGCACCTTCAGCCTGACTTTTGTTACCCAAACTCAAAGAACATTGAAAAGTAACTGGATCTGAGTCTCAGAACCAAGGGTCCTCAAACTTTTTAAACAGGGGGCCCATTCACTGTCCCTCAGACCGTTGGAGGGCCAGACTAGTTTTTTTGAAAAAAACTATGAACAAATTCCTATGCATACTGGACGAGTTGACTGCTAAGCAGGACAGGCAGGCAGCTGAGGCACAAACACCCAACAGGCATGATACATGTCCTCGGCGGGCCATATGTGGCCCGTGGGCCGTTGTTTGAGAATCCCTGCTTGACATGGTGTAAATCGAAGAGCACGAAATTATTTTGGGAAGCACTAGAGAGATGGAATTTGCATCTTCAGCAGTGCATAGCGCTAGAGGAGGATATGTTGAGAAAGACTAGTTTTACACTTTGATAATTTTTGTTTGATAAATGTTTCTATGACTTTTGTAGCAATACTGTTTCACTGCCCTTTTATGGTCTCTATTGATGGCTGCTGTACATAGGGTAGTTCTGTCTCAGAACCAACTCGATGGCACTTAACACTGATGTCTGTCCTTTATGCATTTTCTCGTTGGTGTTCTTCTTTTACATTCAAACTCTTTTGATACCTTATTATTTAAAGTATTTTGAAAAGAGCACAAATCCGCACTTATCTTTTTTTTTTAAACATTTTATTAGGGGTTCATACAACTCTTATCACAGTCCATACATATACATACATCAATTGTATAAAGCACATCTGTACATTCTTTGCCCTAATCATTTTCTTTTCTTTCTTTATTTTTTTTCCCCTTTTCTTTTTTTACATTTTATTAGGGACTCATACAACTCTTATCACAATCCATACATATACATACATCAATTGTATAAAGCACATCCATACATTCCCTGCCCCAATCATTCTCAAAGCATTTGCTCTCCACTTAAGCCCTTTGCATCAGGTCCTCTTTTTTTTCCCCCTCCCTCCCCGCTCCCCCCTCCCTCATGTGCCCTTTGTAATTTACACATCGTTATTTTGTCATATCTTGCTCTATCCGGAGTCTCCCTTCCCCGCCTTCTCTGCCATCCCTCTCCCAGGGAGGAGGTCACATGTGGATCCTTGTAATCAGTTCCCCCTTTCCAACCCACTCACCCTACACTCTCCCAGCATCGCCCCTCACACCCTTGGTCCTGAAGGTATCATCCACCCTGGATTCCCTGTGCCTCCAGCCTTCATATGTACCAGTGTACAACCTCTGCCCTATCCAGCCCTGCAAGGTAGAATTCGGATCATGGTAGTTGAGGGGAGGAAGCATGCAGGATCTGGGGGAAAGCTGTGCTCTTCGTCGGTACTACCTTGCACCCTGACTGACCCATCTCCTCTCCTAAACCCTTCTATGAGGGGATCTCCAGTGGCCGACACTTGGGCCTTGGGTCTCCACTCTGCACTTCCCCCTTCATTCAATGTGGTATATATACACACACACACACATATATATACATACACACACATATTCTTTTTTTTTTTTTTTGCATGATGCCTTATACCTGGTCCCTTTGGCACCTCGTGATCGCACTGGCTGGTGTGCTTCTTCCATGTGGGCTTTTTTGCTTCTGAGCTAGATGGCCGCTTGTTTATCTTCAAGCCTTTAAGACCCCAGACACTATCTCTTTTGATAGCTGGGCACCATCAGCTTTCTTCGCCACATTTGCTTATGCACCCATTTGTCTTCAGCGATCCTATCATGGAGGTGTGCAGGCAATGTATGATTTTTTGTTCTTTGATGCCTGATAACTGATCCCTTTGGGATCACTCGCTCACTCAGGCTTGTGTGTTCTTCCATGTGGGCTTTGTTGCTTCTGAGCTAGATGGCCGCTTGTTTATCTTCAAGCCTTTAAGGACCCCAGTCACTATCTCTTTTGATAGCCGGGCACCATCAGCTTTCTTCACCACATTTACTTGTTCACCCACTTTGGCTTCAGCAGTTGTGTCGGGAGAGTGAGCATCATAGAGTACCAATTTAATAAACGAAAGTATTCATGCATTGAGGGAGTGCTTGAGTAGAGGCCCAAGGTCCTTCCACCACCTTAATATTAAACCTATAAATGTAGACAATTAGATCTATTTCCCCATCCTCATATATATGTTTGCATGTACACGTCTTTGTCTAGACCTCCATAAATGCCCCTTGACTCCCAGCTCCTTCCTCCTTCTCCCTTGACTTTCCTCCTGCTCCACCACCATGCTCCGTCCCCACCTGGGCTACAGCTATACCTCTTCTCTACGCAACCTTACCCTTGATCATTCCCCATGAGGCCTGTCACTCCCCCCTCACTACCATTTTGGGTCCCATGTTGTTCCCTTGTCCCTGTGTTTATTAACACCACTTCCTTACCCTCCTCCCCCTCCCCCACCCGGATCTGTTTGTCCCCCCGGAACTGTCTGTCCTACTGTTTTTCCTCCAGATAGTTCATCCAGCCTGTCCTATTCAGACAGACCTGTGGAGACACTAACATGCACGAAAACAAGACAGAGGAAAACAAAGCAACAGTATACAACCAGACAATAAAACAACAAAAACAAACCACTGATAAAGAACAAAACAAAACACTTCACAAAAGAAAGGCTTGTAGTTCGTTCAAGGATTGTTTGCTGGCCCTTAGGAGCATTTTCCAGTCCAGTCTGTTGGGGCACCACGCCCTGGCCCCAAAGTCCACTTTCAGCATTCCCTGGGGACCTTGCCACTCCATTCCCTTGCTGTTCCACTGCACTCCCCCAGTGCTTTGCCTCGGTGTGGTGGGATCAGGTCAGGTGCAATTCCCACACGGTGTCTCCAGTGCTGTCCCCTGTATCGCCCTTAGTCACTGAGGGGTATCATGTCTCATAGTAGGGCCAGCCATGTTGTTCTCTCTGTGAACTGGCTGCTCTACTCAGGAATATCATCCTCACAGCCTCATGGGCCAGACTGTGTTCCACTGTCTCCTCCTGCCCCTTCATCTGCTCCTGTGTGCTCTGATCAGATATGTCCATCTCCCGGAGCTGCAGAATCAATGTCATCCTTTGAAACAAATTCTTTTCGGGGGAGGGGCAGGAATCCACTTAATTTTTGGTGCTGGGCCCTACTCCACGCCGGGATATTGCATTCACACCTTGTGGCACTGGGTTGAAGTCTGGTCCCACTTTCCCTGTGGAGATATAAACAATACCCTCCCCTTGGGTGGATTAGCCGCACTTATCTTTTAACCAAAATTAACTCTCTATTCATAGTCAATCACATTTTATATAATGCCTGATATACTTGATTTGATTTTTTCCATTTTAGTCTGTATTTATTTATCGTACCACGTTATTTCCCCTTTTGATTTTTCTCACTGCTTTGATTCAAGTGAGTGTCCTTTGTTCCGGTTTTCTTGTCACTGATTTGCATGTTCTATTAGGGACTTTTGTTTTCATAAATAATAATCTGGTTCCTTGCCCTTATAAATCAGGTACTGTTACTGGACTAGCAAATAAAAACAAAGTATTGTTTTTCTTATCATGATTCTTCATTTTCCCTCAATGTTCCCCATTTGTATGAGACAAATATTTTAGAATAATTCAATTTCCTTTTGCTTTTCAACATTCTTTCCCACCCTTCAGTTTTCCTTCTTGCTACCCCCTTTTCCATACTAAGACCCCTATTGTCGTTTATTACTTGTTTATTTAAAGCCTGTTCTTGTGGATTTTCCTTTGATGGAGTACATAAATACAGTTATTTTGTATGTCATGAAATATTCTATTTTCATGCTAAGTGGAGAAAGATAATTTCTCCTAGTGTAGAACTCTGTGTTGTAGTCTTATGTGTGCATTCTCTCTAGAGGCTAATTAATTGTTTCTAGCCTTTAACCCCAAGGTCAGCAGTTCAAAATCACCCGTCGCTCTGTGGGAGAAAGACCAGGCGTCTAATCCCACAGAGAGGCACCGGACAGTCTCAGAAACCCACAGGAAGAGTTCTACCCTGTCTACAGGTTCAGTGTGAATCAGAATGGATCCGAGCTGGCAGTGAGACCTCGGGCTCTGCAATGAAAGCCTGATACAAGTCTGATATGTTTTCTTAAAGATTTTCCCTTTCATTATTTGCATCCAGGAGTTTTTGCACACTCGGGTCTAAAACTAGACAAGCATTTCTTCTGCTTATTTGAAATGATTCCCATGCCTCTATTTCCCCCTTCCTCTGGAATTCTTTGCATGTTTGGTACCTTGGACTTGCTCTCCATTTCATTTTGAGGTTTTGTCTTGGGATCTCAGTCATTTCTTTGTCCTTGATCTTTCATGCCACTAATTCAAACCTCAATAAAGACTATCCTCCCCTTTAATTATTCTCCCCCAATTTTCTTTGGCAGGGGCAGAATGTGGGTGTGAAGCTCATGTCCACAATTTTTAGAATGCATTTTCTTCTTTTCTTTTTTTTAATTTAACCTACTTTTTATTTATTTATTTACATTAAATCATTTTATTGGGGGCTCGTACAGTTCTTATCACAATCCATCCATCCACCCATCATGTCAAGCACATTTGTACATTTGTTGCCATCATCATTCTCAAAACATTTGCTTTCTACTGGAGCCCTTGGTATCTTTTTAATTAATTTAAAGCATTAAAAAGCAAGGATGTTACTTGGAGGAACAAGGTGTGCTGGACACAAACCACAGTATTTTCAATCACCTCACATGCATGTGGAAGTTGGACATTGAATACGGAAGACAAAAGAAAACTCGATCCATTTTAATCACGTTGCTGGTAAGCAAAAGTTGCATGGCCCACCAAGAGAACAACCAAGAGTAATGCCAGAATGTTTCTTAGAAGGGAGACTGGTGAGACTAGGCCTCCTATGCTTTGGACATGTTGTCAGGGGACACCTGTCCATGGAGAAGGACCTCATGTTTGGTGAAGTTAGGGGGCAGCAAACAAGAGGAAGGGCCTTGGCCATGTGGATGGAAACACTGGTTGCAGCAAGGGACTCCAAGAGCAGAATGGTGAGAATGGTGCAGGAGCGGGTGGTAGTTCACTCTGTTTCCATAGGTTCCTTCTGAGTTGGAACCAACTTGATGGCACCTCACAATAACACTTTTTAATGAAAAAGGAACCATTTGCTCTGCTTTTGTAAACCAGAGCGCAGCATACAATACTCAATGTGTTCTGCATCCTTTATAGAGGGTCCTGGTCTCAGGTTCTAAGTATTCTCCTTAAAGAAAATATTATTATTATTTTGAGCAGCGAGACAAATCAAATGGTCACTTTGCAGTATTTTCTAACTTTTCTTGGGATTTATTATTTTTTCATGATTTCTTGTCTATGGGGGTCATGACTTCTCCCAGCTTTAAGACTCTTATTATTAAAGCTGATCTGTTTTCGTCCTTGTTTACTTCTCAATAGCTGTGTAGCATTTTAATTCTGCCACTCAAATCTCCGTGCTCTGTGCCTATGTTTTCTAGGGAGGTTTTGTTTCATGTGCAGGATCAAAGCGCTGCTGACAGAAAAGGAGGATTGTGTACACGTGTACACTGTGAAGAGAGTAGGTTAAACTGCCCTTTGGCAAGAGCGTGTATTGCATGAAAACAGCTTCTCCATTTGCATAGCTCCTTAATATTTCCTTCTTTTTCTTTGTTTTTTAAGCATGACACTTCTTTTGTAACCACTTCAGCATCCCTCACGCTGTAGTGGTATGTAACATTTTTATTGAGTTATGTAATATTATATATCTACAAGGAGACACTGAGTGGGCATTTTCTTCTTAACACTGCTCTTGAATTCCAACTCAAGTTATCATTGTCTCCTTCCATAGTAAAGTCTTCCAAATAGCTCTTCTTTGCCATTGGATGGATTATTATTGTGTATTTATATAAAACTATTGTAGTTCACTAGAGACACTGTGGGAATTCCACCTGATCTGATCCCACCACACCGAGGCAAAACACTAAGGGTGTGTAACAGAACAGAAAGGAGAACAGAGCAACAAAGTCCCCAGGGAATACCAAAAGTAGACTTTAGGGCCAGGGCTTGGCACCCCATCAAACTCAACCAGAAAACACTCCTAAAGGCCAACAAACAGTCCTTGAACTAACTACAAGCCTTTCTTTCTTGTGTTTTGTTTTGTTGTTATTGGCTTGTTGGTGTAATTGTTGTTGTTTTGCTTTATTTTGTTGCTTGGATTTGCTTTGTCTTGTTTGTGCGTGTTATTATCTCTGCAGGTCTGTCTATATAAGATAGGCTGGATGGAAAATCTTGAGGAGAAAACAACGGTACCAATAGTTCTGGGGGGACATGGGAAAGGCGGAGGTGGGGGAAAGGAAGTGGTGTCAGCAAACCCAGGGACAAGGGAATGACAAGTGATCCAAATCGGTGGTGAGGAAGATGTAGGAGGCCTGGTAGGGCTTGATCAAGGGTAAGGTAACTGAGAGGAATTACTGAAACCCAAATGAAGGCTAAGCATGATAGCAGGACAAGAGGAAAGTCAAAGGAAATAGAGGAAAGACCTGGGATGCAAAGGGCTTTTATAGAGGTCTAAATATAGGCATGTGCATATATAAATATATTTATATATGAGGATGGGGAAATAGGTCTATGTGCATATATTTATAGGTTTAGTATGAAGGTAGCAGATGGGCATTGGGCCTCCACTCAAGTACTCTCTCAATGCAAGAACACTTTGTTCTATTAAACTGGCATTCCATGATGCTCACCTTCCCAACACAATCACTGAAGACAAAGCGGGTGCATAAGCATATGTGGTGAAGAAAACTGATGGTGCCTGGATATCAAAAGATATAGCATCTGGGGCCTTAAAGGCTTTAAGGTAAACAAGTGGCCATCCAGCTGAGAAGAAACAATGCCAACATGGAAGAAGCACACCAGCCTGTGTGATCATGAGGTGGCGATGGGATAAGGTATAAGGCATCAAAGAACAAAAAAATCAAATCATTGTGAATGAGGGAGAGTGCAGATTGGGGACCCAAGACCCATCTGTAGGCAATTGGACATCCCCTTACAGAAGGGTCACAAGGAAGAGAAGAACCAGTCAGGGTGCAGTGTAGCACCGATGAAACATACAACTTTCCTCTAGTTCCTAAGTGCTTCCTCTCCCCTCCCCCACCCACCCACTATCATGATCCCAATTCTACCTTACAAATCTGGCTAGACCACAGGAAGTACACTGGTACAGATAGGAACTGGAAACAGAGAATCCAGGACAGATGATCCCTTCAGGAACAGTGGTGAGAGGGGTGATACCGGGAGGATGGGGTGGAAAGGGGGAACCAATCACAGGGATCTACATATAACCTCCTCCCTGGGGCACGAACAACAGAAAAGTGGGTGAAGGGAGACACTGGACAGTGTAAGATATGACAAAATAATAATTTATAAATTATCAAGGCTTTATGAGGGAGTGGGGAGAAGGGAGGGCAGGGAAACAATGAGGAGCTGATGCCAGGGGCTTAAGTGGAGAGCAATTCTTTTGAGAATGAGGAAGGCAACAAATGTACAAATGTGCCTTACACAATTGATGTATGTATGGATTGTGATAAGAGTTGTATGAATATAAAATAAAAGTAATATAATTATTTAAAATATAATATAAAAACAAAAAATCATGGCAGTTCAAATTCTAAATGAAAAGCATCTCGCCAACATTGAAAAGTGACACTGCCTCAACCTGCAGGGTCTGCATCTTCATGCAGAGAAGTTGCCAGTTCCTGCTATGGGTTTTGAAGAAAATCTACCTTTTCTTAGGACTCCTAAGACTCTTGGAGCCAAAAAGCTGGGAGAACCATCTTTCCTGCACAACTTTTCTTGACCTGTAGTTTGCTGTTCAGCCAGCTCTTCCCGGGATCTTCTGCTTTTAGACATCACTAACATCTTGAGGGCATTCTTTGCCCATCCACCGAGGAGAGAGATTGGAACTAAGCTCTGTAATGAACTAAATTGTGTAAAATGACTCTTCTAGCCGTAGCCTTTGTCACTCTCACCAAACAAACTTCGTTTTCTGTGGGTCTGAGTAAGAAGGCAGTGGGTGATTGTGAATTGGGTTAACTTTGATTGTCGTCCTGTTGAGTACAAAATGAGCCATCTCAGAAGCAGTGAGCTGAGAAGAGCCTCAAATAATTCATCCTTTGGACCCCAAATCATATGCATTGAATCTCCTTAATCTGGGAAACATCTTAGTTATCAGGAGACCAGTGTAGAAGCAGCAAGAACATGGTAACTTCCCATCCTCTGGGAACAGATAAAGCTGAATGTGCACGGAGAACTGGGAACGGGGAACTGGGTTTGCTGACTAATAGAACTAGAGCTGCATGCATTTGGGAACTTACTGACAGCCAAAAGAGAGCTTTGTAACATTGCCCAAGCAAGTCCAAGGCCAGGCCAAGAGGTCGAGGGCCAGAGAGAGGCATGCCTCCAGGGATAACAGAGAAGAGACTGGCATCCTGAGCATTTCTCACCTGAATTGTAACCTGTTAACTTACCTAAAAAAAACCCACCATACTGAGTCTCATTTAGGAGTTCTGTGTGGCCCTGAATTTTTGAGCCTAGTAGCAGAAGTAGAGTTCCGCAGGAGGGATGGTTGGTATCAGAATATGGCGAAATGGGATGGAAGGTGGAGGCTTGAGTGGCTTCTGCCTCTTGCCAGTCAGCCACGGAACCCGGAGGAGCTCAGATATAGCTCACCCACCATTTCCTTAAAGTACTCAGCTACCACAGCCGAAAGGCTCATGAGCCCAACCTACTCAGAGGCTCCTTGAAAAGCTGGCTAGTGATCTGCTTCCAAAAAGTCACAGCCTTAAAACCCTATGGAGTCAGTTATCTGTATAAGATAACCGCTACAGAAATTATTTTTAAATTGCTAAATAATATCGCAGCTGGCTATAAACACTGAGATGGTGAATGGAAACTGCTCGTTGGCACTCCACTTCAAGCTTTGCCCAGATCACTTGCCATACCTACCATACACCCTAGATATGGCAGTAGTTCTCCTCTGTCCACGTGAGATCGCACTGTGTCAGAATCGACTGGAGGGCAACTAACAGCAGCAGCAGGATCCCAGCAGAGCCTAAGGCCTTGCTTCCCCTCGCTCCCTTGGAAGCCAGCGGGGATTGGGAGATTCCTGAGAGGCAACTAACACATTTTAAAAAGAAGGGGAAAAGACCTATATTCCTATCAACATATGAGTACAATCTCCCTTCAGTCTAACTGTTTTCCTATAACTCATTAAATTTTCTTTAAATATGTACCAGGTAGTAAAGATTTGTTGTTGGTTGCCATTGAGTCACCTCCAACTCATGGCAACCTTATGTACAACAAACAAATCCTTGTCCTGTCCTGCACTGTCTTCCTGTCATTGCTATGGTTGAGTTCACTATCCCAGATATTGTGAGATTCCTTCATTTTCACGGATCTTCTACTAAGCATGTTGTCCTTTTCTAGAGATTGGTCTATCCTGAGGATGTGTCCAAAGCAAACCAAAGTTGCAACATCCTCACTTCTTGAGCACATTCTGCACGTCCACTAAGACAAGTCGGTTCATCCTGATGGGTCATGGTACGGTCTGCATTCTTGACCAACACCACAATTGGAATATATCAGTTCTTCTGTCTTCTGCTTTCATTGTCCTGCTTTTATATAAATGCACAGTGAAGACTTAATATCAGGATATTTAAAAGCTTCTCTTGTTTTCTCTGGATTTACATTATTTTTTTGGAGAGCTTCCAGGATGCTGAGGTGTTGGGATGGAGAGGTGGGCATCTTATCTTAGATAGTTTTCCACGTTGGCACCTGTGTAGAGTCACATTGCCTGTGCCATTTGTCAATTCATGTTGCAAAACCTGTTTTCACATCATAAAAAGGATACGTGGCTCCTGGCTGAGCTTGAATAATCCATGCTTCGTAGATCATTTTGGATTTGTCTGAAAGACTAATGTCTGCCAAGAATAGATCTGTATGAGGGACTTAAGATATTCCTGGGGAAAATTTCATCCTAAAGAAGAAAAAGGCAGCCATATAGGTTTGTTTCAATAACCCTATGTGACAAAAGGATGGTGTGATTTGATTGACTTATTTTGTTCACATTGTTCCTGAGACTATCTCCCAGGCTCACGTCCTGGGAAGACTCCGCTCAAGAAAGATAATGTGTGTTTTACCAGTAAGTGAGTGAAAGCATAAAATATTTGGGATCTCAGTGAAAAAGGTGTAAAAGAGTTATTACTTTTCTGTTGCTGCTTGCTTTCTTAATTTAAGTTGCCCCCCCTTTTTTTTAATAATCGAAGTGTGAGAAAGAAGTGAGGTCACATAACCACTTACCAGTAATCTGTACGTAATCAAATCCTGGTCCAAGAACTACAGCATAGTTTACTAAACTCACCACTTACCACTTTCCCCTCTTTTACTTAGAGAAGAAATGACTCATACGAAATCACCAACCAAATCAATTTAAACAGTCTTCAGATACTGGTCATAGTGATCATGGCTCTATGATTTTATAACTGGACTACAAACTCGCTAGTCCCTGTCTTAGTTATCTCCTGCTGCTAAACTAGAAATACCCAAAGCAGGGGCTTTCGCAAACCTAGGAGCTCCATGTTTTCAGATGTTTTCATTGGAGGGGCCAGTGCTGGAAGGCTTCCTTCCTTTGTTGGCTCTGGAGGAAGTTCCTGTGTCTCTTTAAAGCTTTTGTATCTTGGTGGCTAGAGATCCTTATGCGGTGGCATCTAGCTTCCCTCTCCTGTGCTTTGTTGTTGTTTAATCTGTGCTTCTGAGTTTCAAAAAAGATTGACTTACAACCTATTCTACACTATTATTTGTCACATTTACATGAGAAAAAAACCTTATTCCTTGATGACATTATTGCTACAGATATGGTCATATTTACCATACATATTTACAGGAGGTGGGGGTGAGGGGTGGGAAACTCAATCCATAAAAGGCCCTCAAGCAAAAACAAAGTACTTCAGTCTTGTGCATCTTTCCCAGACAAATAGGACCAGCAGCCCCCACTTCTTCACTCAGTCAGAGACATGGTGCAAAATTTTCTGTTCACTGCTCCCAAAGATAGATGGACCCATTTCTTGTTACATTTGTCATTTGCAGGCCTGGTTATTTAAAAAGTGAAACTATCACATTTCTGGTTAATAATTATAGTAAGTCAATGCATTAATAAAAGGATATCCCTTTATCGAATTCATCAAATTAATTTTAAACATCAAATGAATTGTAAACAACTCAATTTAAATCACTAAAAGAGGATGTAAACTTGGAACATTAATAGGAAAAAAGAACTAATAAAAATAAATATTTTTATTGAACTTTCAGTAAAGGAAATGCATTGTGGTGAGTTCTTTATTACCTTCATGTCACTCATTTCAACCCCATAGAGATTGTCCCATCTTGTCGATGAGGAAAGTGAACATTTAAAGGAATTAAGTAACTTGATCAGGGTTACAAAGTGAGAAGTTGGCCGCTCTCTTTCACTCACTGCCTTCCAGTTCAGACTCTGCAACTCCTCGGGGCAGGGAAGGCGTCCTCTCTCCTGCAGAGCAGCTGCAGATTTCTTAACTGCTGGCTTTGTGGTTAGCAGCCCATGACAACACCAGGGATCCCGGTAACTGGCAAAGTGAGAAATAAATCCAAGTCTGTCTCAATTCATCTCTTTCTAATTCCCAAACCTCCACCTTTCTACTCTACTCTGTTGTCTCTTTAAGGAAGAGAAGCCAGTACATTCTATCCCATTTGAGGGCCCAAGTACCCCAGATAGAGAACATTTCAGCAGCAGCCCAATCCCTTGTAAAAATTCATTTCATTTGCCAAGTTATACAGCATAAAACTTGTTAACTTTTGGCCTACTCTCAGATTTCAAGAAGAGCAATTTCCTTAAAAGTACAGAGAATGAAAATCTGACTCACTATAAATAATTCTATCAAATGTGATCCGGCACTGCCCCTGGCCTGGCCCTTTTGCTTGAAGTCACTGCCAACACTAGGAGAGCCTATAATAATGTAGAGAACACAGAGGAAAATAACTAAAATTCATCCAATTATATGGAGAGAAATAATCTGCAGATGATTTTGCATTTTTGGTGAGTAAAAATAGATTCCTTGGTATTATTCTCTCCCCTTATTCTTTCCTGCCAAAATGAAATATCATTTCGCATGTTCAGACCCCCAAACTCCCTGCCATTGAGTTGATTCTGATTCATAGCAACCTACAGAGCAGAGAACTGCCCCTGTAGATTCTGAGACTATAGCTCTTTAGGCAAGTAAAAATCTTTACCTTTCTCCCAAGGAGTGGCAGGGGGTTAAAAACTTATGTTCTTGCACCTAGCAGTCCAATGCATAACCCACTGTGCTACCAGAGCGGCTCATGCTCAGAAGTTGCTTCAGAATTCAACACTAACATGAAGAACATGGAAGACAGTAAAACAAGAAAAACTACTTTACTTTATAAAATGTTCCTTTTCTAAAGTACTCTTCCTTGAATGCATCCGCTGACATCACAAAACACCTCAGAGATGTGAAACGTGAAATTTTGAATATGGAAATGTGGAAGACTGAGGAAAGAATGGCGACCACCATTCAACTGGACGCAAAAAGGCTAAATTTGGGGGGAATTTTGAAGCCAAGTCTGGAGCCCTTGCAGGGTGTAGCGAAAGAACTTAGCTGCTAACTGAAGTGTTAAAGGGTCCAGTCCACCAAGAGGCACCTTGGGTGAAAAGATCTGGTGATCTGATTCTAAAAAATTAGAAGTAAGTCATTGAAAACAATGGAGCACAGCTTCAGTCTGATACAGCAGGGGTCTCCATAGTTGGAATAGGCTCAGCGACTACTGATGAGCCAAATAAAACCTGCGCAACCCAGTAAGGGGACATGGCATTGGCCTCTACAAGGTGTTAACAAAAAAGTTTGAGGACAGGGCGGGAGAGTTACCTAATTGGCACGGGTGCAAAGGAGTGATCAATATGTTTAAGAGATTGGCAGAAGACCTTCCTTGCCTGTTTGTTTTTCTCTAATGAAGCCCAGTCAATACCACTGAAGAAGGAGATGCAAACCCCGCTGCCTTCAGGGTGTAAGTAAAGACCTATTGCCTTTGAGGAAGGATTAGAAGCCATTTTCCTCTGAGAAGAAGCAAGAAACCAACAGGAAACAATGGATCTTCAACCAATCACAAGTCCCCTGCCATTGAGGGAGAGGCAAGAAAGTCCTGCCTAGGACATGTCTTTGCCTGTTGTGAAGGCTTACAACCGTTTGGCTTTGATTATGCTGTTTGGTCCGGCCATGGAGCATTATTTGGTGTTAACTGCCAAACCACTGAGAATCCTGGTCCAGCCAAGTTGATACAAAACCTTATCTATCACAGGTGCCACTCAAAAGTGTGATGAAACGGGTAAAAATCCATTAATAATCAGAATGTGGAATATACAAAGTATGAATCGAGAAAAATTGAGAGGTGTCAGAAAATGAAATAAAACATAGAAAAACGAATAATCCCCAGCATCGGTAAACTGAAATAGACTAGCACTGCTGTTTCACAGTCACGGAGTTTACTGTGCCAGCTTGACCATGCCTGGCATCACACTCATCATTTAAAAGAAATGAGATCTTACAACTCAATTCTGTGATAGGAAAATATTCATATCTAAAAAGAAGACCATTTTTGGTTTTGTTTTATACATCATTTTATTGGGGGCTCTTATAGCTCTTATCACAATGCATACATCAATTATATCAAGCACATTTGTGCCTGTGCTCCCATCATTTTCAAAACATTTTCTTTCTACTTGAGCCCTTGGTATCAGCTCCTCTTTTTTTCCTCCCCCCTTCTACCTCGTGAACCCACGATAAATTATAAATTATTATTTTTATATAGTATACCCTCTGCTGTCTCCCTTCACCCACGTTTCCATTGTTTGTTTCCCTGAGGGGGCTGTTAAACATTGATTATTGCAATGTTCCCCATTTCTACCCCCACCTTTCCCCTATCCTCATGGTATCACTACTCTCATTATTGGTCCTGAGGGGTTTATCTGTCCTGGATTCCCTGTGTTTCCAGCTCTGATCTGTACTAGTGTACATCCTCTGGTCTAGCTGGATTTGTAAGTTAGAAATGGGCTCACAATTGATGTATGTAAGGATTGTGATAAGAGTTGTATGAGCCACTATTAAAATAATTTTTAAAAGAAAGAGAATGAAGATGATAGTATATGTGCTAATGTTCATGGCACACTGGGTGAATTTATGGATTGTGATGAGATGTAAGAGCCCCCAATAAAGGTATTTTAAAAAGAAAAAAAAGAACTAGAGGAATGTTGTGTGTTTCTTTGGTGCTCTACTGCACCCTACCTGGCTCATCCCTTCCTTGTGTATCTTCTGGGAGGGGATGTCCCATTTTCTACAGATGGGCTTTAGGTCTCCACTCTAACCCCCCTGGTTCACAACCATATGATTGATTGTTTTGGGTCTTCTGATGCCTGATATCTGATCCCGTCAATACCTCATGATCACACAGGCTGGTGTGCTTCTTCCATGTGGGCTTAGTTGCCTCTCTGCTAGATGGCTGCTTTTTTAACATCAAGCCTTTAAGATCCCAGATGCTATATCTTGTAATAACCAGGCACCATTAGCTTTCTTCACCTCATTTGTTTATGCACTCATTTTGTCTTCAGCGATCCTATTGGGAAGATGAGTACACAGAAGCGAGGTTATTAGAACACAGTGTTCCTGCATTGAGGGAAGACTTGAGTAGAGGCCCAATGTCCATTTGCTACCTTAATATTTAACACATAAATACATGCACATAGACCTATATCCCTATCATTATATATAAATATATTTACATATGTACGTGCCTGTATTTAGACCTCCATAAATATCTTTTGCCTCCTGGTTCTTTCCTCTATTTCCTTTGATGTTTGACCTTCATTCAGCTTACAGTAATTCCTCTCGCCTACGCTGACTTGATCAACCCCCACCAGGCATTCTATGCCCTCCTTGCCATTGATTTTAGATCACTTTTTGTCCCCTGTCCCTGGGTGTCTTGGATCCCCTCTTCCTTTTCCCCACCTCCCCCTCTTCCATGTTCCCCCCATAACCATTGGTACAGTTGTTTTCTCTTCAGGATTGTGTATCCTCCCTATCTTGTGTAAATAGACAGACAGGGGAGGAGGGGAAGCAAGCTTATAAATAGTTCCAGGTCTGTCTGCTGACCCTTATGAATGCTTTCCAACTAATTCTGAGGGGGTGCCAATCTGGTCCCCCTAAAGTCTGCTTTCAGGATTCCTTAAGGACTTCATTGCTTTGCTCCCCTTGTTGTCCTGTTATGCTCTCTTTGTGTTTTGCCTCAGTGTGTGTGTGTGAGGGGGCACACTGGGTGCAATTTCTGTACTCTCCACTCTCTCTTTTTATTTTCTTTCCCCCTCCTTTTTAGTTGGCTGCCATATGTATTCCTGGGTTGGGTCTGACCCCTGCCAGAGTGCCTGGACCTCCCTTGCCCCCCACACCCCTGGAATTGATGCATTTAATAGCTTTTCCCCTGTGTCCATTGTGCTGTTTAAGCTTACCTCTGTGGACTCGTGTTATACTTTCTTTTTTGTATTTGGCTTATTCACATAGCATAATTTCCTCCAACTCTTCCCATGTGGCGATGTGCTTCATGTGTTCATCCCTGTTTTTAGGGATGGATATTGACTGAAATAAGAGAATAACAAAGATGTTGTTGGTGTTTTATTGACTCTGCAAAGGCGTTCGACTGTGTGGATGCTAACAGAATGTGGGTACCACTGGGAATTCTACAACATGACCACATGTGAAACCTATACAGAAAGCATTCTAAAACAGAATGCTATATGGTTTGAAATTAGGAAAGGTTCCCCAGAATAATTTATTCCAGAGGATAGCAATGAATCTGCAGCTCTGAGAGAGAGAGATGTCTGATCAGAGCACATGGGAGCAAATGAAGGGGTGGAAGAGAGTGGAGAACATCCTGACCCACCGAGCCTTGAGGATGCAGCTCAGAGCAGCCAATCCACAAAGAAGACCACATGGCCGGCCCCACTATGAGACACGACATCCCTCACTGACCCATAGCCCTACAGGGGACAACACTGGAGAAACAGTGTGGGAATACCGCCCAATCTGTTCCCACCACACTGAGGCAAAACACTAAGGGTGTGGAACAGAACAGCAAGGGGAACAGAGCAACAAACCAGGGAATACCAAAAATAGACTTTGGGGCCAGAGCTTGGCACCCTAACAGTCTTAAATGGAAAACACTCATAAAGGCCAACAAACAGTCCTTGAACTAACTACAAGCTTTTCTTTCTTGTTGTGTTTTGCTTCTTTTTGTTGTCATTGGCTTATTGTATTGTGTTGTTGTTTTATTTTCTTGCTTTGTTTTGCTCTGTCTTTTTTATGCATGTTATTATCTCCGCAGGTCTGTCTAAATAAGATCGGGTGGATGAACAATCTGGAAGAGAAAACAATGGGACCGACAGTTCCGGGGGACATGGGAGAGGGGGAGGGGATGGAAAGATAGTGGTGTTAACAAACCCTGGGAAAAGGGAACAACAAGTGATCCAAATTGGTGGTGAAGAGGGTGTAGGAGTC
This sequence comes from Tenrec ecaudatus, assembly GCF_050624435.1. Classification (NCBI taxonomy): domain Eukaryota; kingdom Metazoa; phylum Chordata; class Mammalia; order Afrosoricida; family Tenrecidae; genus Tenrec; species Tenrec ecaudatus. Next base: position 115,188,297 of record NC_134530.1, read on the forward strand.
CTGGTAGGGTGTAATCAAGGGTAATGCAACCAAGAGGAATTACTGAACCCCTAATGAAGACTGAACATGATAGTGGGACAAGAGGAAAGTAAAAGGAAATAGAAGAAAGAACTAGGAGGTAAAGGGCATTTATAGAGGTCAAAATACAGGCATGTACATATGTCAATATATTTATATATGAGAATGAGGAAATAGATCTATGTGCATATATGTATAGATTTAGTGTTAAGGTAGCTGATGGACACTGAGCAGCCAGCCTCCACTCAAGTACTCCCTCAATGAAAGAATACTTTGTTCTATTAAACTGGCACTCCATGATGCTCTCCTTCCTGACACAATCTCTGAAGACAAAGCGGGTGCATAAGCAAATGTGGCGAAGAAAGCTGATGGTGCCTGGTTATCAAAAGATATAGCGTCTGGGGTCTTAAAGGCTTAAAGGTAAACAAGCAGCCATCTAGCTCCGAAGCAACAAAACCCACATGGAAGAAGTATACCAACCTGTGTAATCACAAGTGGTTGAAGGGATCAGGTATCAGGCATCATCAGAACAAAAAATCTAGCATTGTCAATGAGGGGGAGTGCAGGGTGGAGACACAAAGCCCATCAGCAGGCAATTGGCTGCAGAGAGCAAATGAGCAAGACAGGGTGAAGTATAGCAATGATGAAACACACAACTTTCCTCTAGTTCCTAAATGCTTCCTCCCCCCACCCCCCATCATGATTCCAATTCTACCTTACAAATCTGACTAGACCAGAGGATGTACACTGGTACAGATGGGAAGTGGAAATACAGGGAATCCAGGGCAGATGATCCCTTCAGGACCAGTGCTGAGAGTGGCGTTATCAGGAGGGTGGAGGGAGGGTGGGGTGGAAAGGGGGAACCGATTACAAGGATCTACATATAACCTCCTCCCTGGGGGACAAACAACAGAAAAGTGGGTGAAGGGAGACATCGGACAGTCCGAGATTGACAAAATAATAATTTATAAATTATCAAGGGTTCATGAAGGAGGGGAAAAATGAAGAGCTGGTTCCAGGGGCTTAGGTGGAGAGCAAATGTTTTGAGAATGATGAGGGAAATAAATGTACAAATGTGCTTTACACAATTGATGTATGTATGGATTGTGGTAAGAGTTGTATGAGCCCCTAATAAAATGATTTTTTTAATTTAAAAACATTAAAAAAAGAAATGGGGAAAAAACTAGGTAAAATGTGTGTCAGGGTTGTATCTTTTCACTAAATTTATTCAATATTTTTGCTGGCAAATAAACTGATAAATGGAACTATATTATAAAAGAGTGAGGCATCAGGATTAGAGAAAGCCTTATTAGCAACCTGTAAATAGCAGGTGACAATAGCCGAGAGGACTTGAAGCACTTACTGATGAAGATCGGAGACTATAGCCCTCAGAATGGATTACTACTCAATGTAAAGAAAACAAAGAAAAACAAAAATCTCACAGTCAGAGCCACAGCATAATTAACAGAGAAAAGATGAAATTGTCAAAGATTTCATTTTACTTGCATCCACAATCAATGCTAATGGAAGCAGCAGGCATGAAATCAAATGATGGTTTGCAAGGGCAAGGCTGCTACATACGGTCAAGGTTCACTGGTGGGAAGGACAGAGGGAATACGCGTCTGATGATCAACTCAACAGAGTGCCTTGGAGAGACGACTAATGAGGAACAAATGGACAAACCTGACTTGAACAGTTAAAATCTTGCCAGTTGGTTTTCAACATTTTCTGAATTGTTTTTGTTTGTTCATATTGGGGTTTATCTCAGATGTGTTATGCCATTGGGGTCAGCCTCTTGAATGTGTGTTATATGTTTTTCTGTGTTTCAGGATTGATGAACCTATAGGAACAGCAAATAGAATAGCAGTTTCTGGGGGGCTGGGTACAGTGGAGGGTGGGGTGGTAAAAGGGAACCGAGGTCAAGGAGTCCAGGAAGGAAAAGAATGTTTGGAAACTGATTATGACAGTGCGATAGTTTACTGTGCCAGACTGGCTGATAAACACACGTGGGATGAATTGAAGGGTGGACAGATAAATGGCTCGGTGAGCCTCGTCTTTCTTGTCTCTCGCTCTTTAATCATCAGACCAGCGTGCAGCTGCCATGCTTGTTCTGTGCCTCAATTTAAAGGGTTCACTACTGTGGGACGCCTAGCCTGTAGCGTGTGTCACTGTAAGTTGAGGTCTCTACGCCCACACGATTTGAATGTACATCTCTGGAGCTGGGGACAGACAGTTGGGGACCTGCCTTGCTGTTTGCTGCCTGGGTATATATAGCCCAGCTCTCTCTACAGAGGAGGAACTGGTGGCCCTCAAGACTTAAAGAACTGCTAGTGTCTCACTGCTTTATAATTTAACTGTTCATTTCTTGTATTATATATCTATCTGTATATAATTAAATGGTTCATTTCTTGTGTTATATATCTATCATTATTATATATATATAATTATTATATATAGTAATTATATGTATATAATTCCTAGCAATCTGGTTTTGTCTCTCTAGAGAACCCTATCTAACATAGGCAGCAATTGTGCAACAATTGTGATTGTGATTGAACTATGGACTGATATATGTATTAACTCCCAATTTAAAAAAAATAAGAAATTAATAAAATAGAGTGTTAAAGAATAAATATGTCACTTTGAGGACTAAGGTGTGTCTAACCTAAGCAATGGCCTTCTCCATGGCCTGACATGCATATGAAAACTGTACTACAAATAAGAATGTCCAGAAGAATTTATGTACTTGAATTATATTGTTGCTAAAGAATATTGAAGATACTATGTATCACTAGAAGAGCAATCTGTGTAGTAAGTTCACAGATGCTGTGATAAAGTGAAATTGCTTATTCTCTTTTATCCATATTCTATGTAACTCCCACGAAATGATTGGGTGGGATTATGCATATAAAATGTAGAGGACTCTAGTTTAGGGACTGGTCAGTATTTCCATTCCTCTGAGTAGGAGAGCTATCTCAGAAACAAAAACAGAGAAATTTTTTTCTGTCAAGAAAGAAGATCCACCAAATGAGTAGTACAAGACCCTCCCTGAAGTGTTAGAGGCAGTGGAGGCCTTGACAGAGATGGAGAAGAGTATAAAGGAGCCACATAGACACAGTGCACAGGATCTGTGTTGGGATTGAGGCAATGAGGCAGAGTGGCAGCCATTTTTCTGTCCCACACAAGCCAAGGCCTAGCAACTCCATTAGTGACAGGCCAAGGACCAGAGAGTGTGCTGCCTACCAGCATGGCTTAAAACAGGTGCTGTGGACTGAAGGACTGCATCCTCCCATGTTGTAAATTATTAGCATCCCTAATAAACCCCATAAACTTGTATGCTGCCTGTGAGTTCCATGTAGTCATTTCAATGGATTATCAAACCCAGCAGAGAATTATGAGTGAAATGAACACAAAGCCCAACTATCACAATGTCTACCTGACTTTGGGCTTTCCTTGGGGAACAAGGGGAATAAAGCTTTCTACGGTGACCACAGTTACTGATGACCTAAGATACAAGATTTCAATAGACAGCTTGTGTCACTTTTCAAACAATTTTTGCCTCGAACAATTTTTCTCACTCATCTTTTCAATGATCTGTACCTTGCTCCAGTGCTACTATATTTCTACTTCTCTGAAAATTTTGAGATGCCCGTTTGTTTTTACTCCTCCTTCATATAGCTTATGCATTGGACTGCTAACCACAAGATCAGCAGTTCGAAGCTACCAGTCACCCCACAGGAGAAAGGCAGGCTTTCTATGCCTGGAAAGAGTGACAATTTGGAAACCCAGAGTGGAAGTTCTAACCTATCCTACAGGGTCACTATGAGTCAGAATCGACTCCATGGCAGTGAGTGAGCCATGCTGGAATGTATGTTCAATAGAATTTCAGGAGTCAAAGCATTGAATTGTGATAATTTTCACAGTGGTTTGAGTTGTGTGTTAGTCTGGGTACATCAGAGAAACAAATCCACAGAAACTCATATGTATAAGAGAAAGTTTTATATAAAGGGTAAGTGCACCTCAGGAAAACATCCCAACTCAGTGCTGCCCAAGCTCACAAGTCCAATAGTAGCCCATATGTCCAACACCAATCCACAAGGTCCTCCTCCATCTCACAAAACACACACAATGACACCGACTGCAGGAGGAAAGCCGAATCAATGAGTGTGTAAGCATGTGCTGGCAGGGGTCTACACATGGCTGCTCCAGCACCCAGGGTTGCATCAGGGTAGGTCCATGTGATTTCTTCTCATGGATGTCTTGCAGGAAGTGAGCCTTGCTGGCTGAAGCAGGGAACTGGATGAGGCAGCTGCACCCTGGTCTGACCATCAGAAAGCAAGAGACATGAGAACTCGAAAGGTGAGGCTCACTGAGCCATTTATCTCTCCTTCCTTCAAGTAGCCCCGCATGTGTTTGTCGGCCAGATTGGCATAATAAACGTTGACTATCTCCGGTTGAAAGCAGTACAAAGTAATAGATCAGAATTACCAATATTAATTACAGTATTTTAAAAATTTTTATTAAATTTTATTAAATTTTTATTGAGAGTTCTTATAGATATCATAACATTCCATAGTTCAATCACATCAAGCAGTTTTGTAGAATTGCTACCACAGTCAGTTTCAAAACATTTCCTTTCTTCTTGAACCCCTTGATATCAGCACCGTTTTATTCCCTCCTTCCTCCAACTTACCCCCCGGGAACCCTTATTTGTTTTATAATCGTGGAGTTTTTTGGCCATATTTTACACAATCCAATATATCCATTGACATATACCGTGTATACTCGAGTATAAGCCAACCCGAATATCAGCCAAGGCACTTAATTTTACCACAAAAACTGCATAAAACATGTGCTGAAAAACTTGCTTTATGCACGAGTATATACGGTAATTCTGTTGTTCAATCCCATTGAGTGGGGTTCTACAGTCATCAATGCTATCAGCTCCCCATTCCCTCCCTGCCCCCCTCTCTTTCCATACTCTCAGGGAACAAGTACTCCTGTTACTATTTCTGAAGGGTTATCTAATTTGGCTTTCATGTACCAAACAATCTTAAATATATAAATGGACATAAGTAAATCTCACATGATTAATGAGGTAAAACAAATAAAAACCATAATATTAAGGGGAGGAAAAATTAAAGAACTAGAGGATAGTTATGTGGTTCATCCATGCTTTACCATACCCTGGATTTTTCATCCCTTTTTTGTGACCCTTCTGGGAGGGACTATCCAATTATCTTACAGGTGGGTTTGGGGTCTCCAATACAATCACACCCCTTCACATCAATTAGGTTGCTTGTTTTTAAACTTCAGATACCTCTTCTCATTGACACTTCATGATCTTTGCTTCCCTGCTAGACGGCCACTTGATTAACTGCAAGTCTGTAAGACCCCAGACGCTATATCTTTTAATAGTTAGGTACCATCAGCTTTCTTCACCACATTTTCTTATGCACTCATTTTGTCTTTAGCAGTCGTGTCAGGAAGGTGAGTATCATACACTGCAACATTATCTGAACAAACCTGTCAGGAAGGTGAGTATCATACAATGCCACATTATTAGAACAAATCTCTCTTATACTGAGGTAAAATTTAAGCAGAGGTGCAAAGTGCAAGTGTTTCCTTGTGGCTTTGTGTGTGTGCATACACATATATATTTTTGTCTTCTTTCCTCTTTTTCTTTTTTCCTCCTGCCCCACTATCATGTTTTCCCATTGTTCACCTGTAAGTAATTCCTCTGATTCAACTCTCTTACTCAAACATGACCAGAAAAGCTGTACCCTCCTCACCATCATTTTAAAACACTTAATATTCCCCTGTACCTGTCATTGTTGGCTCCCCACTCTCACCTCCTCCCATGATACCCAGGAACCATCAGACCAGTCGCTATCTCTGTAAGATTGCCTATCCTGCTTATCTTGCATAGTTAAACAACAAACAAACAAACATAAGACAGTCAAAACACTAACAGGGAAACTGGCTGATGTAGAGCAGATGAATCCCACCCTCTCTGTTAAATAGAGAGCAGGACACCTTATCATCAGTCCAGTCCCCCTTTCTTCCAGAGCTGTATATCCCAGGTCCTGCTTTCCTAGCAACTATAAGACCATTTTCAGCATTCGTGTCCAAATGGTGAGCATCCTGAACATCCCCAATGCTGTTCCTGCAGTCAGGGATGGAGCGCCGAATGCCACTATCACTTAAAACGTGATTGGGTAAAAGCCGGTTAAGGACGTCATGGCTGTTGCTGATACTGGGCTAGGCAATGGAAGCAGAAGAAAAGTCATCACTTTATCATTTTTGTTGTGGAGTTTGAATTTGAAAAGTTCTCTGTCAAGTGGTTGGGTGTTAAAAGAATCCTCCAACCATTGAGAAAATTGCTTTGAAATAGTTAGCGATTTCTTTTTCCAGGGAAGGGATTGATGTGTAGACATAATCATGGTTAATTTCCTACAGATTTAGATTGTATACTGATCTCAGCCACTTGTCATTTTGCATATCAAGACTCTCATTCTGGAGTGGATCAAAGATCTTGAACTTGCTTTTATTTGGTTATACGCATGTCTAAGTAGGAGCCATGGTCAAGTAGTGGGTTGTAAGCTGGGCTGACTGATAACGGATAGCTTTGCTGTTTGAATACAATCATGCCTTGGGAGAAAGTTGAGGCTATCTTCTCCTATAAGACATTGTGGTGATTCGATTTTATATCAACTTGATAGTACCTGTGTGGAGGTAGGGCTGGAGTCCAACCTGTAAACCAGGTGGTAACCTACTGATGCCTCTTTGGTAGTTCATGTCAACTTGATAAATAAGAATGAAGGGGTGGAGTCTAGCCTATCAATCAGGTCACAGCCTGATCCCTCCTTGTGGGTGTGGCCTTCTCATAAGGATTCTGGGAGCTCTCTCTCAGCTTCACATTCTTGTTGACAAGCCACATAGGTCTATGCTGATGGTAGCCAGAGCCTGGAGCTAGAGGAGCCATGAGGAGACCCATGCCAATGCTGAGATGCTTCCACCACCACTGGAGCCAGAAAACTTCACCCACAAGCCTGTGATCTTACTGTATTTAGCATCATTGCATGGGTTGTATGAGTCGGAAGAGTAATTTATAGACTGGTATTGGACATATGGGCTAATATCCGACTTGATCTGGACTGGGCTGGGATGTTTTTTTAACATACAAATACTCTTTGATATAATGTTGTCTCTTACACCCACGAGTGTCCCTGAATTTGTTTCTTAGTCAACCTGGACTAACACGGCCTCCTTAGGGGTGTGGTCTTTTATAAGAAAGGTCTTAATGAGAGGTAGTGAGAAGTTGTCTCTCTCTCTCTAGCCCTTTGCCTTTCTCCTTGCTAGGAGTCTACATTTGCCTTCAGAGACCATCCCAAGTGAGTACCATAATTTTAAAGCATCCATTCTCATCAGTATTCCTTATTCCTTGTCCAACTTTCATGTATCTGAGGCAATGAAAATATCATGGCTTGGGTCAGGCGCTTGGTCTTTAAAATGGCATCTTTGCTTTTGGACACTTCATTTATCCGTCTTTATTTTTGCTTTTATCTATTGTATGCATGACATCACCATGAGCTGGAATAAACTCCAAGGCAACTAGGAATAGCACAACAATAAGGAGGTCAAGGTGGCTGCCCTGGGAAAACAACATGGATATTGTTCACCTAGCAAGGAGAGAGATAGGGGAAAGGAACTCAGACAGCTTCGTTTTCTCATCTTAGACATAAAAACCTGTCTGCTTATGCATCTGCTTTCTCCTTCTCCCCATTGGATAGAGTGAAAGGAATGTCCCCCTTCCTTTCAAAGCCCAGAAACGCCATCTGTGTTCCAAATTCTATGCTGTCTCCCTTCTTAAATATACTTCTTTTCTTCCATCAACTATGTTACATTTTTAAAGCTAACAGGTTTGCACCTCTGAGTAAAAAAATACCAAATAATATGCTATCTTTTCTTTTTTATCATTTTTAAAAATCATTTTATTAGGAGCTCATACAATTCTTTTCACAATCCGTACATACATCATTTGTGTCCAGCACATTCGTACATATGCTGCCATCATCATTCTTAAAACACCTGCTTTCTACTTGAGCCCTTGGTATCAGCTCCTCATTTCTTCCCTCTCTCCCCACTCCCCCCTCCCAATATGTTATCTTTTCTTGTGTTCTTTTTATTAGTCTGGAATCAGTAATTACCTTTATAAAACTTTGATTACTTTTCTGTGCCCCATTACCATCCTTTCCCTCATCATCCAGTGACTGGTAACTAGCCTCTTAATAGTGCTCACACAGTAAGAGCCATAACACAAAGAGACATATGCACTTCGTGTTCATCGCAGCACTGTTTACGATAGCGAGAAGTTGGAAACAGCCCAAATGAGGAAATCACCTCAGGACAGAGATGGAACTAGAGATTATTATGCTGGGTAAAGTTACTCTATCACAAAAGGGAAAATATACGAGCCCGCTATCATATCTAACCAAGACAACGATTTTCATGCCAAAGAGATACAAGCACTCAGACGTCCCCAGGAAGGAAGGGCAAATGTGGGGAGATGAAGCAGGGGACATACAGTGGACAGGTTCTGGGTTATGAAAGGGAAGACAGAGACCCACAGAGGGGGAAGAGAAATCAGGGAAGGGGGCGGGAGAGAATGGGGGTGGGGTGATGATGAGGAGTTTGAGCTGTTGAATGCAGACTTGATCTGATAATTCATCCTCCTCTAATTCACAATCAAAATTTAATTCAGTAAAGAAAACTTAGTTCCCACCTATTAAGTACATCCCTTCCTGTTTTTCCACTGGACACCTCTCTCTAGGAACCTTTGTCTTTTGTTAACATCAGAGCGGTTCTCCAGTCCTGCTACTGAGTTATCATCGCAGATTCCCTTTGACCACAGGGAACAAGTCATATGTAATTCAGGAAAACTTGCCCAGCAGCCGTGTGTGGGACATATTGGAACCAGGATAAATGGAGGTAGAAAGACTAATTCAGAGGGTTTTGAATATTAACTCCCCAAACCAGAGTCCGATCTGGCCCATGTGCTGCCGAGCACAACTCTCCTCCTTTAGGGTTTCCAGGACGTTGGTCTTTCAAAAGCAGATTACTAAGATTTCCTTTGGAGGTTGGCTTTTCTAAATGGGTTGGAACCATCAACCTTTCGGGTAGTTGTCAGGCATTTATTTGTTCCCCCAAGGGACCCACAGCCTTGAGATTAATAGAAATTCAAAATCCATACATATGAAGGAAATCTAGACTCCTCTTTTTGATTCGATGATAGTATATCCAGAAAAGAATATTATTATTCCTGTATCCATCATAGTTCAATGACCTGAGCAGAGATTCTCTACTAGTGTTGTAGAATACAAAGATTGTGTACTAGATCTTACCTCATTGTGGGAGACGCTGGGAAAGAGAAGGTTGAGGACGGGAGTTAAGGATCAGAAGGTTCACCAGCTGATCTGAGAAGTCGTCATTGACATGGATCATGAGGGAGTTGGGGACAATCTGTGGGTCCTCAGGCATATATCTAGTGACGGTCTTCAGGCTTGCTTTTGAATACTATAAATATGTCTTTTCATCATACAATACATCTTTTGATTGCTTAACTGTTGCTTTCATGGGCATAGATTATGAATTCAAGTAAAATGAAATCTTTGGCAACTTCAATCGTTTCTCTGTTTATCATGATGTTGCTTATGGGTCCATTTGGAAGGCTTTTTGTTTTCTTTATTTTGAGCTATAACCCATATTGAAGGTGTAGTTTTTCTTTCCTTAAAAATTGTTTTGCTTATTTTTAATAACTTCACAGAGAAACCATATAGTTCAAGCCCATTCATAAAAGTAGCGCAACCCTCTGCAGCATCAATTCCAGGACATTTCTCCTTCTTGTGCGCATTGCTGTTAGCTCCCCATTGCCTGCCAGCCTCCTTTGTTCGTGATCTTCTACAGTGTTTCAAATCCTCTTTGCTTTCAGCAAGCAAATTTGTGTCATCTGCATATTGCAAGTTGTTAGTAGTCCTCCCCTGTCCGGATGCTGTGCTCTTCTTCATATAATCCAATTTCTCAGATAATTTGCCCAGCGTGCAGATTTTTTAAACATGGTGAAAGAATAAAACCCTGACACACAACTTTTCTGATTTGAAACTACTCAGTATTTCCTAGTTTTGTTCTAGTGACTGCCTCCTGATCTAGATACAGATTCCACAAGGAACACAAAGAAGTGTTATGGACATTCCATTCTTCACAGTGCGATCATTTGTTATGATCCACAGTCAAATGCCTCTGAAAAGTCAATAAACACAGGTAAACCTTTCTAGTAATCTGTTTTCAGCCAATATTCACCTGCCATTAGTGGTTATATCCCTCATTCCAC